>NW_028318630.1:370000-740000 GCF_062004578.1 Staurois parvus
CATGTTATGTAAATGTTATCTGGGTTATGATGTTACAGTGTATGGTGTGTTTGGGTTTCAGGAATCCACACAGGGAAATAGCAGACCATCTGCTGCTGTGAGGTCTACAGCTTCTAATTCCAGAACAAAAAGAACAACATATAAACCTCAGACACCATCCTTATCCTCAGATAACTCCATTGTGGATTACCCTGATGAAATCACTAGTCAAGTTCTGGGTGTGTAGTTCTCTGATTGCTCATTTCATAGTTATTCTTGTACTGTCTTCAGAGCTCCAGATAGTAACATAGTAAAGTGACTATACTGTATTAAATACCATGATTACTAGGGTCATATTGGCAATATTCACCATATTTATAATAAAACAAATGTAATATAAGTGAATGCTTACTGAACACTTTGGGTAATTGTGAAGTGAATGTGTGACACACAGTGTTAATATATATATAGTGCAAAAAAATTAAAGGATTAATCAGAGTATAGTATCAAGTCAATGAAACTCCTGGGATATTGATCTGGTCAGTTAAGTAGCAGAGGGGGTTGTTATTCAGTTGCAGCTGCTTTGCTGTTCATGAAATTAACAGGTGCACTAGATGGGCAACAATTAAAAATGACCCCCAAGAAAGGAATGGTTTTAAAATATAATTGTGGGGACCACTGACATCTTTTCTGACTGTTTTTCACTAGTTTTGCATTTGGCTAGGGTCAGTGTTACTAGTGGTAGCATGAGGCAATACCTGGATCCTACGGAGGTTGCATAGGCAGTCCAACTCCTCCAGAATGGCACATCAATATGTGCTATTGCGAGAAGGTTTGCTGTGTCTCCCAGCACAGTCTCAAGAGCATGGAGGAGATTCCAGGAGACAGGCAGTTACTCTAAGAGAGCTGGACAGGGCTATAGAATGTCCTTAACCCATCAGCAGGACCTGTATCAGCCCCTTTGTGCAAGGAGGAACAGGATGAGCACTGCCAGAGCCCTACAAAATGACCTCCAGCAGGCCACTGGTGTGAATGTCTCTGACCAAACAATCAGAATCAGACTTCATGAGGGTGGCGTGAGGGCCTGACAGCCTCTAGTGGGCCCTGTGCTCACTGCCCAGCACCATAGAGCTCAATTGGCATTTGCCATTGAACAGAATTGGCAGGTCCGCCACTGGTGCCCTGTGCTTTTCACAGATGAGAGCAGGTTCACCCTGAGCACATGTGACAGACGTGAAAGGGTCTGGAGGAGCCGTGGAGAACATTATGCTGCATGTAACATCGGTCAGCATGACCGTTTTGGTGGTGGGTCAGTGATGGTCTGGGGAAGCATATCCATGGAGGGACGCACAGACCTCTACAGGCTAGACAATGGCACCCTGACTGCCGTTAGGTATTGGGATGAAAGCATTGGACCCATTGTCAGACCCTACGCTGGTGCAGTAGGTCCTGAGTTCCTCCTGGTGCATGACAATGCCCGGCCTCATGTGGTGGGAGTATTCAGACAGTTCCTAGAGGATGAAGGAATTGATACCATTGAATGGCCCCTACGCTCGTCTGACCTAAATCCAATAGAACACCTCTGGGATATCATGTTTTGGTCCATTAGATGATGCCAGGTTGCACCTCAGTCTGTCTAGGAGCTCAGTGATGCCCTGGTCCAGATCTTGTCTCATTAGGAGCATGCCCTGATGTTGTCAGGCATTTATATAAGCACGTGGGGCCATTCAGACTACTGAGTACCATTTTAAGATTTCAGCAAAATGGACTAGCCTGCTGTATAATTTTTTCACTTTGATTTTCGGGGTTTTCTTTGAATTCAGTCCTCTATATGGTTGATCATTTTCATTTCCATGAAACGATGGGGCATTCTTACGTTCTTAATACATTACCCAATCCATATCAGTATAGATATCCAGAATTATATTTTTCCGCATTGAGATCTGATGTATTTTCAAAGTGTTCCTTTAATTTTTTAGAGCAGTGTATATATATATATATATATATATATATATATATATATATATATATATATATATATATATAGTTTTAGCACATATATTTAAAGGGCTAGCGCCTACTTTTCACTTTTTTATGCATATGGTTAAAGTGTTTGATACACTTAAAGGGACAGCTGCCTTTGGTTGTCTATTCACTTTGTGGGGTGGCATCCTCTCATTTGAATAGATATATATTGACCCCTGACTTATCCAAACAGCAAGACATAAATAGGCAATCCAAACAGCAAATCGTAAATTATGCTGAACAAAAAAAGCATCAGTCAATCAAATATTATACATATATATATATATATACATATATATACAGTATATATACCACCTCCATGGCCACAGGTGCATATAATCAAGCACCTAGGCATGCAGACTGCTTCTACAAACATTTGTGAAAGAATGGGTCGCTCTCAGGAGCTCAGTGAATTCAAGTGCGTTACGTGATAGGTTGTCACCTGTGCAATAAGTCCATCCATGAAATTTCCATTCTACTAACTATTCCACAGTAAGCTGTTAGTGGTATTATAACAAAGTGGAAGCAACTGGGAACAGCAGCAACTCAGCCATGAAGTGGTAGGCCACGTACAATGACAGATCAGGATCAGGGCATGCTAAAGCACACAGTGTGCAGAAGTCACCAACTGTCTGCAGATTCAATAGCTAAAGGTCTCCAAACTTCGTGTGGTCTTCAGATTAGCACAACAACAGTGCGTAGAGACCTTCATGGAATGGGTTTCCATGGCCGAGCAGCTGCATCCAAGCCTTACATCACCAAGTGCAATGCAAAGCGTCAGATGCAGTGGTGTAAAGCACACCACAACTGGGCTCTAGAGCAGTGGAGACGTGTTCTCTGGAGTGACGAATCATGCTTCTATGTCTAGCAATCCGACGGGCATGTCTGGGTTTGGTGGTTGCCAGGAGAACGGTACTTGCCTGACTGCAATGTGCCAAGTGTAAAGTTTGGTGGAGAGGGTATTATAGTGTGGGGTCGTTTTTCAGGGGTTGGGCTTGGCCCCTTAGTTCCAGTGAAGGGAACTCTTAACCTCCCTGGCGGTATTCCCGAGTGTAGCTCGGGGTAAAATTTCAGTACCAAAAGCGGTAACCCTGAGCTACACTCGGGCTTACCATGCGGCGTTGCTCAGGTATTCCCTGCAGCGCTTACCTTGTCCTTCGCTTCCGCGATGTGTCCCCTGCAGCGTCCCCGGCCATCTCCTCCGGCCGATGTTGACATCCGGCTTCCGTGTTCCTGTCCCTGTGACGTTAGGACGTCAAATTTAAAAAAAATTCATTTTTTTGTAAATGAATATTACATAGTAAAACATTACTGTATCAAACCATTTCACATACATTTTGTCCCTACTGCTTTGTCCTGTGCCCTGCCTGCATTTTGACTGTTCTTTCTGCCTGGAAACTTAGAAAAATCCATGGCGTACAAAAAGTGTCCCTTTAAGTCAAAGCGGTTTTAGACCAGCTAGAGAACAGCGATAGTAAATCAGAACCACTTGCAGAATTGAGTGATAATGATTTGTGGGGAAATTCGTCATCAGACACTGAAAACGATTTGGCGACTTTGCTCAGCGATGTGCGAACTTGGCGCTATATTTCACTGTTTTTGGTTTGATTATATTATTGAATTAAATTTATTATATTATTATTTTTATGATTATTTATTAAATTATAATTTATAATTTCGTGTTTCAAGTTTTATCATATCCGGAATGTTTACTAGACTCTTGTTCGGACAGATTTCAGTGAGTTATTCCTAAAAATTACAGCCTACAATTAAAAAAAATACATATTTCCATGCAAAAAAATGGTACCGCTTTCAGCACCAAAAATCTGAAATAATCATACCGCTAGGGAGGTTAAGGCATCAGCATACCAACACATTTTGGAAAATTTTATGCTCCCAACTTTGTGGGAACAGTTTGGGGATGGCCCCTTCCTGTTCCAACATGACTGTGCACCAGTGCACAAAGCAAGGTCCATAACAACATGGATGAGCGAGTTTGGAGTTAGGGGTGGAGGAACTTGATTGGCCTGCACAGAGTCTTGACCTCAACCCGATAGAACACCTTTAGCATGAATTAGGGTGGAGACTGCGAGCCAGGCCTTCTAGTCCCACATCAGTGCCTGACCTCACAATTGCGTTTCTGGTAGAATGGTCAAAAATTCCCATAGACACTCTCCTAAACCTTGTGGACAGCCTTCCCAGAAGAGTTGAAGCTGTTATAGCTGCAAAGGATGGATCAACTCAATATTGAACCCTACGGACTAAGACTGGGATGCCATTAAAATTCATGTGCATGTGTGTAAAAGTAGACGTCCCAATACTTTTGCCAATACAGTATATATTTTATATATATATATATATATATATATATATATATATATATATATATTTTTTTAATTAATCATTTATTTTTGCTCTTACAATGTTGATACATTGTTTTTTATTGATTGTTCCTGCTTTTGTTATTATTAGTCATAATTTGCTGTTTATATCCAGTTAGGTTATCTGTGGTCTAAATCATTTTAATAGATGTTCAACTTTGTTCATGGTTTTTTTTAAATACCAGCTATGTACCAATATAGCATTCATGTACAGAAATTCAAAAGCTTTCCATTTTTTTTACGAACCTTTATATTAGTGTCCAGTTGGCTGTACAAAAACGTTTTTCCATTACTTCTGCCTTATGTCCTGCAGACTTTAGGTCATGACACAAGAAGGAGTTGACCAGCTGATCTCATTAGCACACACCCTGCAACATCTACCCTCCCAGCTCTCACCCACTTTCAGGTGCACGAATATTAAATGAAAAGCAATCAATCAGTGATCACTGTTCTCACTAAATACACAGACATCGATTTTTATTTTTCTACCTTAACTTTCATCTTGCATAGATCATTCATTTGGCATAGTGTGCTGAGTGAACAGATAAAAGCCTGTGAATAGAGCTGTAGTATTGAAAACAGGAGAAGTGTGTTCTGGGTTCTGTAAAGTTCACATACACAATACAATCTGATTGTACAATCTCCTTCAGACCTACCGTCAACTATGTAGTACAAGGGCTTGCCTGACTGAATACAGAGTGATAGGTGGGTCCTCCTATTCCACAGTTCTGGAAAATCTAAAGAAAATTGTATAGAGGAAATTGTACAGAGATTGTACAATCAGATTGCATAGTGTATGGCCATAGGAGGGAGTGCATGGAGACACTCAGCTGTCAAGCCCTGTTCACATCTCTGCATAGTGATTCACATTCCCGCATGCGTTTTTTGGGGGTGTTTTTGAGCATTTGCGCTTGTCATGCATAGAGCAGCTCATCCACTTGGATGGGCTGCCGTACATGTCCCTGGAAGTGGGTGGTAGGTAGGAGGGTAGATCATGCAGGGTTGCTCATCAACTTCTTCCAGTGTCATGACCTAAAGTCTCTGCAAGAAAAAAGGCAGAAGTAATGGAAAAACTTTTTTGTACAGCCATCTGGACACTGACATAATGGTGGGTACAAAAAATGGAAAGCTTTTGAATTCCTCCAAAAGAAAGTAGATTAATGCTACTGTATACATAGGGGAGCTAGAATTTAGAAGAAAAAAAACCTGAACAAAGGTGAACTCATCTTTTAAAAACAAATTGTATGCTAAATAGGTGAGTAAGAAAAATATGGGGGAATATTAAAAATATATTAAAATGATTTAGACTACAGATAACCAAACTCCCCTTCCATAGGGGAGCTGGAATTTAGAAAAAGAAAAAGGTGAACTTATCCATTAAGTTTTTATGTAGCATTATATAAACCTTCATGAACAGGCCATTTTTCAGTTTTCAGTGCTATGATTTGAATGTGAGTTTGGCTGACAATTACTCGGTCATGCAACACTGTACCCAAATAAAATGTATATCATTCTTTCAGACAGTTACAACTTCTTTTGTTGGTACTTGATAATCACCAGGCTTTTCTTTTTATTATTTACTAAATAAGAGAAAAAAGGCCAAAAAATTGGGATTGCTTACATTTACCTTTCAGTTCTTAAAAAAATTATCCCACAATCATGGGTGATCAGTGGCATTTTACCCCCCCCCACACACACACAAAATGATTCTAAATGTATTTTTTTTAAATAGCAAACATGTCATACTTACCTGCACTATGCAATGATTTTGCACAGAGCAGCCCCAATCCCCCTCCTCTCGGGTCACTCAATGGCACTCTTGGCTCCTCCCCCTGCTGAGTGCCAAGCTGCTTGCTATGGGAGTACTTGTGCTTGCTCACTTCCAAGCTGGCTCTGTGTGTCCACTGACTCACAGAGCATGGCTCGGCCCCATCCCTTGCTCTCTCCTCAAAGGCTGTGATTGAAAGCAGTGGGAGCCAATGGCCTTTAGAACCACTTTGATGGTCAGTGGCACTGTAAACCCCACTTGTCTTTCAAGAAGAGCAATCCCACAATCATTAGTTGTCACTGACACCTTATAAATTCCCCAAAACAATCCTACAATTATTAGTTAACAGTGGCAAATTAACCACTTCCCGACCACTCTATAGCCAAAAGCCTACAGTGCGATCCTCCAGTTCTGAGAGGGCATCCATGGACATCCTTCCAGAACCTGCAGATAACCGGCAAGACTGTCACTCCATTTTTTACACTGGTAATCAGAGCACTAATCTTCAGTGCCCTGATGATTAGTGCAGCTTTTCAGTGCCCATCAGTGCCTCATATCAATGCCCATCAGTGCCACCTATCAGTGCCCATCAGTGTCATGTATCAGTGCCTATAAGTGCCGCCTCATTGGCGCCTTCTCGTCAGTGCCCATCAGTGCAACTTAGCAGTGTCCATCAGTGTTGCCTCATCAGTGCACATCAGTACAGCCTCATCAACTGACTTCAGTGCATCGTCAACAGTACCCATCAGTGTAGCCTCATCAGTGCAGCTTATCCGTGCTCATCAGTGCTGCCTAATCAGCGCACATCAGTGGAAAGAGGAAATATTACTTATTTGCAAAAATTTACAACAGAAACACCTTTTTTTTTAAACTTTTTTGCGTTTTTTAATTTGTTTAGAAACCCCCCCCCAAAAAAAAAAAACATGGGTGTCAGCACTGAAAGCTGAAAATTTGCCTGTGCAGGAAGGGGGTGAACGTACCTGGTATTGAAGTGGTTAAACCATGAGACCATCATGGTTGTGATTGGTGTTATCTTATTAATATTATTATTATATAGGATTTATATAGTGCCAACATTGGTGATATTGATCACTTTGATTGGCTCTGTACATTGTGACTGTGATCTTAACTGTCCAATGTTAATGCCGTTCACAGGCGTACTGACCGCATGTGTTTTCTGCAGTCTTTTTTTTTTACAAATGGCACTCTAGAAAATAGCATCCACCACCTTGATTTCCACTGGTATGCAACATTAAATAATTTTCTTACAATAGAAGACCATAACATAGGATGGCCATAGACTTAACATGGTTGTTGGACATGCAAACATCAGTTCCCTGAACTCAGATGGTGTCCATTTGTGTTTATACTGTGCAGATGTCTGGACCAGTAACTGGATAACCTATCTAATTGCTTTTCCCCAAGGTGTCTCAGTTACTGTTCTCTGCAAATTTAAAATCACCAATGCAAAACACACATACTCAACTGACTATTAAAGTGTGTTTCAACCACAAAAGGTCCACATTTTACCTCCCCAGGGATTGGCTAGGCCCTGATTAGTTTTCAGGTTGGGTATTTGATTTCTAGCTCCCTAGGCTCATGAAGCTTCTTCTGGAGGCAGGGGAAGCAATAAAACTCCCAGCCTGTGAAACCCTGAAAAGACCAAACCAATCTCTGTTCCCTTGCTTACAATTATAAATGATATTTACTTAGCATCCCAACTAGGAGGGTGCTACACAATAACACAGAAATATAGTTTGATTGTATATTTGACATGTGTCAAAACAAACAGAATGTATATGTAAACTATACATCTTTGTCATATGTATATTTCTTCTAAGACACTACTTGGTTTAACCTTGTTATGCTATTATACGAATAAACTTCAACTGTTTAAAAAATAAAAAATAAATATAGTGCTGCAAGCAAAGCAATATGCATTGAAGTTTGCTAATGTTTATTTGCAGAGAATCTACATAGTAACAAAACATTTGCTCCCACAAAACCTACTTATGTCAAGAGTACTTATAGAGAGTGTTCTTTTGTTAGCACAGCTCCTTTTCAATAGAAGGCCCTTTTACAATGTTCTGTGTAGTTTATCCATGTTTTGTGTGATACACAATAATGCTTGTGTAATGTTTACTTTGTAAGATGTTTTTCAAGAACTAACAGTGTACATCTTGTTTTTGTAAATTGTTTCTGTATTTTGGATTTATTTATTACATTGTCTCAGATGAGGCCAACTGCAAGTTGAGTTAAACATCTAAACAAAGTACACTAAATTTAGTTAAGAGGCTTTGTAAGGGCTCATGTACACGGGGCGTTTGGAAAACTCTTCTGAACGATGGAAACTGATAGCTGGAAGATATAGGTTAAAAAAAGTTAGTTTAGCCGCGTTTGCATACCGCGTTTATGTGCGTTTGCGTTTACAAGCATTTTTAAAAGATAACCTCAGGATGCCCTCCAAAATGCCCAGAATGCACTGAAAATAGTAAATAATTAACTACTTCAGACATTTTGAGAGAAATAGAGAGAACAGAAGCAGAGAGAGCAGTATGTGTTGAGATGACCTGTCTTTTCTGGTTTTATTCACTATGGATCGCATCATGAGCATAATGCAGCACGTTCTACCAATTTTTCCTTCACGCTAAACCTGGAACTGACTGCGTTGATGTACTAGGTCCATCAACGCAGGAACAGTTAAAAAACGCTTATAAATGCGGTTAACAAGCGTATGGCGTTTGAAACGTCAGTAAAATCTAAAAAACTACTGTAAACTCAACTGCCTGTAAACGACATAGTGTACATGGACACATAGGAAAACATTAGGGAGAGTTCAGGGGATGCTGAAATAAATGCTGAACAGCTCCTGAATGTCAGTTTAGGAGCTGCAGTGTACATGAGCCCTAAATGTGAACATGTTTTAATTGTTTGCATGTTTTATTTCCAGAATCGCTCAGCGAGCAGTTGTATCAAGCCATGTTCACCTGTATACTGCATTCATTAGTCATCCTAGCACAACTTATAGGTTGCGACATGGAATCTCTGACAAACGAACTTCAAGTATTCGATCAACCAGCAGATGGATTTAAACTTTCGAAAAATAAGCCTCTGGCCAATACATTTAAGCTTCTTCTGGGATCCAAAATTCAGACACATAGACTGAGGTACAGTTTCAGTAATGTGTTGTCCATAAATCTTGCTGTAGATATACTTTAGTTTTAACTCTGTATAGAAATAACCAATTTACTGGATGTGTTGTGCTTTAGTATGCCAGTGTAACAGTTTGCTGGGTAGTGAGTAAAATAGCAAATTGAAATAATAACAAGCCAGCTAATTCAGCACTCATAGACTGCAATGGAAACAGAGTAGTGTAAATAAAAATGACAGAAAAGCAGTGTGAAATATATTCTAGTCCATAACAAGATCCTCATCAAAGAGTGGGGCAGCTGGATCACTATGGAGTGGAACACGAACAATTCCGGCAGCACCTCGCCAAGGATATGGGGAATCCCTCATGGACCTGCAAAAGAAAAGAGCAGGGCGCCAGGTGAATGTGTGGTAAAAACAGCACTACTTTAATGTAGCACACTTACATTGGAGCAACCCGTGTACAACTCAAATGATCAAGAGAGCATGCAGGTGAAGCTCTCTCCAATGATGATGGACTAACATCTGCTGCGAGGCGAGGGTCCACTCGTGGGTATAGAGTGTGATCAGCTGTGAGGCACAGATGGGGATCCACTCCTGGATGGATGCTGGCAGCATGTCTCCCCTCCATTAACGCAAACCAACACAATTGTGACAGGCACCGACTGTAACGGACCCCAGACAACCACGACTGGGTATCTCCGACAAGAAGCTGCTTCTCAGGCTCTGGAAAATGAGACCAGTGAATCTGGCTATTGCACCCCAAGATCCAGATGACACCAGATTTGAAGTAACACAGATACAATATATATACACTCAGGGAACAATCCCCTCTCCCTGCATAATGACACCAGGTGGGGCAATCTACATTTAGTAACAAGAGACACACAGGTATTCAAACTTCACACCAGCAGACAGTCCCATCAGGAGGGAGGGCTGCTGGAGACACTCCCCCACTAAGCTAATACACATAAACACATACATCCCATAATAGTTTGCTCCCAAGCTAGACAAACAATAGAATAATGGGATGCAGCCACATAACATTAAACATGAGACAAAGCCCACACAATATTAGGACAGATCACCCTGTACCCCTAACAGGCACAGGGTGATTTACACATATGAGGGATATGGGGAGCTGAGACAGGGGTCTCCCCACCTCTCCAAAGTAAGCTGGGTTCCATGGACCCCCCACCCAAAGTAACTCCCGTCACACCGGCGAGTGCCAGATGGGCTGGCCACAATGCGTTTGCGAGGCTCTGCCTACTTCATCAAGCTGAACCTCATTGGAGAGAGCTGCACCTGCATGCAATCTAGATCATTTGAATTGTTCACAGATTGCTCCAATGTACGTGTGCTACATTAAAGTATTGCTGTTTTTACCACACCTTCACCTGGCACCCTGCTCTTTTCTTTTGCATAACACTATGCTGGGTGTGAAGAATATATCATGTCTTTTTAGTGCTGATTCACATATATGCAGTGCGGACTGAAGCTCAAGTTTCACAACTAATTGATACAGTAGTTGTTCAGCGCTTCAGGTCAGGTTTACATCAGGTTCACGAAAGGTTTAGATCAGGATCAGGTCAGAATTTTATCATGTTCAATACTGATGGCATGTGTGGTTTAGAAATGGTTCCCATAGAAGTAATAGCCTGTAATCCGCACCTGAACCAGACTGCACTGCTCAGAAATTGTACAGGACTCTTTTTCAATCCACACTAAATCCGCACCACCAGTGCACTGGAAAAATGTGAACAGGCACCATAGGAAGCTATGTTATGCAGATTGGATGTGGTTCAAACCACATCCAATCCACATATACTGTATGTGAACTGGCACTTAAGATTAAAGAATGTATACATTTTCCCTATCTTGTCACTGGTAAATGTAAAGGGTGATCCGTGGAGTCATCACCTTTTATGCCATCAATAAAAAATACATTGGGTTTCCAAGAATGCAACAATATAGCACATTAAATCTTGTGCACATAAATAGATGAATGTTACAGGCTGATAAACATATCAGAGCGATGACACACAAAAACAAGCATAGAGGAGAAGTAGGGATCCCTGTAGAAGAGTATAGAGTGTAGTTGATGTGTGCATTGTCCTGTGTAAATATGGTTTAGCCCTTTCCACATTCAGTTTTTAAGGATGGGAAACACTAGGTAGGTGGACAAGTCCATGAATAGTCAGAAGGGGCAAGATTCATCAGCTTTTCCACTATATCTCTTTAGACAGTACAAAGAGTAACATCCAGTGTGATTTTAGTATGGTGAAGCCATACTAAAAAAACCTATACTGAACATCTGCCAGCTATAGTAAATATCAAGAGCTGATATGTTTTACAGTATTTGTGAGTTGATATGACACAATTTCTGGTTCCCTCTTTTTGAAAAATTGCAGTGCTTTGGGAATCCTTTGTCTTGTAGAATAATTTAAATTCCAAATAAAGATTGTATGTATATCATAAAAAAGACAGAAAAAATGTAGCTTTGAAATATAAAAAACCCAAACTATATTGTTTCCATTTAATGCTGGTTATTTGGAAGAGAATATAAGTATTCATAGGGTACATAGGGGGAGATTTACTAAAACTGGTGCACTCAGAATCTGGTGCAGCTGTGAATGATAATCAATCAGCTTCTAACTTCAGTTTGTTAAATTAAGCTTTGACAATAAAACTTGGAAGTTGATTGGTTTCTATGCAGAGCTGTACCAGATTTTGCACCATGCAGTTTTAGTAAATAAACCCCATAGAGACTAGACTAGACTGCTGTCTTAAAAGAGAACTGAACTGAAAAGCAATAGCAATGTACACTAGTAATAAGAATAAAAGTAAAACCTGTGCAAATGTCACACATCCGCACCACACAAAGCAGCAAAACTCACCAAAAGGAATATCCCCCTCCTAAACAATGTGTAAATATATAAAAAGTATTGTGCTCAGGGTGAATAACATGAACCACACAATATATAGAAACCACAATAGAGTGTGCTAAATAAATAGTGCTCAATAAATAAATAAAGACAGTCCATATGGGACCCTGAAGTGCTCAAAGTCCTCAAATGTGAGTGCAAACAATCAAAAAATTATTCTTTCTTCCAACCAGAAATCACCCATGTGAGTGGCCACCACCGTAAAGGGCAAATTGAAGGCTTACCAGATCACCAGACCCCTTATTACAGGAGGTTGAGTTAGGCTCAATGTAAATAAGGCTCCATCAGGCATATGGACTTTACTGAGACCCACTGCTCCACTCCAACCATTTCGGGTTGAAGATCAGTATTGAATTGAGTAGGGGGGAAAGGAAGATCATAAATATTTTAATGGCACTAGATTCCTGCTGATAGTCTTCCTATTTCCACTGATGATTGCTTCCAGACACGAATGAAGTAGAAGAAGATTTTTTTGATTATTTGCACTTTGAGAGAATTTTGTCATTTACAGAGACTGTTTTTTAATTATCTTTTACATTTGAGGACTTTGAGCACTTCAGCGTCCCGTATGGACTGACATTGTTTATTTCTTTAGTACTATATTTAGTATACTTTATTCTGTTTTCTATATATTGTTTGGTTCATGTTGTTCACCCTGAGCACAATACTTTTTATATATTTACACAATGTGCACTAGTATTTTTGTATTTTAGCCCTTTCACTGACCTGTGATTGATCACTTTTTGTCCCTCCAGCTAACTGGGACAAAGCTCCCATTTTTCACATAAGCAAATAAAATTCACAGTGCAGCCATCAAAAAATGCAGTTTTTCTATTTTCATTATGTTATTACATTTGACATTTTTACTTTTTACGCAATGTGGTAGACATGTCTTTTATTTCTGAAAATATGTGGGCTAACATCAGAGATTCAAGACTCGAGGAATGATGCTGCAATGCCCATATGTCTTCTCTTTACAATTTAGGTGTCTACTTTACATAGTTGAGAATATTCAATTATTGTTTGATCCCATGAGGGTCAGTTTCCAACAGTAAACAGTTACCTATGGAATCTTCACATTTCCATAGCATTACATTGTTTCTATGATTTCCATCAATAGCATAGCAATAATACCAAAATGCCCTGCTCTCAAGTGGATTTTTAAAAACAAATGAGACACAACAAAGGCAAATGGAATCTATTCATATACAAGACACAAATATCCGGCCATTATACAAATGTATAATCTATAAAATTACAGTATTGAATATGATGTGTGATCTCTGCCTTTTGGTCAAACTAAAAACATGGAGACTTATGTTCATAAATACCGAAGTTTTGCTGTCTTGGGAAATCTTGAATAATAAAGGACTACGGTAGTAATTCCATATATTTATTAAGGCAACACATATGGCTTGCGGTCATGCCCACAATGCTTTTGAAACATTATATTGTACTGCTTCTGCTAATAAACAAGATAATCCCTACGGATGCGGGAAGTACATTTTACCCAAGAGTGCTGAGTTGATGATGTCCTTTAATTATTAATGATTTGACATCTTGCATCTTGATCTGCTCTGGAGTACTGAGTTAACATGTTGCAGACTGAGATTCAAAGCTTTGTGCAGAAGCTTTGGGTTCCAGTTAACCTTTCTGCTATTTTTTGATAGAGCTTGGAACACTTTCCATTTGGGATGCAGATACTTTCCTTTATGTTTTACTAAACTCCTGGAGGTCCAGCAACATGGTTTATGATCGGAGCATGCTGATGTCTGTAACTGGAGCTGATTTTTTAGACTTTACCCAATAGAACCTCGGGGACCCTTACAATTATTACTGTTAAAGATGATTTTAGAAATGTCAGAAATACAAAGACCAATGTTGCCTTCAGAATCGAACATACATGTCTCTAAATGATGTCATATCACCGGTATCTGAAGAATCCCATAAACCTCACCTCAGCTTCTTTTTTTTCCTCTGCAGGTTTAAGCTTTCTCTCATATTTAAAATTCCACACATACTTATAGCTCCCACTATGGATGTTGCCCAGGACACCATCAAACAAGTTGTTCTTTCTATTATAAATATAAGTGATTCTTTGAGCTGGTGGTCTGGAGAAAGGAAGGGGCAAGCTTTTAAGGTGTCCATAGCTGCAAATAACAAACTGCAACACATTATGGAAAAGGTTGAGACAACAATGAGAGGTATATATGAACAGTTTTCTACTAATATTTTATTTGACATTTGTATAAAAAAGAGTATTTTACGAAAGTAAATACATAATACAATATTAAACCAAGTCCACCTAAGGCTGATATTTCAGATTATGGTAGATGCTGGAGAATTGCAGTAAATTGAGTTCCTGGGTCTGCACACCTGCTATGGCCATTATGAGGTGGTCCCACTTTCCCTGTTTAAGTGTTTTATATTATGGAGAATGCAACAGCAGGTGCTGGAACACAAAGGTGAATAGTAACATCCAAAACTGCCAAGTGGACAGAAACAGAGTAGGGAATTATAGAATGCAAGACATATACGAACCCAGGGCTGACGCAACCCACTAAACCCCATGTACAGTATGTCACAAAAAAAATCCATTTAACCCATTCTATGTTAAGGTTGGTGATTGCTTACTGGCTAGCTTTGTCTCAGTTAACTTAAAATTGTACATTGTTTAGTAAAATATATTTGTACATAATAATGAATTATCATTTTATTAAAGATATTCAGCCAGTGGTAAAGAAACATCTTTTCAGCCTAAGTTGTTATGACTTCCTGTGGGCGGATAACATGTACAAACAGAGCGAGGAGTTTTTAATTGGTAATCCAGGCCTTGCTATCATTCACAAGGAAGTGAAACGACTTTTAGATATTGAAGAGAAAATTAAAAGTTATCCAGAGGTAAGGATATTATATTACTAATCCTATCGCACACACCTTAGTAAATTTCTTGATATTACTAGTAAAAGAGAGGCTTCGCTTTTCTACATGTTTTGTCAGCTACAGGAGTTGAATCACAAAATGAGTCATTTTCAATCCAACCCATGTTTATGCTCTGTAAAACTGCCAAAAGTTAATGAGAAAATCAATTAGTACATTTCTATTTCAGAAGGGAAGTGCTGCTGACAGTTTGCAGGATTACATTTTTGCAACTATATGCTCACTAGCTGCCCTAGCTAATCCCAAATCAAAGAGTGGATAGCAATGTTGAAACCCTATAAAGCTGTGAAAATCATATAAAGAGATAAACAAAAAAATATATGTGAAAAAAATATATAAAATAAAGTCCACTGTGCTCAATGTGAAAAAAATGTTTCCAGTGTATTCAGTTCCAAGAAACTGTGAAGTAATTTTATAAACACAAAGTCCACTCCTGTGTCTTCTTTCCACTTTAAACATACATCACCAATGGTGCCTTCAGTGACTTTCCTTCTAAACTCTGCTTTCAGTGTGATAATAGGCTCATGTCATGTAAGGAACAAAACGCTTCCAATAAACTAATAGAATCCAAAACTCTGTACCTCGGTTTAAGAACGCCTCGGTTAAAGTAATTTTCGGTTTACAAATGAAAATCCACTGAAAATAATGCCTCGGTTTACAAATTTTGTATGAATTTTTTTCGCAATACGAAGTGTATGTCAGTGCTGATTTTTAAATGCAATTGCTAGCTCTTTTTTTCACTATAGCTCACAGAATTAGCTGTCACTTTCCTCAAAGTTAACAGAAATGTTGTTTCTTTTAAGAAACTAAAAAGAAACATTGTTTCCCCCCCCCCCTTTCCTGACCTGCCAGGCTGCATGCTCTGAAAAGGGTCTGGTATGGATTTTTGGGAGGGCTCCCATGTGATTTTGTTTTAAATTTTGGCGTGGGAGTTCCCCTCAAAATCCATACCAGACACGAAGGGCTTGGTATAGATGGGAAGGGGGACCCCACGCAGTTTTTTAAATTATTTTTTTAATTGCCGGCATTTCTTTTCCATTCAGCTGTCAGTGGGGAACCCCGCTGACAGCTGAAATATTAGCACATGGTTGTCACTACTAAAATGCCGCATGACTTGATAAAATAACTCATGCGGTATTTATTAGTGTTTACTTTTTGTTTACAAACGATTTTATTAAATAAAAGTAGACAGTAAAACAACAGCACATTTTCAAATAATATTTACAGCAAAAACAAGGCACTTTTGAAAAGTACAATTCAGAAAAGTATATTATAGTAAGAAAGAGAAGAAACAGAAAAAAATTAGATTGCAAGTACATGAAAAACGTTAATGATAAGATAGGTTGAATGATACTTCTGTCAACAGTATATGTCAGTCATTTTTCACTGGAAATGTTGTTAATCATGCAATAAATGTCTATAATCCCTCCATGACTCCCATTTTTTATCAAATAAGTGCATCTTATCCAGTAGGGTATAATGAATGCGTTCCATGAGCATTACGGCATCAATTCTGTGTAGGACGGAGGCCAAGGGTACAGCATTGGACCTCCAGAGTAAGGCAATAGACCATAAAGTGGCAATACATATAGTATGTATCAATCTCATAATGGCATCAGGGACCCCTGGGATATGAGCCCCCAATAGACAGGTCTGTATAGACAAGCGTACTGGGGTACCCGCCAGAGAGGTAGCCACCTCGGATATCCTGCACCAAATCAAAAATATGGACGGGCAATCCCAAAATATATGCACCAAAGTGCCTGTAAGGCCACAGCCCCGGAAACATAGAGGGGACGTTTGTGGGAACAATATATGTAGTCTTGATGGGGTATAATACCATCTGGTTAAAACCTTAAGGGCCGTCTCATGAACAGAAAGAGATCGAGAGCTTTTACATATGTTATCCACCATGGAATCCCAATCCTCATCTGAAAAAGTGGTACCACTATCCTCCTCCCATTTTTGTCGGTATAAAGGAGGTGTATTAAAAAGACAGAGCAAAGATTGGTGATAAAAATTAGAAATAGGACCCCTATCCCTAGGAAAGTCACGGCTGGTACATTCAAAAAAGGAAATCAGAGAAGATGGTATAAGGCCAAAGTGTGACTTAAAAAAGTGTCTAATCTGTCGGCAACGATGGTACTCACGAAGGGGAATATCAAAAAGCGCGCGCAGCATATCAAAGGTAATGTAAGATCCTCCTCTTTGAAAATCAGATAATCTGATAAGAGATTGATCATACCACCAATGAAACAGTTGAGGAGAAGAAAAAGCTGCTGCAAAAGTAGGATCACCCGAAAATTAGATACTGGGGGCATAGGAGAGACCAAATTTAATTTAAATTTGTATTTGGGCCAAGGTGTCACTGAATGGGTCACTATGGAGTTATAAAAGGTAAGCGATCGTGGGGAGATTTTGGACCACAAAATACCCGGTAAGTAGAATGGGCGTATAGACTGAGATTCAAACTTGACCCATGGGATCTGAGAGTTAATAGTTGCCCATTGTGATAGCTGCGCAAAACGAGCCGAAAGGTAATATAGCCAAAAATTGGGAAGACCGAGACCTCCAGTCCGTTGTGAGCGGTACAAAATAGATGAAGCAAAACGTGGACGCTTATTACCCAAGATAAAATTATTAATGGTCCGCTGAAAGTGGTTCAGAAACGTTTTTGAGACCGGAACTGGAAGTGCTCTAAAAAGATGAAGTTTAGGCAAAATATTCATTTTAACAGCCGTGACTCTACCCAGGAAGGAAATGGGGTAACCATGCCAAATCTTCAGTAGAGTAGAGAGACGTGATACACATGGTGGATAATTAGCAGCAAACATATCTGACTATCTGGGAGTGAGATTAATACCTAAATAGGATATCTGATCTGTTCACCAGCGGAATGGAAAAGAACCACGGAGAGATGCACTTAGGGAATCAGGGATATTAACCGGCATAACCACCGATTTGGTAAAGTTAACAGTAAGACCTGACGCTATAGCAAAAACGTTCAGTACGGCACATAAATTAGGCAATGAAGTCAACGGGTTAGTAAGAAAAAGCATAACATCATCAGCATACATGCTTATTTTGAAATGTGAGACTAGTAACGGTTAGCCTGAAATATCCGGATGTGATCTGATCGCTACTGCCAAAGGTTCCAACACCAGCGCAAATAAAAGGGGTGAAAGAGGACAGCCCTGACGGGTACCTCTACCCAATGTAAAAAAGTCCGAATTACAGCCAGGGAGCCTAATTCTTGTTTTTGGAGAGTCATATAGGGCGTGTATACCAGCTAAAAACTCGTCATTAAAGCCCATTTTTTGTAGCAAGGAAAATAAATAGGGCCAAAGAACACTGTCAAAGGCCTTGTTTATATCTAGACTCATCAGCAGAACCTCTTTATAATGTAAATTGGCATCTTGAATAACATTTAGCGTGAGGCGAATGTAGTGTTTACTTTTTTCTGATCTCCGGAACAGATTAATTTGTTTTCAATGCATTCCTATGGGAAACGGCGTTTCGGTTTAAGAATTTTTCACTGTAAGAAAAGTCCTGCAGAATGAATGAATTAAATTCTTAAACCGAGGTATTACTGTATTTTATTCCATATAAAATGAGACTCACCAGATAAATTCTTGAAACTTAGCATATCACATATGACATAATTCACATGACTGCTGTATGCAGTGAATCAGTAAACTCACTCTCTGTTTACGCCTATCCACATCCCAACATGTTTGTCTTTACCAACTTCTTCCAAGAGATGGTTTGGGTGGAAACAGTATCCTCCATTTATAGCAAACATGACAGATTAACCCCCATAATGGCCAGATTAAAACCTAACCAAGATGGTGGATCGACCCTACATTTCCCACAGTTTATCATATAACAAAAAACAAACATGGTGGATTAACTCCACATGTGCCAAATTATATTATATTATAAAAGGTGAATTAATCCCACACTGGTCGGATTTGAATATAACTAACACTGCGGATTAAGCCCACATATGTCAAAAAACATTATAGCAAACATGGCAGATTAACCAGGCAATGACCAGATATAAATAATATATATAATATAAATATAAACTAACATGGCAGTTAAACTCCACATTTGCTGTAGCTTATCAAAACAAAGCACAAACATGGCCAATTAACTCCACATATGCCGGATGAACAATAAACAAAATAGACATATAGCAGAATAACCCATGAATACCAGATAATCTCTATATGGACACAGCAATCAAAATATTAATATTAATAATTTGCGAAGTTTAGAAGGAGAGGTATTTGTTGAGGAGAAGCAAAACTGGTCTGGATGATGTTCTAAACAAGCAAGCACTTTTGCCTATCTGAAATATGAAAGACAACAAGGATCTGGTGATTTACACTGGATTGGGGTGATTGGTGGTAGTCACTGAAGGTTCCATTGGTGATATACTGTATGTTTAAAGTGGAAAGAAGACACAGGAGTTGACCTTATGTTTATAACATTTTGTCAAAGTTTATTGGGACTGAATTCACTGGACACTTATGCTTTGCTTAAAAACATTTTTTTCACTTTGAGCACAGTGCCCTTATATTATATATATTTTTTCACATTTTTTTTGTTTATATGTTGTTTACAGCACTATTAGTGATTTGAGCACTATATTGTACGATTATTTTACTATATACAGTATGTTTAAAGAGGGATTAAAGTAGCAGCAGTGATATTTTTGGGAGTTTTTTTTTTTAAGTATAGCTTTTATAACTTTTTTTATACCAAACAGAAAACATTATATCAAACAGCTTGAAAATACAAATACTACATAGATTTGCCTAATCCCTTCTCCTCCACCCTCTTCCCCCCACCCGGTTAAATTCCCCCACCCCATATTCCATTTTCGTTACTTCTATTTCCTCCTATATTCTTCCTTCTATATCCACCTCCCTTATTCTTACCTCCTCTCTCTCTAACCCTCATACAAAACACTGCTGCCATTCCTTTAAACTCTCCCTGTTCTTTATATTCCAACCGCCTCCAGATATCTTTTGAATATTTTAAACTCATACCATTAAATCCTTTATTTTTGGGGCTCTTATACTTGCCAAAATTTGGGGATAAGTCCTTTGGCCGTGTTATTTAAATAATATAGTACCCTATTCCTGTATTGTTTCACTGGAATCTCAGATTTATGGAATAAACAAACCCACGGATCTTTCTGTATGAAGATCCCCATTATCTCCTGTACATATTGGATTATTTCTTGCCATAATTTCTGTATTTTAGGACATTCCCACCATATATGTGCCATTGCTCCCTTAATCCCACAACCCCTCCAACATAAAAATGAAACTTCTGATTGTTGTTTATGTGCTACATTAGGTGTAATATACCATCTTACTAAACATTTATAATTCATTTAAACTGTGTTAATATTCATCACCCCGTGTGTTAATTTAAATATTTAGTTTTTTGTTGCTCATTCAATTTTGTTCCAAGCTCCTTTTCCCATTTCTCTAAGAACAATGGAGAATCAGATCCAGCTAATTCAATAAGGATCTTATAGATCCTAGAGGTGGTATGTTTTTGAACTGTATTTGTACTCAACATTCGTTCAAATGGATACATGTCCTCAACCATTCTCAGTGGTTTCGGAAGAGCTTAAAAAAAATGTCCTAGTTGATACCACCACTCATCTAATGTGAAAAAGAAATTTTTTTTACTCTTTAGATCTTGAAAAGAACATAATTTCCCCTTATCTACTATATCCTTTAAGCGTGAATTTCTATCTTTTATCTATTTCCCTGAGATATTATCTTTCCCTGGTGGAAAAAACTCAGTTCCCATCAGTGGTATTAATATTGAATTATACTTCCATCCCATTTGCTTGCGCATTGCATCCCAAACCCTTAATACCTTCTGTGTCAATGTGCTAGTATTTTCATCCATTATACGAAACTTTTGTGGCAACCAGATAATCCTGTCTAATTGTGCCTTAGGCTGGCCATACATTATACAATTATCTGCAGATTTTTGGTTTAGATTTACCAAAAACCATATAATAGGAGGACAAACCTAAACAACACTTTCAGTTGTATCCAATTAGGCAGGCCCTTGCACTACATAGTTGAAGGTAAATCTAAAGGAAATTGGGCAGAAAATCTGCAGATAATTGTATAATGTATGGCCAGCCTTACTTAATATACCTTCCATTTTTACCTAACATTTCCCTTGTTAATTATGTGTCCAATCTACTATACGTGATAATAACACCAAGATATAGTATTTCCTAAAATTAGGCAAGTTTAAACCCCCTTTAGCTTTACCATTACACAAAACTTAATATTTAACTCTTTGTTTCTTATTTACCCATATATACCTGAGTATCATTTTTTTAATGTCACGAAGAAAGAACCTGGTAAATGTATTGGGAGCATGTGAAACTTATACAAGATTTTTGGTACTATCACCATCTTTACCATATTTATACGACCTATCCAGGGAAGCCATACCATTGAGATTTTCCTCAATTCATCCTTTATTTCATTTATTAGTGGAATATAGTTTGCCTGATATAGTTTCTTTATTCCTAAATAGCTTAATTCTCTTCCCCTCCATGTAAAAGGAAAATCTTTTTGTAAAGTCTGTTTTTCTATCTTTGGAACATTAATATTTAATATCTCTGACTTTGAGGGGTTAATTTTCAGATTTAATCACTCTCCATAGTATTTTAATAACCTCATTAAATTAGGTAACGTTAATCTAGGGTTTACAATATAAAACAGCATGTTATCTGCATATACCGCTACCTTGTGTTCCACGTCACCTATCCTAATTCCTGTTACATCTATACTCTTTCTTACTATCGCTAATAGTGGTTCCAGGACTATTACAAATAAAAAAGGGGAAAGTGGACATCCCTGTCTTGTACCATTATACATTTTAAAAAACTGTGATAGGGACCTGTTGACCTTTACAGCTGCTGGCGGGCCAATATATAGCCCTTTTATCCACTTAAACATTTTGGGCCCTAGTCCTAATGCCTTCAACGTATCTATCATAAATCCCCATTCTACCCCGTCAAAAGCTTTCTCAGCATTAATCGACAGGATTACCATCGACAACTTCTCTCTCTTTGCTTTTTGCAGAAGGAGCAGTGATCTCAGACCATTGTCCCTCCCTTCTCTGCCAGGAATGAATTCCACTTGATCTAAATGTATCCACTCTGGCATCAGCTCTTTCAGCTTAGTTGCTAGTACTTTAGCGTATAATTTTGTGTCTATGTTTAATAATGATATAGGTCTATAGTTGGCACACTGTGATCTATCCTTCCCTTCTTTAGGTATAATTGTTATGTATGCTTGCAGCAATTCTTCTCTCATTTCCAACCCCTCTCCTAACGCTTTCATATATGTACATATTTTAGGGACTAATGATTCTTTAAATTTCTTATAATATTTCACAGTATATCCATCACGTCCGGGACTCTTTCCTGCAGCAATACCCTTCAACGCTATAATAATTTCCTCTTGGGAGATAGTTCTTTCTAAAGCTAATAACTTTGCTTCTGACAATCTTAGTAAGCTGGCCTCCTTTAAATATATCTGCCTTTTTTCCTTCTTTTCTTCCTCTGCTTCTTTCTGGTTCTTAGAATTTACTCCATACAACCTGCTGCAATATTTTTGAAACATGTTAGTGATATCAGTGGTGGAATGCACCATTTCTCCTGTTTCATCTTTAATTTTTTCTATAAAATTCTTTGATTTCTTTTCCCTTAAACTTTTCATTAAATATTTTCAAGGTCCATTCCCCCACTGATATCTTTCTTTTGAAACCCTATTAAAAATCCTCCTTGTTTCCTGTTCCATAAGATCTTTTAGCTCTTTTCTTTTAAGAGTTATCTTCTGGTGTATATCTAAATCCATTTTCTTTTTATGTAGCTGTTCTAAGTTATATAACTCCTCCGTCACTAACCTTATTTTCTTCTCCCAAGTTTATTTTTTTTCTGCCCCTATCAAGATCAGGATTCCCCTGATTAATGCCTTGTATGCCTCCCAGATTGTAGCAACTGATACCTTCTCAGTCTCATTAGATACAATGTATTGCTCTATTGCTTTCTTTAATCTTTTCTCTATTTCTGGGTCTTGTATAAGCATCTCATTTAGTCTCCACATTGTTATTTTATTCCACTCCCCTCTCACCCGTTGTCTCATTGAGACAGGTGCATAATCATATATAGACATTAATTCTATGTTAGATTTTACCAGCGATTCCAATTGTCTATGCTCAATCATTATATAATCCAGCAGCGAATACGTTCCATGTGTTGGGGAGAAGAAGGTATAATCTCTTTCTCTTGGGTGTTTAACTCTCCAAGTGTCAATCAATTGACATTGATTTAACATCTTTTTCACAGATTTACAGTTGTGGCCAAAATTATTCAACCCCCAATGCTGTAAAGGGGTTTAGGGACTATAGTGTACATTTGGAATTGTATTCAGAATCAAATCCTACAAGGACGTTGTAACTACCCAAATGCAACTAAAATGACATCAATTGTTTATGTAATACAGTAGTAAATGGTTCTTATGTGGTTTCTTCATTGCCACAATTATTCAACCCCTTAAAGACTACCACTCTGAAGAACAGAGGTTCATACAGGTGCTTTCCATCAGGTATTGAAAACACCTGTGGATGTCACCGAGCAGCAATCAAGCATAATAAGCACCAATTAGGCAGCTTTAAAATGACTGTGATACTCAGCTCCTTCTAGACATTTACTGGTGTGGTTACAAACATGGTGAAGGCAAGAGAATGGTCCAGGAAGACAAGAGAAGAGGTGATTTCTCTTCACAGGAAGGGCAATGGCTATAAGAAGATTGCAAAGATGTTAAACATACCAAGAGACACCTTAGGAAGCATCATTCGCAAATTCAAGGCAAAGGGCACTGTTGAAACGCTACCTGGTCGTGGCAGAAAGAAGATGCTGACTTCGACTGCTGTGCGCTACCTGAAGCGTAGAGTGGAGAGAAGTCCCCGTGTGACTGCTGAGGAACTGAGAAAAGATTTGTCAGATGTGGGTACAGAAGTTTCAGCCCAGACAATAAGACGCACACTGCGTAATGAAGGCCTCCGTGCCAGAACTCCCAGGCGTACCCCCTTGCTGTCTCCAAAGAATAAGAAGAGTCGACTGCAGTATGCCAAAAGCCATGTGGACAAACCACAAAAGTTGTGGGATAGTGTTCTGTGGACTGATGAAACAAAATTAGAACTGTTTGGGCCCATGGATCAACGCTATGTTTGGAGGAGGAAGAACAAGGCCTATGATGAAAAGAACACCTTGCCTACTGTGAAGCATGGTGGAGGGTCAATCATGCTTTGGGGCTGTTTTGCTTCTGCAGGTACAGGGAAGCTTCAGCGTGTGCAAGGTACCATGAATTCTCTTCAGTACCAGGAGATATTGGATGGAAACGTGATGCAGTCCGTCACACACCTGAGGCTTGGGAGACGTTGGACCTTTCAACAGGACAATGATCCCAAGCATACCTCCAAGTCCACTAGAGCATGGTTGCAGAGGAAAGGCTGGAACATTTTGGAGTGGCCATCGCAGTCACCAGACTTAAATCCGATTGAGAACCTCTGGTGGGACTTAAAGAAAGCAGTTGCAGTGCGCAAGCCTAAGAATGTGACTGAACTGGAGGCCTTTGCCCATGAAGAATGGGCGAAGATACCCGTAGATCGCTGCAAGACACTTGTGTCAAGCTATGCTTCACGTTTAAAAGCTGTTATAACTGTAAAAGGATGCTGTACTAAGTACTAAGATTGAATGTCACTTGGGGGTTGAATAAAACTGATAATGCTGTGAGCACAGAAAAGACATTTGTGGTTATTTCATTATAACTGTTATGTTATATTTGTCTGACCTACAAGTGCCTCTTTAATGTAAATGTAAGCAAGATGACTGAATGATCAAAAGCAATGTCAAACTGGCCAAAACACTCAATTTCAGTGGGGGTTGAATAATTTTGGCCACAACTGTACATTTTTTGCCACCATCTTCCTGCGCACGTGATGACGTGTCCATCCATGGATCCATGCAGAAATTGAAATCTCCTGCCACAATCAGACTACCCCTCTTAAACTCTATAAGTTTTCTTAGCATACCCTCAAGGAATACCATTGAGTTTTTATTCGGACAGTAAATGTTAACTAGCGTACATTCTAGTCCTTGTAGTTTTCCTCTCAGAAATAGAAACTGACCCTCTGAATCCACCCGTCTTTCTTCCAACGTGAATCTTACATTTTTTGAAAACCCAATTGCTACTCCTTTGGCCCTTTTTTATTGGTGAATCAGCATAATGCCAGGTTGGATATTACAGTATGGAGTATAATTTGACATTTGTATCTTGAGATATATGTGTCTCTTGTAGAAACACTACATCTGTAGAGTATTGGTGCATTTCCCTTATAGGTCCGTTATAGGTCATGAAATTGATCAAACTAATTTCACCTGCTATTTCTCTTCTCCTCTAAATTTTCAATTGGAGGGATCGAAATATAGATGATTTGGAACATAGCGATTTCCCCCTCCCAATCTAGCCCTCCCCCTACCCCATTCTTTCCACCCTCCATCCTCCCTCCACCCCCCACTCTTCCCACCCTCCCTCTTCTCTGTATTACTCTTGGCCTAATTCTTGCCCTGGAATCTGTTGTTGTTTATTCCTAATAACGATTCCTATTTTAGGGTGAGACTCAAAACACACATGCCTACTCTGACCCCTAGCTCACAACATTGGGAGTCAAGAATTTGGTAGCATATTTGGCCTCCTAACATCCCGCCATTTCCTCCTTATTTTCCTCAGAGTTCCCTCCTACCTAACATCCCTACTTTATCAATTATTATGCCTGTCCTGTGTCATCTATTTCTTTACTCCAATGCCTCTGAAGACCACTTCCAGGGAAGGAGGACAACTGATTATATAAACTATTGGAATAGAGGGAAGTAACGAGGGAGTCGGGATACAGGAGGAGGAGGGAAAAAATAAGGGAAGCTAGAGGTTTCTCCCCTTCTCTTCCCCCTCCTCTCTCCCTCCCTGACCCTCCCCCCATCCCCCACTCCCCATCTCACTACAATTTACATTCTCTTTTTAGAAACCAGCTGCCACTTCTTTTTTCCTTACACTGCACTCTCTTTAGGCCCCTCTGACCACCCGCAAATGTCCACTTTCTGTACATCACTTAGTTCTTCTGGGAATCTCAATCTTGCCAATTTCCCATCTTTCCACCCAATCAAACACGCAGGAAATCCCCAGTTGTATCAAACATTTTTCTCCCGCATCTGATCCAACAAAGGTTTCAAAGATCTTCTTCTAACCAATGTCTCAGATGCAATGTCAGCAAAAATTTGCAGCTTTATTTCAGGGATCCCATGCAATTTTTCCATATGTTCTCTTTGTCCTCATAATGGTGGAATCGGATTATCAAATATCTGATGTTACTCCTTGTGGTCTCCTTGACCTATGTACTCTGTCTATTTTCAAGTGTTCTGGTGCTGGTCTACCTATCATTGGATTGAACACTCTCTTTATTTTATCCCATAAGTCCTCTCCTTGAGATTCTTCTGGTAGGCCCCGAATCCTTAGATTATTCCTTCTATCTATGTTCTCTTGATATTCCAATTTATATGAGAGCTTTCTCTGTTCTCTTCGCATCTCTTCCACCTGCGAGTCTAGTGTAATAATTAATTGGGCATGTGTCTCCATTTCCCCCTCTACTTCTTCAGCTCATGTTAAGATTCGTCCCAGGTCATTGCGTAGTACCGCCAATTCATTATTCATGGAATGCTCCAATTTCACAAACATTTCCGCCATCTCTATTTTTGTGGGTATTTGTGACATGGCTCCTTGGTGTTCCGTGTTTCCTTGTTCTATTACACTTTCTGAATGTATAGATTCTTTAATCTGGTTCTCTTCCAATATCCCAAATGATAATCTAGATTGATGTCCATCGTGCTTTCTAATTCCTTCATGCTGTTTCTCCAGGGTTTAGGTCTCTGGACTTTTCTCCTGTAGGGGCATATATTTTCTTATTGTGCTTGTTTTTGCATTTAATTGGGGGGGGGGTTTGATCCCCCTCCTTTAACAGATCTACTCTTCATAACATTTAGGCTTTGAAGCTGGTTTTCCACTAATCCACTGTTACCGTCCCCTAGATAACCCTCTTTCCTCTTCTTCTAGAGTCCTATATTAGTCCTCCTGTCTTACTTTAAAAAGATGTTTTTACAGTCCCACCAACCCCTGAGACCACCCAACAATGTTCTCTTTCGTCCACACACTTGCTCATATAGACAGTTAAGACAGCAGATACAGCAGATCTTTAAGTGTTTTGCCGCTGCCCAGGGCAACTCACCATCACCATCTGTGCCAAAAGTGTGGAGCCACTCTGTCCCAGTCAGGATTTGCAGTCAGGGTTCGCAATATTTGAGGTGTGACTGCGGAGGGTCACGAGGTATTGAGTGTCTCTGGGTGTCTCAGAGGTGGTGTGCATAGTAAGGGGGGCTTCCTCTGTATGTACAGCCACCTCCTCCTCCGCTGTGTCTCTCTGCTCTCCAAAGCCTCTCGGGGCTCCGACCGCTGTCATATGGGCAGTCACATGGGTGCTCCCGGAGTTCCTCTCTCCGCCTTCAGCTCCTGCTCCACCAAAATCACTGGGTTCCTCCGACCTCCCGCCAACCACCAGCCACCGGGGGGGGTCCACTACTCACAGGCACACAGCACAGCGCCACACAGACCGGGACTTCCCATCACAATCGGCTGCCAAGGGGCCCACGGCTCATGGGCATACAGTGCCACACAGACTGCCATTCAGACCGGGTCAGGTAGGATCTAGAACTGTTCTCTCATGACACTAATGGCGGGCGTCGGGAGCTCCTGCAATATGCAGCCTCACAGTGCCATGTTCAGGCCCCCCCCCCCTTTCTGGGAGTTTTTTTAACATTTTATTTTCACTATCTGAAGCGCAGAGAAGGGGTTTTGATATATTATTGTTTACAATGTTGAAACTCTGTTAAAGCCATATTAAGCCCTTGTTATTTATTAGTGTAATTCTGCCTTTCTTAACTTTTTTACTCCAGAGGAACCACCAAAATCATTTTTTAGGCCTCAGGGAACCCCTGTGTAGGAAAGTAAGGGTCAGTCATTAGGAAAATGCCCCATATATTGATTTTCAGTGGAAAGAATGCTCCTTTACAGTGGTGCTTAGAATGCCACTGTTACAGAAAGCTAAAAAGATCATTGTATCATACTACTGGCTCTGTCAAGTGGTGATGAAAGTAGAACTATGAAAGCACCATCAGAAGGAAGGTCAATTAGCTACAAGTTAAGGAACCCCTAGCAACATCTGGAGGAGCTGCTGTAATATATTCAGCTTGCATGTACAGGAACACATTTGGGGCTGTTTTACTTTTTTTTTTTACACTGCTAAGGGGACTGGGCTGCAGTTTTGAGTGAAAGAGCAGCAGTAGTCAGACTCTACTATGTGCTGGCAGCACGGTGTATTTTAACCCTTGCTGAAGCACTGAAGCACTTGTTGAATAGTTCAGTGGAAGTTTGACAGTTCTTACAGCACTGAAGTCCCACTTGTAGTACACAACAAATCCCTCTATACCATAGGAGAGGTTAAAGCAATACTACAAAGCACAACATTTTAACAGCAACAAAATACAGAAATATTGTTAGGTCCCATGCATATGAGTACATGCAAGTACTGTGAGCTTTGCAAACAAATTAGAAATATAGAGCAAAAATACGTAATTTGTGGAGTACACCTCTCATGCACACAGTTGTTGATGAAAGGAAACAAAATGTGATGTTGTTGGATTCCGTTGATGTCATTCACAAATCAAATGAGTGCTGAGACCACACCACCTCAGACTACACATACGCATACAAAACATCTCATGTGTAAACAACATTAAACAGTTAACCACTCACAAAATAGGTAAAAAACACAGGATTTTCAATACTAGCAGGGTTCCCAGAGGAGGTAATGGAATTTGGCAGGTCAGAATCCATTCTAGCAGAGCAGATGCAATATTTAAAGTGCCTGTATCTGGAAATAATAAAGCAAAAGAGTATTGGTAGAGTTCATAAAATTTTCCCCTATTGTATATACAGTAAATATTGTTGCTCAGTACTAAAATAAATGAGATGCTGATGTATTTGAAAATTGGAAAAAAGGAAATGACAGCTGGAAGCTATGGACAGCATCTTTACTTTTGTTCCATTAGTTTTTATAGGTCTGTCCCTTGGAAACAAATATCACTAAGACAATAAAAGGCACACACAACTGAAGTGCTGACCTTAGCAATTAATTAGATTCAAGCTGTAATTTTCTGTCTACATATTAGAAAATAAATGGCATCACATGTGACCAATGACTGTAAGCATCTGCTCTATATCTTTATTGCTTTAGTTTCTTGTGGAATGTGTAGATTACTGCTTTATTTTCACATTCGGTCCATATATTGTATTTCCCCCTGTTTAAAATAACACTTACTGCCATACCTGTACTCCAATGGGCCACTTTAATCTATTGTATAACCACAAATCTTAATCTTCAATTATTAACAACTTAAAGAAAAAGGAAACTTTAAATGAAAATCAATTTTGTTTTATGCTTGCTTGCCTTAAAAAAAATTATATTTGTGTATTTAATGTGACAAAACATATCCTGCTTCCCTATAAATACTGATATTTTAGTCTGAGACCCATATATCTTTTGCTCTGACATACAGCTGTGTGCATAGGCATTTAAGTATCACTTTTTACTACTGTATAGTTATGAATTATTTTGCTTTGTTTCCTAGATTATGGAATTAGGCTGTATTTGTCTTGATTACTCTTTGATGAAGGATACATTAAAAGGATTTGCAGGAAGCTGGAAGTCTCATTATGCAACAATATTACATCAGCATGTTAAGGTACATACACCTTATTAAATATGTATTTTCCTTGTAATGGCCGTAAGTATAGTCAGTGGCATTATTTTCTTTCCTTTCAGGATGAACTTCACCATGTTGTTCAATACAGAGATACGGTATGGCAGCAGCTCACGACTCCAGTGGAAAGCTTGGAGCAGTTAAACTCCGTATTAACACTTCTAGAAGACCTGCAGGACATGGAAAATAAAATAGATGAAGTGTATCGACCTATAGAAGTCATGTATGAACATCTCAGGTAAATAATATGTCATACTAGTCAATCAAACAACTTTCTTTTACCATACCATGACAGAAGCATCAGAAAGCCAGTTTGGACAGGATAGAGCAGAGAATGTGAATAAAAGGGGAAGACAGGCGCATGGAATAAGCAGTCTGCATAGTCTCTAGGCTGAATGTGGGATCAGGAGTTGGCGGACAAACAAACGGTATGAGACACCCGGCGAGCTGTGGTAGAGTGAAGCAATGACTCTGGAGTGGATGAGAAGAGAAACACAGAGCCTCTGAGCACAGAATGTACTTGAAAAACTGGAGTAATCCAAGGCAATTATGCCACTGCTGTGATTGTTTTTCATAAAGGAGACAGCTCCCTTCACAAGTCTCTCTTTTAAGGCTTATTCACATGGGCGGTCAGGCAGAAGTAAAAGCAAATGGTTGAGATGCAGTTTTACTGCCCCCAGACTGGGGCATACAGCTGCTTCTGGGCTGTAAACATGCTGCAGGTCTGAAGCTTTGCAGCTGCATCAAAACTTAAACCCCCTGGTGCATTTGATGGGCAGTACAACCACCAAATGACCTATTCAAGTGAACTAGGTCATACCGCTAACTGCCCCGCAACCACGTGCAATTTGTGTGGATGCGGAGCAGCGGGTGTGTGTTTTTAGGGTTAAAACAGGCAGCGAGGAGGCAATTGGCTGCAGTCACTGTTTTGGCATATGATTATTCATCTGGCTCCTTCGATTTTCAGATTGAAGGATGTCAGGTGGTATGGTGCCGATAATACCACCCACTGGTTAAAAATTTGAAAAAGCACTGAATTAAAAGCTTGCATTCAGTTTAATTTTTACCTGTGCAGTTGGGACATATGCAATATATCATATATATGATGACAATATGACTACATGTTCTTCGACATACAGTAAATTAATATTTTTCTAAATTTATACATAAGATGCCACATGCAACAGACCATAGCAAGTATGATTATTTTCTTAGGAAAGAGAAAAACATGCAGCTATTCTGCATAAGCAGTCATTTGTTCCTTAGGTTGGACTAGTCCCTATTTTGCCTTATTCAGTAAAACAGTGCAGAGGGCAATGATGATGATCAAAGGCCTATAACCTATATCAACCGGTATTTTTCAATCCATTGTTACCAGATAAATTAAGGGCGATTTCCTATTGCTTTTATTGAACAATGGCAATACATTTTGCCTTTTGCTGATGCATCCTGGCTTATATACATAGGACCACATTACTTCTGGGTAACTGACCCATTGAGTGGTCTCCTTTCTTTTCTTGGTAAATCCCCTTTTGGATTTTTGGAGCTAAGCCACCTGTCTTTCTTTTGGTCCTTCTCACTCTGCATTTTCTCGTCTGCTTCTCTGTGCGGACCGTGGCGGGTTCGCCATTGATGTGCTCGGGCGGGGTTCCTCCAGGAGACACTTGGGCGGCCTTCTCTTTCTTTCCTTCTTTGCACGCTATCACCATCCTTACTGTGAGAGGTTCATGAGTATTATCTGTTGCATTATGTGAATCAATACTTTTTAGGCTTCTTGGTGGTCTATGTGTACTTCCTCTGCTCCTATATGGGGCTATACGTCATGCTCCTTTGAGCACCTCTGAGGAAGAGACAACAATTAGTCTCGAAATGCGTCAGTAACAACACTTGCATGACTGATCCTTTCAGTATTAAGTTATACATCTGTTGACAATTACCGCCATAATTCATGTATCTCAATGTGTTATGTCTTTTTTAAGATTGTATAAATAAAACTGAGTGTTATGTTTTAATGGTTGGTTGATTTATCAGTCATTAATTTACAATTCGTGCCTCTAAAGTCCCACTAAGTAGAGGACCTTTCCCCCTTTTTTCCCCATATTTCCAGGGATGTTGGCACCTCTTGTACTGTATCCCCCCCTCCTTTCTTTTGCCTTTTGCTAATTTTTCTATTTGGTCCTAAGATCACAGTAATATTCATCTACTTATGAAAAAGTCGCAATAGCTTTAGTAAACTGGACCTTTGTATCAAAATTGTGCGTTTAATAATGCTAGAATATTGAATAATATATTGCAAAGGAGGCAGCAAGTATACTCCAATCGCAAACATTATTATGCAGCTTAGTGCTAGCCTAAGGATTAAAGTGATTGTAAAGGCATATTTAAAAAACAAACAAACATGCAATACTTACCTGCTCTGTGTAATGGTTTTGCACAGAGCAGCCCCAATCCTCCTCTTCTGGGGTCCCCTATCATATTTATAGTGATAGCAAGCTGAGCTAATTCATAGACATTTTATGAGTGTTGCTGGATGCAACTGAGTTTTAAGTCTTTCACGGGGATTTAATAAGGAACCCTGGTTGCATTGCACTAGCAGGCCAAAAGCAGGCATAATATTGTGAGCTAGCTACTATGCCTGTACATAACCACTTTCCACTCTTCTTTCCATGAATGCTATTTTAGATCAAGGGACGATATTCCTGTATTGATACTTATATTGATTTTTTGCACACAGTAAGGCCAACTTGTACATTATACAGCTATCACACTTATGCTTAAAAAAAAATCAAAGTCTTCCATGCTAAATTGATTTTAAAACGTAGTTTGCCACTACATATTTGGTGGATCTTTACATGCCTTAAGCCCTGTGCACACGATGAAAATATTGGACGAATGATCATCAGTTTTTTTTTTTTGCATGCCAGTCTCATATTGAAAGTGAAGAGGTTACTAAAGTTACGAAAATTCTTGTACGACAGAATGAAAATGAAGTGACGTACACGACAACTGTACTGATGAAACAAAAATTGTACAATCTGGTATCGTGCGAGAAACATTTTCGCGCTTGTCTCTTCAAATAATTTCGGATGAAAGCTGTGTGCTAACGATCAGATTATCGTACAATCGCTTCGAAAGCTGTATTTTTGTTACGCTTTTCTGATCGTGTTTACTAAGCTTTATTCACACTCCGAATCAGTGTCTTAAATTAGGTGAAGTTTGATAAATGTTGAGAAGTGCTGATTTGTGCATTAGCGCCATGGCACAGTTTTGGCATGGTCGCAATAGCTTTAGTAAACTGGCCCTTTGTATCAAAATTGTGCATTTAATGATGGTAGAATATTGCATAATATATTGCATAAGAGGCAGCAAGTATACTCCAACCACAAACATTATTATGCAGCTTAGTGTTAGCCTAAGGATTAAAGTGATTGTAAAGGCATTTTTAAAAAACAAACAAAAAAAAAACAATACCAAAAAAAAGCAATACTTACCTGCTCTGTGTAATGGTTTTGCTGGTGTTGTAGACTGGATCGAGATCAGGCTCAGGTAAGTATAAGGGGGAGGGGACTGGAATGGGAGCTGCAAAGAGAAAATTTTTTTTCCTTAATGCATAGGGTAAAAAACCTTCAGCCTTTACAGCCACTTTAAGGTTTGGATGAGTGTAAGGGCCAGCTCACACTACATGCGTTTCAGTTGCTTTTTTTTCTGCATTCAAAATGCACAGAAAGTAGGTTATATGGTTGTTAATGTCATAGTTCACATCAATGCTTGCAGTTCCAGTTGCAGAAAAAAAAGTAGAACATGCTGCATTTTTTCTGCACAGAACTGCAATAGAAAGTGGTAAAACACATAAAAAAACGCACTGGAACGCACCTAATGCATAAAAAATGCACTGGAATGCACATTTCCCTGTTTAAATTGAAGAAAAAGAGAGGGGAAAAATGAACGGGAATGCATAAAAAATGCACTGAAACGCGTCAAAAATGCATAAAATGCATTGGAACTCATCAAAAACACACATGCAGAAATGCAGCTGGAGCGTATTTATATAGTGTGAACCGGCCCTAAAGGTTAAAGTGTTACTAAACCCAGGACCCTATCTGGTCTCCCACAGTACACCAAACATGGAAGTGCAATCATTGTAGTAAATATAAACTGCTAAATACCTTTTCTCATCAGCAGTTAGAGCAGTCTTGTGACTTCTATCAGTGTTCAGCTGAGCACTAGTTAAAGCTTGTAGGAGGAGTTTTAATTCTCCTGTGACTATCGTATGGGGCTGCTTGACCCCTGACCCTCTGTCTGGAATGTGCTGATTGGCCCTGTGCTGGTCACATGCACCCTCCCAAAGAAAAGAAAACTCTCTAGCAATACACACTAAACTCAGCATGTGCAGAGTGTCTCCTAGAGCTCTGTACTATCAGCAGATGGATTATGAACAGCAGAAGAAGGGGAGGATCATAGAAGACAGGATCAAACTCCTTAGGTTTCACAGTGATTATAACAAGCATGCTTTACTGCATATACAGACTGACTTTACTGTTGTGGGTTTAGTATGGTAACACTTTAAGTGTTAAGGCTAGGTTTAGTGTTAAGGATTAATTTTAAGGTTTTGGTTAAGTGGTTTAATTTTATAGCCTGGGTGAGGGTAAGTTAAGAGTTTATTTTTTGTAACCTGAAGCCGTTTGATGAGAACTACCAGCAGCAGGTTCTCAGGACTGAAAAAAAAATACATTTTAAGGTGGTCAAGCTACTATTTTAAATCCTTTGCTTTTGAAGCTTCAGTAGAGTGAAAACTAGGCCAGAATGAAAGTAAAATACATTTTCAGCACATAACGAAATTTTATCTTTCTAATTTAAAAAAAAAAAAAAGCTGTACAGATACCATATGAAATTTACTTTAAATGTGACCAAAAGATATATTGCAAGAGGGCTGTTTGCCGGTCCAGCTGCTTATGTTCAGATCCGTAAGCTACTGATTTCTGTCAATGTTTGTTGGTGATGAGCATGCCCTAATTTCCCCCTCCATGGATATAAACATGCCCACTTGGACACTGCTATCCACACTGGTACATGCAAGGTGAGAGAAGTGGAAACAGAAAATCTTTTGGCCTGCTTTCCCTTAATTGTGACAAATCTCTAATCTGCCCAACAAACCTCTGCAGCAGTGATTGCTTGTAAATGTCTGTGACTCATTATAGATTGTTACCATTTGCCTGCAGGAAAAGAAATGATCGTTTCACTGTGACTGTATCTTCCTAATGCAAAAATTGAATATTGATATAGAACAATGAAGCAGATCCACATACGCAACAAGTATAGCGGCAAATGGCAAAAACCTTTGTATCATCAAAATAGATCATACATCATAGTGCAAGATTAATTATTATTTTTATATAACAAGACTCACTTAACGCGAAATAAACAATAAATAAATAAACGCGAAATAGCCCTGGTTTACACTGATGCGGTGCAGAATTTGCAGCATTTTCTGTGCGAATTCTGCACCGCAGCAGAATCGCACCCCATTCATGCGAACTGCCGCGGGTGTGTATGTTAAGTTAACACCCCAAAAGCGGCCCGCAAAACATGGTGCGATGTGGAGAATCAGATCTCATAGGTGTGAATACCTGAAAAAGCGCCCTGCACCAAATCACATGCAATATACCGTACCGCCAGGGGCGGACTGACCATTTGGAAACTCGGGCACTGCCCGAGGGTCCGGGGTCAATAGGGGGCCCCATAAAATGCCCCTGGTACCTTTTCCATAGGCTTTTTTGAGTTTGGGCAAGGACGCAGGGGCCCCATGATCCTCTATTGCCTGGGGGCCCCATGAGTTGTCAGTCCGCCCCTGCCCACTGCATATATGTGAACCCAGGCTCAGTCTTAATCGTACAGAACGTAACACCAGACTGGTATGAATAAACCATGGGTTATACAGGTGAAACTCGAAAAGTTTGAATATCGTGCAAAAGTTCATTTATTTCAGTAATGCAACTTAAAAGGTGAAACTAATATATGAGATAGACTCATTACATGCAAAGCAAGATAGTTCAAGCCACAATTTGTCATAATTGTGAGGATTATGGCTTACAGCTCATGAAAACCCCAAATCCACAATCTCAGAAAATTTGAATATTGTGAAAAGGTGCAATATTCTAGGCTCAAAGTGTCCCACTCTAATTAGCTAATTAAGCCATAACACCTGCAAATGGTTCCTGAGCCTTTAAATGGTCTCTCAGTCTTGTTCAGTAGGAATCACAATCATGGGAAAGACTGCTGACCTGACAGTTGTGCAGAAAACCATCATTGACACCCTCCATAAGGAGGAAAAGCCCCAAAAGGTAATTGCAAAAGAAGTTGGATGTTCCCAAAGTGCTGTATCAAAGCACATTAATAGAAAGTTATGTGAAAGGGAAAAGTGTGGTAGAAAAAGGTGCACAAGCATCAGGGATGACCGCAGCCTGGAGAGGATTGTCAGGAAAAGGCCATTCAAAAGTGTTGGGGACATTCACAAGGAGTGGACTGAGGCTGGAGTCAGTGCATCAAGAGCCACCACACATAGATAGATCCTGGACATGGGCTTCAAATGTCGTATTCCTCTTGTTAAGCCACTCCTGAAAAACAAACAACGTCAGAAGCGTCTTACCTGGGCTAAGGAAAAACAGACCTGGTCTGTTTCTCAGTGGTCCAAATTCCTCTTTTTCTGATGAGAGCAACTTTTGCATCTCATTTGGAAACCAAGGACCCAGAGTATGGAGGAAGAATGGAGAGGCACACACTGCAAGATGCTTGAAGTCCAGTGTGAAGTTTCCACAGTCTGTGTTGATTTGGGGAGCCAAGTCATCTGCTGGTGTTGGTCCACTGTGCTTCATTAGGTCCAGAGTCAACGCAGCCGTCTACCAGGAGATTTTGGAGCACTGCATGCTTCCTTCCGCAGACGAGTTTTAGGCAGTGTGGGCACCTGCCCACACTGCCAAAAGCACCAAAACCTGGTTCAATGGCCGTGGGATTATGGTGCTTGATTAGCCAGCAAACTCGCCTCACCTGAACCCCATAGAGAATCTATGGGGCATTGCCAAGAGAAAGATGAGAGACATGAGACTGAACAATGCAGAAGAGCTGAAGGCTGCTATTGAAGCATCCTGGTTTTCCATAACACCTCACCAGTTCCACAGGCTGATAGCTTCTATGCCACGCCGCATTGAGGCAGTAATTGCTGCAAAAGGGGCCCAAACCAAGTACTGAATACATATGCATGCTTATACTTTTCAGAGGTTCGATATTGTTCTATGTACAATCCTTGTTTTATTGATTGCATGTAATATTCTAATTTTCTGAGATTGTGGATTTGGGGTTTTCATGAGCTGTAAGCCATAATCATCACAATTATGACAAATCTTGAACGGCTTGAACTATCTTGCTTTGCATGTAATGAGTCTATCTCATATATTAGTTTCACCTTTTAAGTTGCATTACTGAAATAAATGAACTTTTGCACGATATTCTATTTTTTCGAGTTTTACCTGTATGCTGCTACCATCAAGTGACTGTACACTGCCAAATAATTTTGCTAGGGCTGTCCCTAGAGTGTACCTATACAACCTTGCCCACTTCATGAAGCTTTACAGTGGGGTGTGCCCACTGTGACGGGCAAAGCCTTGGACCGATTCTGGCCCAGCATTAGAGATAAGACAGAGTTTCCCTGTATGTGGAATCTGTTTCCTCGCTTTAAACAACACTATCCACAGGTCATAGCATATTATGTGGTTTAGTGAGCAGAGGATTGGCTGTTACTCACTGTATGATGGCACTCTTTTCCATTTTGTCTATAGCACCTCTCAGCAAACACTTTTAAATTTGGTGATTTTACCCTCCCTAGTCTTAGACATAGTCTCAGAGGATGAGTTAAGTGCATCACGCCTCCCAAATGAGGTATTTCCACCTGCCTCTTCCGCCGAGAAAGCAAGCTATATGTTGCTGCACGTTTACATGGTCATCTTTTACAGAGACACAGCCACAGGGACTCAGTGTTATAGTGGATCATTCTCCAGATACAAAAAGCTCCATCCATTCTGCACACCTAAACCGTGAGTACCTCACTGGGGATCCCTCTTCAAAAATGGCGGATCACAGGTGCAAGGGAGCTGGGACTATAAAATCTAATAATACGCATTTGGCAGACAGCCTACAGGAAAAACAGAAAACCACACAGGGTGATAGCTTTTATACTTATCCAAGAACAATGTTTTTTAATGACATTGTTCCCCCACGATCTGGCTCAGGTTCCCTCTCAGGCATGCACAATGAAACCTGTCTGACAAAAGCAGATTTCTCTGCCACTGTTTCTGAATTATTTGGAAAACATCTTGTACTTCTAGAACCTTCAGTCTCCAGAGCCCAAAATGCTAAACATGACCTTTTCCCCATGAATCTATTCAGGAACTAGAAGTAGAACCTCTTTTACTTGAAGCTATGGAGGAAAGTTAAAGGGCATTGATTTTGCAGCAGAGGCAGAGGAAGATGTTTGCTCTCCTGAAAGCTTATGAGGTACAAGGTATGGCTTTGCACGAGGGGCGGACTGACCATTCGAGCACTCGGGCACTGCCCGAGGGCCCGGGGTCAGTAGGGGGCCCAATGAAATGCCCCTAGTACCTTTTATAGGCTTTTTTTTGGGTGTGCTTTGAGTGTGGGCAAAGACACGGGCCCCATGATTTCCTATTGCCCGGGGGCCCCATGAGCTGTCAGTCCGCCCCTGCTTTGCACCAAATACCAAATGCTTTCCACTGTGGACACACTAATTGATTCAGGGTGCACTAATCTTTTCTTAACAGCATCTGATTCTCCATAGCCAAAACAGATCGATATGGATACTAAAAGACTTACTAAAACTAAAACGATTATTCCCATACATGCAGAGATTGAGAACTGCCTCAACCCTGAAAAGTTTTTCACTAATTCTAGACTTTTTTTTCTGATATTTATCTTATGGAAAAGAATTTAAAAAAGAAATGGCCTATTTCAGCAACAGATCCTGTCACTTCACTTTGCAATAAAATCCTCACAATTCCTGTTGAAGATGTCACTTCCTTTAAGAATTCTGTTGATAGGCATTTTTCTGTTGATAGGCCTCGTTTGCTCTTGCAGGTCCAACCCTGCAGCTGGCAATTTCTGCCATATCTATATGACAGACTATTGTTAACTGGTCAAGACACATGAACAGAGACCAGAAATCTGTCTTTGAAGACCCTGCTTTCATTTTACAATAACAGCTGATGCTTTCAACGATTGTTTTGTGTTGAAGCTCTTAAAATTGTAATTTGAAAAGTCTCAAGAATCTCTCTTATCTCTGTGCACATCTAGAATTTTGTGACTAAAAGCTTGGTTGCTTAACATGTTTGTAAGAAACGTCTTATACGTATGCCTTTTGATAGTGAAGCCCCTCCTGTGAGGAATCTCTTGACAAATTCATAAAGATATTGAGGGTATGGAGTTCCTCTCCTACAAGAAATAATCTAAGTCTCCTATTCCTAAGGCTTCTACCTCTACTAAACTACAGGGTATTTCCATTTTCCCCAAGCATCAACCTCAAAATCAAGGCTTAACGCTTTTGTTACAAGCTCTGGCCCATCAAGCCTTCTCAGAAGCTCTCCTCACAATGAAGGTACTCCACTCTCCTCAGAGTAGGGGGACATCTGTTGGTTTTTTGCGCCAGTCTGGATCCAAATCATGGATCTCTTGGTCTGAACTATTATTTCATAGGGGTACAAAATAGAGTTTCCTTTCCTTGCCACCTCCTTTCTTTTACCTTTCTACCATTTTCAAATGAAAGAAAGATTTCAGATGAACGGTTTTAAGGTTTGTATTCAAACCAATTTGTGATCCCTAAACCTAATGGGGCATCCACCCAAAACTGGATTTGAAATCACTAAACAGATTTCTTTGTGTATCAAAATTCTGGATGGAATCTACCAAGATCTAGACAGTAAATCAAAAACGAATTCTCTTGCGCTCTAGGACCCAGACAGGTGGCGAATGGATGGAACCAGACCTGGAAAAATTGACCACCAATGCATGTAGGGTTGTGCGGCTCCAAACAAGGCTGGGGAAGCCCGACCAATACTGCAGAACGAAATGAAAACAAGACCTTGTGCATTACCTCAATAACCAAAATGTATTAATTATAAAAATTTACTCACAAACAGCGAATAAAATCAGGCATGTAAGGCCTCAAAGGGACTTGAAGACATCGTGAATCCCATCAAGGGGATGGATATTCAGTACAGCTGACGCGTTTGGAGCACTCTCAGTTCAGTTAGCTCTGATGAAGAAGGGACACCCTTCCAAACGCGTCATCTACCAATATCTGCCATTGCTTTCGATCAGGCATGGGGAATTTCTTACATCAGTAGGCATACAAAATGCTTGTCTGCCATATTTTTATTTTCTGAGCCAGCACTTTGCCTGCCAGCATCCTAAAGGACCATTCAGTTTCCTCAAACCTTTGGCTGGATATTCAACTTTTAAAAGTTTGCCCTTCAGCCCTCACACCATCTGGAGTTCCTGGGTTTAATCCAGGACACTACCCAAGCCAGTATCTTCTTCAGGTCACTTCTGCAGAAGGGTTATGGGTCTCATGGGGGCCTTCTTTGAGGCATATAGTTTTGCCCAGTTTCACTCCAGATCCCTTTAATCCAACATCCTAAAGACATGTAACAAGCAGATCCAGTCCTTAGATTTCCCACCACTTCTTTCCAGTCAAACAAAGATCTCTCTGACATTGTGGATCTCCAATCCTGCCCTGTAATTGGAAAAGCCTTTCTTTCACAAGGCTTGAAATGTGATATTGATAGATGTGGGTCTTACAGGCTGTTATGGAGTTTACATCTTCCTAAATGTTTAGGAGACATGATCCCCATAGGAGTCACAATAAGATCTTCTATAAGATCACCCAGTCAAGTACAATTGACAGTGTCAAAGCAGTGCCATACATAAATCATCAAGGAGATGATCCTGAAAGAAACTAATCTTATGCTCTAAATGGCGGAGGAAAGGGTTTGGGTCATTCTTATGGCATCAAACTAGCCCAGAAGAATGTGGTATACAGACATACTCATCATGGCTCATCAGTGGAGAGCAGCAGAGAGGAGGTGCCACACCTGTAAGTGATATCATCATTGGAGTTATCTGGTGTTAACCATTCATCTCTACTGAACTTCATTCTATCTAAGCCTGATTATGAATGGATTCAGCTTATATTTTAATTAAGCATTAATGGACCTATAATTTAAGTGGTCTGTTCTTACTGTGAGCAGTTTGAGTGGAACTAGGAGGCAATGGGAGAGTATATTCCTGGCTGTTTTTTTACACATAAACAGACTGCTCAAAAGAACACCTGCTAACACTTCAAGCACTTTTGTTTGTTTGAATGGCCCTATGTGGCCTTGGGCATTGTTGTGACTGCACAACATATTTTTATGAGAGTGCGCACTTTTGGAAGAAGGCTTTTTGTGACTCAATGCTATATAATTTATTATATTTATATTCTGTATTTACCTTTTCATTATTTATATTTGAAATAATGCTGCACTGGGTATTTTATTTTATTCATGTAGGTTAATTTGGTGTGAAACACTTACTAAGTGCTAGCTGGCTGTTTACAAATTTGAATTAGAGTACTTAGCTGTGCATACAGTTTTTTAGGTTTAAAATACCAGTCCTGTATACTATACTCCAAGATAAGGAATTTACAAGTAAGTCAAAATTTTAATTACAGTGATTAACCTATAGTGAACGTTTGCTGAATGTCACATTCACAGCTGTATAAACGCGTCCTATCATGTTTTTTATTTAATATATAAATTGATTGATACTCAGCAGGCTTTTGTCTATATCATAGAAAACAACAGTGTATTTTAATGGCACAGACCTTGTGAAAAAGTGAATGCTAAAGCATAACTATACAGTATGTTATACCCTTTGGGGGAAGTCTGAATATGTAACTTTAAATATGCTAAATATTTTTGTTATTTACATTATGCACCCCTTTCATTACTATCAATTTCTGATTGACAGGTCTTATAAATTGCGTATTCCTAGAGAAGAAATAAATGACGTGGCAAATTTGAGACATAAATGGTCAGAGCTAATGGATCTTACTAGTGTTGTAAGTGAAATCCCATAAGCAGTTTATTGACATGTTGTGCTTTGAGCAATTCCTACAATTTCACTCAATTCAGATGTAATTAGACATATTCTTTACAAAACAGAATTGATTACAGAATTTCAGATATGTAAGATATGTTGTATCTGATTCACAGAGTTTATAAAATGTTTGTATCAAAAAGAACTAGTCACTGATGGGCATCTGTAATAATCTGAATCATCGCTTTTGAAATGTTATAATAGAGTAGTCTAAAACTCTTAGGGTTTGCTTGTTTTTTTATGATTATTCTAGTTCTCCCTCTCAGAGCAGAAGTGTCAGGCTGTAAAGCTGGGTACACCAGTGGGCTCACAGATTCCTGCATCCACACAAGTGATACATTGGGTGCAACGTCTGATCAAATGCTGTTTTTCCAGTAGGACCGTTCAACAGAATCGGGTCTAAAAATTGGCTTCTGTCAGAGAGGGCTACACACAGATTGAAGTTTGTCTGGTTCCTGTTGAATCAGTTGAATTTTAATCAGTATGTACAGTACCCAGGTCAAAGTGGTTCTAAAGTCTTGATTTTTTTTCTTTAAAATAGTATACACATCATAGCTACCTGTTCTGTGCAATGGTTTTGCAAAGAGCAGCTCTGATCCTACTCGGGTCCCTTACCATCGATTTTGGTCCCTCCCCTTGCCAAGTGCCTTCTAACTCCTGAGCCATCTCTGTGTGTCTATGGGACACTCAGAACGTAAGTGACCCCTGCTCCCTCCTTGCTGGCTGTGATTGACAGCAGCAGGAGCCACTGGCTCCTGCTGCTGTGTCTCAGCCAATAAGGAGGGAGAAACCCAGGAGAGCCGCTGCTCTCGTGCACATGACTGGATTAAGATAGGTAAGTATTCGGGGGGGGGTAGCTGCACACTGAAGGTGTTTTACCTTCATGCATAGAATGAAGCTTTCAGAACCATTCAGAATCACTTTAATACTCTTCTATCTCCTGTCTGGGCTCAATGCTAATAGCAGACCTCTTAAAGTGTATCTAAACTCAGCAGCAAAAATGTAATATATAGCAGCCTAGTAGTACTTGGATCCAGATTTGTTTTCCTTTATTTTCACCTGGTTCTCCTGTGCATAAAGCTAGCCATATAGTAGTGACTCATAAATATCTCTTCATGATGGGCAGGGGCGGACTGACCATTCGGGCACTCAGGCACTGCCTGAAGGCCCGGGGTCAGTAAGGGGCCCCATGAGGTTCCCCTGGTACCTTTCAAAGGCTTTTTTGGGTGTGGTTTGAGTGAGGGAAGGACACAGGGGCCCCATGATTCCCTATTGCCCGGGGGCCCCGTGAGTTGTCAGTCCGTCCCTGATGATGGGTTCTGTTTAAAGTAACTTTAATGGAAAAAAATGCTGACAAGTATAAACTGCATCCTGGTAGTTTTGGATTTTTGCATGCTATCTCCCCATTCATTTCTTTGGACCCACCACTATCATAAGCAGCCTTACTGACCGATAGGAGTGTGTGGGAGAGAACAGGTAAGCTTTGACACTACCAGGAAGTACCGAAGCTTTGCCCTATCAGAACTTTTAGGCAGAGTGGAGGCACTGGACTGACACCGGTCTGTAAAGGCACTATTAGGTGCTTGCTCTTTGTTCCTGTCAGCAATGTTTTTTCTGTTGTTAAAGTTGCTTTATGGCACTATTTATATTTTTGGAAACAAATTATACTTTCACATCCAAATAACAATCATGATCAGAATTGTATACTGTTGTACTGCCAAGTGCACCAAATGGTAATAAAAATGTGTCTAGCTGATTTTTGTTTTTGAAAAAGTAGCATTAGTGCAGACGTATGATTTACTGTCCAAAATTATATCTTTAGTCCTTTTCTTTTTTAAGAGAACGCGGTCAGCCTAATACAAACTATTTTAGGTTATGACAATGCTTCGATAAACTTGTTTGTTAGCTTTTTTTATATACTGTATGTGTACATAGGGGGGCTTTACTGTTCCTTCCTAAAAAGTCTGCTAGTCAGGTCTGAGTAAAAGACAATGCATGCTTTATGTCGCTGACATGTTATTTTAGCTGTTGTTGATCATGGACCATGAGTAATTGCAGTGGAATACTGATAGTCACTATGCGTAGACTCTACAGATCAATAATGTAGTTCAATAATAAAATTTACAGCTAGCATATAAAATGTTACACCAGAAATAACTTAATGCTAAGGATAACAACTAAAAAGCAAAAAGCAGTTTGTGCCAAAAAGGTATTGTACTTTTTGTTATGTACAGTACATCTGAAAAGTTCTGAACATATTTTAATTATTTAAAACATAATATGTATTAACTTTGGAGGGACCAATGCTCTCATGCCTTAATCAGCAGATAATATCATGAGAAGATATTATATACCGTATCCTTAACCAGATTGAAGCATTGACTATTTTATTCTACTATTTAATTGTTACAGGTTAAAGATACCTTGTTGAAGGAAAAGCAAGATATATTCAAGCAGGAACTTGATAAGCAAGTTAAAGTAAGAACATATTTTCCTATTACAGTATATCATGAACAACTTTTATGTATCGTAAGTACGGTAATTTACAAGGAGGCATAGAAAAACAATATTCATAATTAGAAAATCAATGTTTAGTTTATAACCAGACAATTAATGAATAGATGGGCTTAAAAATGTTCACCATCTAACCTGTGTGAAGCTTAAAGAATATGTAAACCCAACATTTTTTATCCCTGATATGTGCCTTTTATTAGAAGAGATTGATTAAAAAGATCAGTTAACGGTCAAAAAACTACACCTCAAAGTTCTCTTAGAACTCTAGAATGCATACCATTATGACCCATTGCTTTATTAAGCTTTAAACAAACTAATTGATATGCTACCTATGCCTTAAGAAATCCTAAAAATGAACCTTCACATCTAGAACCAAAATGATCCCCCCAACATGTTTTTGTTAGTGTAATTTGCTTCTGAGAAGACTGAACGAAAATAGTTCAAATTGTTTGCTAAATGCAGGTCCTCCTCAACATGTGTATTTTACCCAGTTTTCATTCTTGTGATCCCATAGTATCTTTTCTTCCTGTCACTGAAAAACCCCCAAAAAGGTTTTGACTTTTCATAATGAATGTATCCATTTCCTCCTCTTTCTGTGCTTTAGCTACACTATTACTGTATTTGGCCTCCTTTTTTGGTCTGTTTTTATACACTTATCCATCAGCTACACTTAATCTGGCTATAGATAGATCGACGTTTGGCAGGTTCAGCAGGAACTGGCCAAAGTTTGACACACGTGTGGCTGCTTCCATTCAACAGATGCCAATATAATGATTGACATCTGTGAAACAGGAATGTTGGAAAACTTTTTTCAATCAGCATCTGCAGCTGCTGATCAATATATTCTGAAAGGGGATGAGTCCCGTTGTCAGAATACAATGGCACAGCTGGGAAGCTTCCTTCTCTTTTCTTCAACTACCTACTAAAAATATTAACAGGATAGAAGAATATCCTAGTGAGAAACATAATTTTCAAGCTGTTTCTGACACTTTTTTTCCTGCATTAAGGTAAAAAATATTTCCCATAGTTCTTCTTCCCCCTCTCTTTAACGCACCTGACATCACACGTGATCCAGAGCTGTCCTCGTCAGCAGCTCTCCTCTCTTCCTACATTCACATCCATTGGCTCCTGCTGCTGTCAGTCAAATCCTGTGAGGAAGGAGCTGGGGACATGACTGAGCTGTGCTGTGTGTGTCCATGGATGCACACAGCACAGTTCAGGAGCATGTCCGAACTAGTGCTTGCATAGCACACGGCCCTCAGAGAAGAGGAGGAGTGGAAAGTGTCAGAGGGGGACCACCAAAGAAGAGGTAAAGAGCACCTCTGTGCAATACCATTGTACAGAGCAGGTAAGTATGAACCTCTTTTTTTTAAATGTATGTAGTGCATTTTATTTAAAATTCACTATATGTGTATAATTATTATATTAAAATTAGAGTATATTAAAATCACAAAAAAAGTTGTAACAAATAATATGACAACATTTAGAAACAATACATATAAAAACAATTCTCAATTAAAACATACTTTTAACTAATGAAATTATGTTCATTCTTTGTAAAAGAGTTTTGCTGTAGAGGTGATCCAGTTTCGCAATCGCTTTGATACACAAGGCCCAGCAGCTCCAGGAGTGAAGCCAGAAGAGGCTGTGGCTCGACTGCATGATTTCAATGAGAAGTAAGTATCTGCCTATTTCTTTATTCATTTTAGTAAGGTGTTATCAATCTACATTATGCCATTTCATTCCCTACAGACTAAAAAATGCTAGCAATCCAAAGGTACTATATCTATAAGAATAAATTAATCATATACAAAGGGGTATTTTTGTCCCTTGGATCTGTAGCTTTAAATAGAAATGCTATTAATTACATGAAATGTTGTCAAATTGCATTTGAAATCACAATTATATGTGGTACACAAAGCACCAGAACAGTAATTAAAAAGTGAGCTTTTGATGAATTACAGAAAATTGAAAAATCAGATTACCAACAGTAATTCGAGGCAAGCAATAAGGTGAAGGTCTGGACAAAATAAAAAATAATGCATTATATTACTCTGCAATGCATGGACATTTTCCCATTGTTAACTCTGTAAAAATGCAGATGTCCAGGAAAATAACTGGTGATCCTTCCAGAAATCCAGCGAGCTCCTAAGCCCCTATACTGAGCTGACATTGCTGCCTGTGCTACACTGAAATCCCAAGTAGTGTTATCAGAGTTCTTCCTTGCTGGACTACAGAACTCTGCTTATCCTTGTCCCTTTCTGTGCCTCACCACATACATATATTGATTTATTTTACCTGTAAAGTAAGCTGCTGCCTTGACTTCCAAGAACCTGCTCACACACTGTGAGTAAGGAAATATATGTAATATTAGGAGTATTAGGAACTAACATAGGGCATCCACCTCATCCCTCCTCCCAGCAGATGACCCTGAAATAATTTTGCAACCTGGCGATGTTATCATAGGGTGTAATTTAAGTTGTTCTTTCCTAGAAAAACAAGATTAAAAAAATGTAATACTGGACATGTGTTAAAGGGCAGAGGGAGGTGTGGGGTAAACTTGGGTCATGAGTATACAAATCCTTTAACTTGGGTTCAGTAGTATTAAAGAGTTTATTCTTCCGATTTGAAAAACAAAATCAAAAGTCAGCAGCTACAAATACTGTAGCTGCTGACTTTTATTAAATTGACACTTACCTGTCTAGGGATCCAGCACTGTCCTCGCCCATGCCAGTTCTTCGCTGGTCTTCGGGTCCCAGTATATTAACTGTGGGAATCTGGCTGTGACTCCTTGAGGCTTCCAACTCTGCGTGCATGAGCTGCACTGCGCTTTGTGAACGGTCCCATAGCCTTTTGGGACCTGTGATGTGTCCCAGAAGGTTGTAGGCAGGGGGAAAGGTGGGGGACGTTTAAGAAATTGCCTAGGCAGTGGGACCAGGTACCTGTCAAAACTAAGTACCCGCTCACCACTCAAAAAAAAGTTCCAAAAAAGAAGAAGAGGGGCAGAGAAGGGCATAATACGGAACTTTCCCTTTTGGATGAAGTTCTGCTTTAAGTATACAAAGTTGATTTAGTGCTTTTTTGTAGTGTTTACAGTGCAGTGTAAAGCAATCATTCCCAGTTGCACACATTTTTCTTTGCAGGTACCAAATCTATGACGCTAAAAGGAAAACATTGAATTCTGTGCAAAGGGTATTTAATATAGTTCCGAAGACATTTCCAGAGTTGGACAGGACTGGAAAGGTATAATAAAAGTCCTTAATCAATAAAATGAAGGTATCAAGAAAACATGTTATAATAACAACTTGCGTTCATTAAGGTTAAGATTTCTTAATAGTTACATGTTTTTTTCCATATTTAATTTTATGTTACATTTTTTAGGACCTGCGGCTACTGGGAACACTGTATATCCTGTTTCAAAAGTTCATTGACTTTGACCAGAGATTCAGGAACACTCTGTGGGCAGATGTAGATCTGACAATAAGTAACCAAGTGGTATGGATTTTTTTCTTTATAATGCTATGCTGATTGTTTAATTGGAAATATAAAACATAGTGTGGTAATGCATTCTATCATTATTTTGAAACATAATGGCAGATAGTTTACAAGCTCAGTATATTTATTTAAAATCAAGTATTTTGTCTACAAAAATACATTTTACTTATAGCTAAATTTGTTTTATTCTTTGAAGATTGAGGAATACTGGTGTGAATGTCAAATCTGGAATGATAAATTGAAGGACTGGGATGCATACAATGAAATGGCTCGTGAAATCAAATTCTATGAAGATGTATTTCCACTTCTACATGAATTTAAATCTAAGGTATTGTAATTAAAGATGAAATGGTTTAATCATTAAGTTTTATACTTAAAAAGAAAAGCCATTGGCATGTAGGAAATATTTGGCCACAGCCATAGTAATCCACTTAACAGACCTCCATTGCAAAGACTAATATGATAGCGGTCGAAATTATATGCAAATCGCACATTAGAAATCACACGTATTCTCAACCCCTGGTCACAAACCATCTTATTTATCAGTGAGGCCACCCATCACATTATACGTCCAATAAGAATGTTTGGGAGGACAGATGAGTCTAGACCAGGGGTGGGCAATCTTTTTGACTTGAGGGCCGCAATGGGTTCATATATTGGACCCGGGGGCCGGACCAAGAGTAGATGAATGATGTGTATGTGTCATCCATAGTAAGTATAGTAATATTCCCCCATAGTAAACATAGTAATTAATCCCCCATATAGTAATTCATCCCCCATAGTAATTCATCCCCCATATAGTAATTCATCCCCCCTATAGTAATTCACCCCCCCTATAGTAATTCATTCCCCATATTAATTCATCCCCCATATTAAGTCCCCAAGTCCCCCCTGTGTCAATTCACTTACCTTTGCTCCGCACGTTCCTCTCACCGTGTTCCCGCGCCGTTCCGGTCTTCAGGGCGGACTGTGAGAGGAGCCTAGCTCCCCTCACGTTCGTCACGCTGCCCCGCCTACACACATCCTGACAGCCATCCTGACAGTATCACGCTCCGCGGGCCGGATTAAAAGGGCCGTAGTTTGCCCATTGCTGGTCTAGACTATATTAAGAGAGGTCAAGATTTTTGAGTACTTTTAGCTGCCTATATCTCTTGTATGAATTTGGCACACAGTGTTTACTGAGCGTATCCTTTGTTTATGTTTATTTTATAATATATGCCCATTTTTCCATTACTGAAGTTGTCATTGGGTTACTTTAATGTGCTCATTATAATCATTTCTAATTGTGTTCAAAGCCATCCATTGTATTTCCTTTTGAATTTTGAATGTGTAAAAAGATCACTGTGGTGTATTGTAGAATGGAAAAAATATAATTAGTTGCTAAAAAACTATCAGTAATCATTTTAATTGTTACAAGATGTGCTTAGTATGTGTCATTATGTTCAGGAAATCCGGAACCGTCACTGGCTTCAAGTAATGGCAGTTACCGGAAGCTCTTTCCCCCTTGAAGCAAACGTCTTTAAAGTGACCCACCTTCTGGATATCGGACTGTTGAAGTATGTAGAATGGTTTTATCTTAACTAAAGCATAAGTAGGACAAAACAATATGTGTGAACTGTGCTATAAACCTCAATGCTATATGCAGTAAACTGTACACTATAAATATCATTACATCCATAAACCTAAACATTTACACCGCCTTGGCTAAAGCATCTCAAGTTTTAGAATGGCTGGAAGAAACTAATTGCTATCAGATGAAAAAAATTAAAGCTTAAGTAATCAGTGTCTAAACCTAGCAGTACCCACGTTCAGGGAAATATGCCCCAGGGACGAATGCCTGGAGCGGAATCCCGGAAGTCTGTGGTACAGGCATTAATACCTGGGCAGATATTGCCCTAAACATTTGTACCACTAGGTACACCATCCAGCCTCATCCAATTGCAGCAGCTATCAGTGTTTTATAGAGTTTGCCAGGCTGTCAGAAGTAGGGTCCTCTGTCCACAACATACAACATACATTTATTAGACCAGTTAGGATATATATGAAAATCATGAAACAAATTTAATGCAGCTAGGATAATCTGACATTGTTTTAAGTTGAACTCTACTGGTAACATTTATTTACACACCAAGTAACATTCAGACCAGACTGGAAACACACCAGGCACAGACATTTTTCTAGTTCCTGGTGTCCAACTCTAATGTTAACTTTCCATGTTCTCAGAAATCAAGCTGAGGCTGGGAATAGTATTGTCATCTTAACATGTCTGAGACACTAGGGAACGAAGAGGGCTCTTTAGGTAATTTTAGTAGAAGGTACATACTGTACTTAAGACCTTACCAGCAGGCCTTTAAAGCAGGTAGATATGAAGGAAAGTAATTAAAAATGTACCACTTTCTCTTTTAATATAGGTTTCAGAACCAGTTAATTTCCATAGCAAAAGCAGCAAAGAAGGAGATGGATCTAGAAATTAAAATGAGGAAAGTTGAAGAGGAATGGAGTGAGCAGGTACATCATGGATGTGAAATCATAAGCGGTATCGGAAAAACACAAGCCAAATCTCCACTGCTAATTATCTTGATTCTCTAATACTACTATGTTTTTCAACATAGGGCAGTTAATAACAATTGACTGTACTTTCTTGCTTTTGTGTAGGTCCTAACATACTGGGTGGTTATACTTTTTGTTTAAAATTGATTTGTGTTTCCCTAACAGTTTATTCATTCATTAATAGGCACCAGCAACACCTTATGCTTTATCATTGTTTTCAGATGTGCCAAAAAACCCAAACTACAAGGAGGGGAAGTTATCAAACTGGAGCAGCCAGAATCTGGAGTAGTTGTGCATGGCAACCAAACAGCTTCTGTCTTTTCCAAGCTGAACTAAACAAGCTGAAGTTAAAGCTGATTAGTTGCCATGTACAACTGCTGCAGATTCTGTCTGCTTCCATTTTGATTAATTCCCTCCACTGTACTTTATGTTTGATGGTTTCCATCATTTTACCACAAGTAAAATAACATTTCTAAAGTCCTTTTAGCTGACTTTTTTTTTTAATCAGATCATTTGTATTAGGTTTTTTTGTTTAAAACACACAGCCCCAATAGCGGTTCTTTAGACAACAAACCAAAAAAAATGTATGCACACATACAGAGACCGTTCAAGTAATCCAAAGTCAGTAGTAACATATGGACACCCGTGATCAGGAGCGGACTGACAACTCATGGGGCCCCCAGGCAATAGGGGATCATGGAGCCCATGTGTCCTTGCCCAAACTCAAAAAAGCCTATGAAAAAGGTACCAGGGGCATCTCATGGGGCCCACTACTGACCCCGGGCCCTGGGGCAGTGCCCGAGTTTCCAAATGGTCAGTCCGCCCCTGCCCATGATCATCAATCAGTAGCTTGTTTGAGAACAAGACATAGGACATAACCATAACATAAAATTAAAGCTATCAAAACACTTTTATTTTCCAAGTAAAAAAAAGGCACACCGTATGAACAAGAACATGGATCTGTTTAATAACCTCAACCTAACTTGCACAAACAGACCAAAGTACTTATCTGTGATGAATGGCTGGAATATCAATAAGACCTCTTCAAGAAAGCAATATCAAGACTACAAGTGCACAAGTTGACCTCACACTCAAAGGGACAGTAGCCTGTCTGATATCAGGTGAAACAGGGCCAGACCTGGCACTGCCAGCCAAGGGTACCATAATCTGTTGAATTTTCAGCTACTATTCCTATGTTGGAATATGATCTTCTTATGATCAAGAATTAACAATGTTAAATTGGTTTTTCCACTTCACAGTCATTGGAGAGCTAAAGGACATCCATTTTTGATCAACCAGTTTCCATGCCATGTAAAGCAATGTAATTATAGAAGCTACCACCTTATCAGGTGCTAAGAGTCATCAAAATATTGAGAAGACACAATTTCTTTTAGCTGAGTTTTTGTTCGTTTTCTATCGATGTAAAAAATGTTTTGCTTATATCAAGCATATCTGACCACAGCACACTATTTTTGTTAGCAAATTAAAGTACAAACATACTGTACATGCTTGCACTGGATGATTGTGATGCCTATGTACTCAGCAGACAACCCAGATGCCAACCTAATTTTCCTGAATGAAAGAAGATCAGTCAGCACAATCTACATATTGCTTGGGAATGATTTTCAGGGTTCTACACTGAAGTGGCTAAGTGCCTATAAGCTACCCAATTTCTGTTTTGTGGTCCTAAAATTAGCATATTTGGGTTGCAATTTTGTGTCTTAGTTAACTTTAAACTACTGATATGTTTGGAACCACCAGTGCTATTGAAATCAATTCCTGCCTATTTGTATAATCTTGCCTGTTAAGCAGATTTCTTTGTTCCACATTAATGATACGCCTGCTTAGTACATGCTGTGCTCACAGTGCTAAGTTCCAGATAGTGGAACAACATCCAGGTCCATGCAGCCTTCAGAAGAAGCATTCTGTTTAATGTGATTTTTATGCACACAGGTGCTGAACTTCAAGCCTTACAAAAACAAGGTAGTGTTGGTGAAGGAAGACTCCATGCTGCTACTGGAAGAACTGGAAGATGCCCAAGTACTTCTTGCACAGATGTTGACCTCAAAGGAAATTGATCCACTAAGAGAAGAGGCCACAACCTGGGCAGAGAAGCTGAAGAATGTTAGTGAGGTGTTAGAGCTGTGGATAGAAGTCCAAGAGCTTTGGCAGCACCTAGAAGAAATATACAATAATCCAACCATAATCCAGGTAAATTAAGTCAATTTTAGCATGTTTTAAGTAAAATTGGGGCATCAAGATTTTGGTGGTACATGAATAAAAGTGCAGCGCTAAAACAATCACAAAAGTGTCCGTTTATCTGACCCAATAAAATATGTAACTCTGATATAATGAATAAAAATATAATAAATATTAAAAGTTCATAAGGTGACAATCTGTGCTTAAAGTGCCAACTGCAACTATGCTTCAGTGCTTGTGCTTGTAGATGTAGTAAAATTACACACTCACCAGATGCGCAATGGAAATGCGCATATAAATATATAATCAGAGGTCCTCTTAAGGAAAGCAAGGTAAGCCGAGTAACGGATCCCTCTGGGGATTCAGAAGTTGCAGACTTCCCACAGGAATATTTGCTGTGGTGTCCGCCACCTAGAGGGAGGATAATCCGTTACTTGGCTTACCTTGCCTTCCTTAAGAGGACCTTTCATTATATATTTATATGCGCATGTCCATTGCGCATCTGGTGAGTGCGTAATTTTATTACACCTATAAGCACAATCACTGAAGCATTGTTGCAGTTGGCACTTTAAGCACAGATTGTCACCGTATTAACTGTTATTATTCATTATATTTTTATTCATTATATCAGAGTTACATATTATATTGGGTCACATAAACGGACACTTTTGTAATTGTTTTAGCGCTGCACTTTGATTTATGAATTTTTTAAGGTTTTATCTGGTTACCTTTTGTGCATAGCTGCTTTTTACCAAGAGCACTCACTGATTTATATTCCTTTTAAGATTTTAGTGGTGTTGCTTAATATTAGTTTGCTCTAAATGTTGTTGGAAAGGTGGGATTTCACTATGATAGTAGTGTTTTTGATAAGCAGCACACTCTTCACTTTTCACTGCAATGGTAGCTTGGTTTAGTTAAGAATGCTGGTCAAACACAACCCAGTCTAAATACTACAGTTCTGTAACAACCACTGTTTGAATTGTTTATCAGTTTATGTAAGCATCAGTGGGAGATGTTTTCACTTCTTGCTAGAGGTCTATAGATGATGATGATTAAGCCATATTGCTAAATGTAGGGAACCAGAAAAATATTTATTTATTACAGGTATATGTGTACTGCCATCAATTTACGCAGTGCTTTACATATATTCACATCAATCCCTAACCCTTGAGCTTACAATCTAAGGTCCCTAACTCACATTCATAGATATACTAGGGCCAATTTTAGATGGAAACCAAATAACCTACCAGCATGTCTTTTGAGTGTGGGAGAAAATCGGAGAACCCAGAGGAAATCCACACAGGTACAGGGAGAACATACAAACTCCAGGCACTTAGTGCTGTATTTGATTTTTTGTAAGAAATGTAACATATTTGTGTAACTGAAACTAAAAAAGAGACATTTGGAGCTGTTAACCGTAGCAAGGAATCAACCAACCGATCACATTTCACCTATAGCTGTGTGTATAGATTAAGAAAGAATTCTGACTGGTTGCAGTGGCCAATGTCTCATTTTCTTTTTTAAGTTTAATGAATGATCGTTAGGCTACATAGGATTATTGCAAATAGATTTAATAATATGAAATTATGACATTTATAGTATTATTTAATATGTTTCAGTGTTATTGTTACTTTTTCAATCAGGAGCTACCTCAGGATTCAAGAAGGTTTGCTAAAGTCAACAGACGATGGACTGTGATGATGATCTCTGCATATAAAACAAAAAATGTTCTGCAGGTGAAACTAAATAGAAATGTTATGCAATGTTATGATATATATATATATATATATATATATATACAGTACATGTGACTGTGTCACCTGCCAAAACAGTTACATATACAGTCAAGGCAAACAGCTAAACACACAAATTGTATAAACATAGGGAAACAGTTTTACTTGCCAAATGATTTGTATTTCTGTCCATCCAGTTCTGCGATTTAAAGGACCTTATTACTCTGATCTTGGGCTAGACCCCAAATATTAGCAATGCTGTGGCAAGGTCATCCAGTGCCCAGAAGATGCTAAACTGCTCCCCCTTCCCTTGTGATGTGCATGCCCAGTAATCTTACCCATGCCTGATGTGCACACCTTATCGCCATACCCATTTACAGAGTGCAGAGGTCAAAGCATGAAATGTACAGAGTGCAGAAGTCTGCAGTGTGTAACATACATTGTACAATACTTTAAAGTAATGCTCAGAGTACTCTCTATCTACTCTATCACACACACAAACAATGTACATGCACACTCACAAACATACATACGTACATACTCTATCACACACACAAACAATGTACATGCACACTCATAAACATACATACGTACATACTCTCACACACACACAATGTACATGCACACTCACAGACATACATACGTACATAATCTCACACGCACACAAACAATGTACATGCACACTCATAAACATACATACGTACATACTCTCACACACACAATGTACATGCACACTCACAGACATACATACGTACATACTCTCACACACACAATGTACATGCACACTCACAGACATACATACACACATGCTCACTTACAAACACATACATACATACAGCCTCCTCAAAAACCATGCATTCACTGTACCTGGCTAACTTTCTTTTTCAAAGCTGCTGGGCGCAAGGCAGGTTTACAACAGGGCATGATAAAGGTTGGGAGATGGAGCAGGTTGGAACTCAGGAGGAGGTGCAGGTTGGGCCTTCCCTCTAAACTGTTATACTGGCTTGGGGCAAGCTGTGGAGACTGCAGGGGGAAGACAATGGGATTTATTTACTAAATCTGGTTCACGCAGACTTTTGTGCACTTCTGCATAGGAACCAATCAGCTTTCAGGTTTTGTTCCTAAAGCTTAATTGAACAAACGGGTTAGAAGCTGACTGGCTACCATGCACAGGTGCTTGAGATTCCAGTTGTAGTAAATAAACCCCAGTGATTGGTACTGTGGCTTCAGCAAATCTACTGACAACCGGGACAGTTTCTCCTACATGTGATGCCACAGATGTTCCCCCTCCCACATGAAAACTAAGCACCCAGGACAGCATGTCTCCCACCTTGTCCCAGCCCTGAAGATCAACAAGTAGTAGCAACAATGCGTACCAACACAACTAGACATGTGCAGAATGGAAAAATTTGTTTAGTTTTGTTTCTAATACATTCGTTTTGTTTCTAATTTTGTTTTGTAGATTCATTTTGGAATGTGTTTAGGTTTGTTTCACTTCTTTTATTCATTTTCTAACGAATTCCAAATTTTCAGAACATTCCAAATTTGAATCAGTTGAAAATTTATCGACCAATCCGAATTCTGGTTGTAAATGAGAAAGCTGGGAAGCCGGCCGCTATGTCCTTAACAACCAATGACTCATCAGCTGTCAGTGGGTTAATGAGTTATCGCTTATTAACCTCTTCCTGTCCAGCCCATGTTGATAAATGGCCAGATGGGAGCGCTGCTGATGTGGGTAGACATTTCTAAACATCCCCCCACATTCATTGCTTGTGCGCGCTCCCTGGGAGCGTGCAGCACCGCAATCGGCAGATCACTGTACAGAACCTCTGTGTGAGGTCCTGATTCATGTGATCACTGAATGGTCAATCAGTGATCACATGAATAGTAGTACACAAGATGTCACTTCCTGACATTATTGCTTATTACTTTTTATTATGATCACAGAGGTCACATGGTACAAGGCTATTCACAACAGCCTTGTACCATGTGACAAGCTGTGACCAATCACAGCTCTCACAGTATTTCTCAATGGCTGCAAGAATGCAGCCAGAGAGAAGGAGAAATTATTGCTTTTACAGCCTTTATGGGTGTAAAAGCAATCAGTGTAAAAAAAGAAAAAAAAATGTTCACCAACCCCCACAAGTAGTACAGTGTCACTATGGTGACACTGTTCTGCTAGGGTGACAGTATGTTAAAAAAAAACATAAATAATAATATAAAAATTGAAAAAATGTTTTGAATAATATAATTTTTGATTATCAACTAATTTTGGGCTATTTTGTTTTTTACTAAAAAGATAGATGAATACATTTAGGTCAAGATTTATGAAGAAAGATTATTTATTGCAAAATTTTATAAGAAAAACACTTTTTTTTTCAAAATGTTTGGACATTTTCATTTATATAGCAAAAAAATAAAAATACCAGTGGTGAATTAATACCACCACAATAAAGTTTTATCTGTCTCAAAAAAATGCTAAAAAAGTTGAATGGGTACAGTGTTGCATGACCGTGCAATTTTCATTCAAAGTGTGATAGCACTGAAAGCTGAAAATTGGCCTGGACTGGAAGGGGGTGAAAGTGTCCGGACTTGAAGTGGTTAAAAGTGTCTGGACTGGACGTGGTTAAGGACTCGGCTGCCAGATTCACAACCTTCTCCTTAGAAACCAGCTTTTCTTCACACAGAATTCACAGATTCGAATTTGGAACATTCTGAAAATTTGGAATTCATTAGAAATCGAATAAACGAAAAGCAACTAAACACATTTTAACAAAATTTGTTACTATTGTTATTCAGAAATTATTTGAATCTCTGAATAGCTAAAAATTTGTCTGAATTTAGATTCAGACCAGAACAAACTGCACATATCTAAACACAACCAATATGCACTAACATGTACAAACACTCTCTTGGAATGTTAGGTTTGAGAGGCAACATATGATTTACATAAAGTAAATGAATTGTGAAATATGCCATACTTTCTAACTGTTTGATAATGCCTTTTTGATGCCTTTTTGATGAATTAAAGAATATCTAAATACAAGAACAAAAATGTTATATAATGCAGCTTACCAGTCCTTAGATGTGGTGGCTGCATTAGTTTCTTTTTTCGGGCTAAGAAAAATGTTAGCAAGCATAGAAAATTCCTCTTGATCTTGTCAGAAAGGTGGTTCACGTAAACGAAATTTATATCACAATGTTACCTTCCTTCCAAGCTACTTCCTGTAAACTGAAAAATCCCCATGTAATGTAGAAACTAAGTGAGTGTTAATACTACAGATCAGGAGAGCAGCTCAGGGTGACAAACATGGTTCCTCCTTAGATACAGTGTGGTAAGGGAGAGCAGCCACCCAGGGGCAGGAAGTGTGTTATTCACAGAGCTGCCTGGTGAAAATAAAGGATAGAAAGAAATCTAATGCAGTCACCAAAATGATAAGCTGCAATAAAATATGGATGATTGAATATTATATTGCAATGGTCTTAAGTGTGGGAATTCATTTAATCTAAACTTTATGACTTCATTTTTTTTCCATATAGTGTTGCTGCACCAGCGATGTCCCTAAAGACGTGCTTTTTAGGCACTTCTACCAGGAGCTAGAGATCTGTTTCTCTTCTCTGAATTCTTACCTTGACAGAATGAGACAAGCTTTCTCTCGCTTCTACTTCCTGTCAGATTTGGCACTAGCGTCTGTGCTCAGCCGCCCTTGTGATATTAAATATCTTCAGCATCATTTGAGGTACCATATGTCCTGATGGAAAACAAATGTGTGTTGCTTCTGTAAAGAAGAAGCAATATGTGCACATAATAATAAGATCTTGTGTCATCCTTTTTCAAAATATTTTTAACACTTTCCTTGCTTTTCAAATATATTAGGTCTTTGTAGAATGATGCTGTATGGAAGCAAAATGAATAGTAATACTTGTCCGATTGATTGGTTTATTGAGAACATTTTCAATTCTATTTTACCTTTATTTTCACAATTTTTAATTTTTCTAACACAAACATTATAGCAGTTTGATAACATCATATAAAACTGCTTTCACACTGCTGCGGTCTGTTTTTCCTGTACCACGGACCCAGTGCAGCTTACTCGAGTATTTGGGGCTGGCTAGCTGCACTTTCACATAGAGCAAAACTGTGTACCACATGTATAGTGCACTTTCTGAAAGCGCAGCAAACAAGCGGGACACACTATAACTCTATTGGAAAGCATACAGTGGATATAAAAAGTCTACACACCGCTGTTAAAATGTCAGGTTTCTTTGAAGTAAAAAAATGAGACAAAGATAAATCATTTCAGAACTTTTTACACCTTTAATGTAACCTATAAACTGTACAACAACAAACTGAAATCTTTTAGGTGGAGGGAAGTGAAAATAAAAACCTAAAATAATATGGTTGCATAAATGTGCACACCCTTAAACTAATACTTTGTTGAAGCACCTTTTGATTTTATTACAGCACTCAGTCTTTTTGAGTCTATCAGCATGGCACATCTTGACTTGGCAATATTTGCCCACTCTTCCTTGCAAAAACACTCCAAATCTGTCAATCTATCAGATTGCGAGGGCATCTCCTGTGCACAGCCCTCTTCAGATCACACCACAGATTTCCGATCGGATTCAGGTCTGGGCTCTGGCTGGGCCACTCCAAAACTTTAATCTTCTTTTGGTGAAACCATTCCTTTGTTGATTGTAGATGTATGCTTTGGGTCGTTGTCATGCTGAAAGATGAAATTGCTCTTCATGTTCAGCTTTCTAGCCGTAGCCTGAAGGTTTTGTGCCAATATTGACTGGTATTTGGAACTTTTCATAATTCCCTCTACCTTGCTAAGGCCCCAGTTCCGGCTGAAGAAAAGCAGCCCAAAAGCATGATGCTGCCATCACCATGCTTCACTGTGGGTATGGTGTTCTTTTGGTGATGTGCAGTGTTGTTTTTGCACCAAACATATCTTTTGGAATTATGGCCAAAAAGTTCAACCTTGGTTTCATCAGACCATAACACATTTTCCTACATGCTTTTGGGAGACTTCAGATGTGTTTTTGCAAAATTTAGCTGGGCTTGGATGTTTTTCTTCGTAAAAAAAGGCTTCCGTCTTGCCACTCTACCCTATAGCCCAGACATATGAAGAATACGGGAGATTGTTGTCACATGTACCACACAGCCAGTACTTGCCAGATATTCCTGCAGCTCCTTTAATGTTGCTGTAGGCCTCTTGGCAGCCTCCCAGACCAGTTTTCTTCTCGTCTTTTCAGCAATTTTGGAGGGACGTCCAGTTCTTGGTAATGTCACTGTTGTGCCATATTTTCTCCACTTGATGATGACTGTCTTCGCTGTGTTCCATGGTTATATCTAATGCCTTGGAAATTCTTTTGTTCCTTTATCCTGAATCATACCTTTTCACAATGAGATCCCTCTCATGCTTTGGAAGCTCTCTGCGGACCATGGCTTTTGCTGTAAGATGCGACTTAGAAAATATCAGGAAAGATCTACTAGAACAGCTGAACTTTATTTGGGGTTAATCAGAGGCACTTTAAATAATGGCAGGTATGTATTGACTCCTATTAAACATGATTTTGAATGTGCTTGCGTAATTCTGAACACAGCTACATCCCCAGTTATAAGAGGGTGTGCACACTTATGCAACCACATTATTTTAGTTTATGTTTACTTCCCCCCCTAAAAGATTTCAGTTTCTTTTTCAATTGAGTTGTACAGTTTATAGGTCACATTAAAGGTGGAAAAAGTTTTGAAATGATTTATCTTTGTCTCATTTACATCACAAAAATCTGACATTTTAACAGGGGTGTGTAGACTTTTTATATCCACTGTAACTAACGTGCTCCAAACATGCAGGTAAGTTGCACTGCACCTGTGGTGCGGGAAAACACACTGCAGCAGTATGAAAGCAGTCTAAAGGTGTCTCAAGGCAAACTGCTTTATTGCACATGATTGAATGGAATGTTGTTAAAAGGGCTCCTAAAGGCTTTGACAAGTACCTCTTTGTCCATTTTTTTCCAGAAAGGTCTGATAGTTAGAACCATGCATGAAACCATATCAATGTGCAAAACACTAAGCAAGCAAATTGTGGACAGACAAGAAAGACAATGATTTGTGACTGTATTGCTATGGGTTACTGTAGGTTCATGTCATTGTACTACAGTTTTGAATACTAGCAAATGCTGTTGGATTATTGATAGGTTATCCATTTGTAATAGTTTTTCTTTCAATGGTCATTAATGTGAATGAAGACTGTTGGAATAAAATGGAAAAAGCTAAATTACAGACAGAACACGAAAAGTGGTATAGCTGGCAGCAGTGACCAGCGACATCCCTGTCATATGCGATAACCCACTACAGTGTTCAGATGTGCCTTTATCTTTTGTTCTTATGTGAGTTACTTACCTTTTGAGTAATACATTTTGTCAAGTGGCTACACTTAGAGGAGCTTCTCTCTGTCCTCTTTTTATTTACATGTATTGGAGTAAACCTCTGCTCCGTGTACAAAGCCTGCCCTTGGTGGATGGACAACCTTGTTCTTCGTAGTCTATGAATTAATTGAATATGTTTTACCAGGATTATACTACCGGACATTCAGTGATTTACAGTATTGATTGCTCCAGAAGTGTTCAATCTTTTTGTGCCTTTTTTCTACATATTATTCTCGCTGAATTCCACATTCACTGTTTCATAAATATGTCAATATTACCTCTAAGAGTCAGTTTACCAAAAGTTGTCATTTAGTATTCGGTAGAGCCCAATGGGCCAAATCAGCCCCCAAGTTCATGTCATGAATGCGCTAGCAGCAAGATTACACTGTTGTAATTTTCTAAACAGTTTTTTTCCAGGTTGGGGCATATGGGTGTTCTAGCTCCTGCAGTTGCTTTTTTGTAAGATAAAGTAAATAACAAATGCATCAAAGAGAGTGAGACACCCCCCATAACAATCAGGTAAAAATAACCATTCATAATGAGTTTTGGGTGAACTCAACTATTAATATTATAAAAAGAACCAGAATGTACACTGCAGTTCATCTAAACCCTAATCATTAAAAAACTGGGGTCCTGACAAACATATGCTAAATCATTAACCCATGAATTCTATTAGACATGGAAAATAACAAAACTGAAAATTGTCAAGAAAAGAAACCTGAACAGATATCTGTAGTTTTATGTTTTATAGTTATAGTTATGTTTCATAGTTTTATGTTTAGAAGTGCAAGGTGATGAGGAGATACTGTAATTCCAATAGTGATTACAGTAATAAACCTGATTTCCAAGGATTTGCAGGTCTGATCTGGAAGTTTCTTTGGCAATGTCAAGAATTTATATAATGGCTGTTATAGATTCAGCTATTGTTTTTACATTGGGGTTGATTTACTAAAACTGTAGAGTGCAAAATCTGATGCAGCTCTGCATAGAAACCAATCAGCTTCCATTTTTTGTGATCAAAGCTTAATTGAACAACCTGAAGTTAGAAGCTGATTGATTACAATGCATAGCTGCACCAGATTTTGCACTCTTCAGTTTCAATAAATCAACCCCATTGTGTCAAGGAGAGTCGTAGCTAATAAGTAAATCTACCTTAGCATAGGAACCATCTACTGGTTGAGTCACCTCAGCTCTTCTTTGGAGGACCTCTAGAAAAGGGACAACTGCTGACATTTGTATTATGTAAAACGCCCCTAACAAAGATATTTGATTTTTGAACACAAGCCAGACAAATATATTGGTCTTCAACCCATATACAATATCTTTATATCTAAGAAATCTTATCATTTCTCTTTCCACCCTTACCACATGACCATTGTGTAGTCTGTACAAACCAAAAACTGCACCCATAGTGGTAGTATATCAAAGAAAAATGTAAAAGGAAGCTAAGAAGTGGCAGTGTACTCTGAATGTTATCTGGTATAAGTCTATCCTGTAAAAAAAATCACCACTCTCATGATTCTCAGATGTTCACAAAATACGTAAGTAATTATAAAGATTATACTATGCTTTGTATTGTAAACTTAACACAGGTCAGACTGGCAAGAGGGTAATACTACTTCCTCAAACCCTACGTAATGACCTCAGATTCTGCAGGAGTATTATAAATATTAATCTTGCCCTTGGCAAAAGCTTGGGTCAGAGCATTAATGCTTATGTTCTGTATTATACATGACTGCCATTCCTCCTTAGGCTTAAAATGTAGGAAAGTTATATTTTGGCAACAAAGCTGATTTACTAAATTGGAGAGTGAAAAATCAGGTGCAGATCTGCATAGAAGCTAATCAGCTTTTAACTTCAGCTTGTTCAATTAAATTTTGGCAATGAAACTTGGAAGCTGATTGGTTTCTATGCAGAGCTGCACCATATTTTGCACTCTCCAGTTTTAGTAAATCAACCCCAATGCGTTTGAAAAATCTATAGAAGTAACCCAAACTCTTTTTAGGTTCCGTGGGACAAGGGGTTCCCAGTACCCTTATATGTGCTGTGTTCCCATTAGAATCTATGGGAAGCTCATTAATTTTAAGTGATTAACACAAGCTCATAAACAAATGTTTTATATTAAATAAAGGATGTTAATTTAGAAGTCAGTGAATCTAAAAGAGTATAAAATAGTAAGATCTTGTTAGCTCTTGACTCTGTGTAATCCAAAGCACTTATAGAATTAACTGAGCAATGCCTGTCATACAGTCTCACCATGAGGATTATGGGGATTTTCTTTGTTATCCTATTAATCATCTAAATCATTCCTGTCCAACTGGTGGTAAATTTTCCAGGTAGCAATTTTAGGCCTCAGCTGCCTGCCAGTTTTGTTACTTATGTGATGCCTTTTGCAAATCATCATGTTTATCTGTCTCTCTTTGGGAATGTTTAAGATACATCTACACTATACATAAATGATTTTTGGAAAGTGTCCAGAGTATTTTATTTGAAACTAAAATATTTTTCACAATGTAACGCAATGTGATTGGAAAAAAAGAAAATATTTTGCAGTGTTTAATGGTATATAGGATCTCCTAGGTCATGGATTTGTGGCGTTATATTAACTTTGATTCAACAAAAATAATGTTCTTTGTTTTGTTTATTAATAAATAACTGTACAGGTCATTGTTCGGTGGCATTTTGTCTATAGAGGTGGAGGAAGTTGAGGATGAAGGAAACGTGAGCTCTGATGAAGAGGCAGCTGAGGTGGCAGGTCCCATTCTTGACTTTCTTAGCGTGAGATCGGGAAATGAAGGATGGTTATCTTTGGGACAGCGAAGCATGACACATGTCACTGATACTGAAAGTATTTTTCAAAGATCTCTAAAATCTGTAAGTACTTTCAGTGGGATGTTCAGACAATTCTAAAATTTCAACTTAACCTAAAGGTTTAATTTTGTTTTTGATGAGAACAGGGAAGCGTTAAAGCCTTTATCAGGTTTTTATTGCTATCGGAGTCCCTAATAGGGCGATTTTCCATCATCTCTTGTCTTTGTAGATATTTCCCATGACTTTCTGTCTGTCTTGACAACACAGACAGAAACAATAAACAATAGTTTGTGCTTAAAGTGGATCTTCAGATCCCCCCCATTTTTCTTTTACCGGAGGTTGTCTTCTGGTCAATTCAGATACTCACCCACCCAGTTCTGTTTTGCCATTGCTCAGTATCCGCTCCACCATATTTTTCTGTGTTATCATTAGTAGGCACTGGCTTTTCCTGGTTGAGCCGGACCCTCTCCTCCTTTATTGAATTGCAAGACAATGCCTCCTGGGCTATGTGACAGGCATATCCCAGGACAAAAAGGGAGCAAAGTGCACATCATTTGTCTAAGCGAACGACATGCACCTGGGGCAGTCCAAACTTTTTTGTTTTTAAATAAATAAAATAAAAAGCACGATTATGGGAGAGGATGGAGCAGGGGTGGATAGAACTGAAGATTGCCTGGAGGGTAAAGATCTGCTTTAACTACAAAGATGTGAAAATCTGTGAAAAAAGTTTCGTTTGTGATAATATACGAAAAATATGCATGAAGTTGCCAGTGCTTGCCTGATTTAACTACCCAACAATGGGTATAAAATGTATTTAAAAGTTTTTAATTAGACCATGTTTGCAAGTGATGTCATTTAGCATTTAGTCATGGTAGTTAGCAACTCAATCAATGACCATTTTCTCTGGAGGCTTACACATACCAGATTTCAATTGTTTGTGTGAATTTTTCCCTCAGGCAAGTTTATCTCATGAGAAGAATCAAGCAGTTATGTTTAAAGAACTGAGTAAGAAAATAAATGCCGTTTCAGTCACAGGAAAAGCTGGTGAATGCCTACAACTGGATGAACAGGTAGTCAAGACGTATCACAGATCATCCATACTAATGTACTATAACCCTAAAACCAGTTTTTCTTCATTTTTTATGAATGATCTGTTCTGTGGATACTAAACATTGCTAAAGTACAATTTCCTCCTATTTCTTGAGCAACTGTATTAAATGAATACGTTAATGATTTTCCCTTTTTGAATCTGCAGGTTGCCATTGGTCCTAGTTTAGGAGCTTGGCTCAGTAAACTTCACAGTAATGTGTGTATTTCACTGAACAACAGAATCTTGAAAGTAATTGAAGACATTAATCAAGGAGTGGCTATAGATGAATGGGCACAGAAGGTACTAGAAATAAATGACTGATGCCATGTAGAGCCTGATAATATTAAACACACCTGTAATTAGAAACCAGGACCCTACGGCAGGTTGTTTTATTCTCAGAAACAGGAGGGAAATGTGAACTCAGATTGGCCCCTCTGTGATCTTCTGTGCTGCACTATAAGACCTATTTATCTCATATACTGACAGCAGTTTAATGAGACAATATATGCAAGTACCATTGTTATTTTACCGCTGACATTTAACTGCACTATCACATAACTCTCACTTTCATTAAAAAATAAGTGCTATTGTCATTTAAGCCCACACATCCAAAAAAATAAAAAAATTGAGAAAATCCAATATGAACAAATATTTTTCTATGTCATGCTATGGTAGCTGTTTAGATCTTTAACTATAACCTGGTAACAATTGTGTATCGGTTTCTGAAGCTGGAAAGGGTTGCTAGTATATGCAGTAGATGATCTCCTAAAGAATAATCTGCTTTAAAATAATTGAGTGTCAGTGAAAGCCATGCCATGCCCATCCCAACTACTGACAGCTTAACATGTTTATGTGGAGGAGTGGTCACACACATGTTTAAAATTATTCTACTTATGTCAGTAACACATAATCGTTTTTTCTGCTTTTTCAAGAACATTAAGTAGTTTTCTTCTCAGAGTTACGGAAAAAATAATATGAAAAGACCTATAGACAAAATGGAAGCACTCTTGCCTTGCAGCACTGTTCCTTGGTGTGAGCCTTTTTAAGAACCTGGATTTTTCAATTTGAACCTTTGGGTTTCTTCTGGGTTGTAGAGCTCCTTCCCAAAGTGCAAAAAATGCACTGGTGGTTTAAAGGGATTAATCTCAAATTGACCAATCTAATTCTACAAATAAATTCACCTTACTGTGTCCTCATGTGTCACATCATAGAAGGGGGATTAGACTATAATCTTTTTCAGAGGCATGGACTGATATGAATGATTAAATGTGCTATGTAAAAAGTGGCAGAGAATATAAGTAAGTAACATGACTAAACTGAATTGACAAGCAAAATGTACACAGTTGAATGAATACTGTGCTTGAGAATATGATGTGCAATCTTAGCAAAAGTATGTAATTCTGACGTTATTATGCTTTTTTCCAGTATCCTACTCAGGTAGCAGTACTTGGTCTGCTTTACCTGTGGACAAGAGACTTTGAAAGTTCAATCGCTGAGTTCAGACAAGATCGTAAAGCACAATCTCGACTCCTTAAAAAATACTCCACATTAGCAATGAAGCTTTCCACTTTCACTTCAAGAGGATACTGGAAGAATATGGAAGAGCCAGTATCCCAAGCTCAGAGGCTGAAGCTGGAAAATATAATCATGGTATACTAACAGCACTGATGAGTAAGGTTGGCTGTATATTATACAATTTTATTGTACAATTTTTCCTTAGATTTACTCAAACAATATAATATGAAGTAAAATCTAAATACTTTCAAATTGTATGCAATCAGGCAGGTCCTTGCACTACAAGGTTGAAGGTAAATCTAAAGGAAATTCAATAAGAAAATTGTACAATGTACGACCAGCTTTAGTGTTTGAACCCCTAATAGGGGATTACCATTTTCAATCAGAAATGGTAGAAGCAAATTTAGCCAGAGGCTACCACAAATATTTTACGCAGATAGCCAACGTGCTTTTTGAGCCAGCAATAATGTTTACAAAATGCTTGCACAACCTACCATTAATAGGAGGACTATACATGTAATATAGTTATCCTAGGGAAGGGTGTCCCACTTATGTGAAAAACATGCTGCCCCCTTTTTGCAACTTTTGGTTTATTAGTGGTCCCCTTCTCCATTAAAACTCAACTCCAGGCCCAAGTGATAAACCTTTTTTATTTTGCATTCTGCCATTGGCACTGAAGGTGAAGGTAAATATCTCCTATGAGGACATAGACTGCAAGAAAACACTATTTTTCAAGGATTCTACTCTTTTATCAAGTTATTATTACAACTGTCCATGTCTTTAAGGCCCAGTGGGAACAACTCTTCTGAATTCTACACCTATGGTCACAGGGACAAGAAGTGAAGTGTATCCTCCCTAATATTTAGTTATAAACATTAGGATATTTACTGGAACATTAATTATATTAATCAATGCAAACCAGAATACATAATGAGCAACCTAATTTTACAGTATAAACAGGGCAGTAAAACAATGTATTATAGATCGTGGTTTTAAGACAGTGCCATACATTTATTTTAGGAATCCAAAATTTGTTTTGAAATCTGCCAAATATATTGAGGGTTATTTAACCGATGCTGTTTTTGTTGATATCTTTTACTATCCCTTGTGAAGCTAAATTCTTAAAAAAAAAAAAAAAAGGATCATGATTAACGTGAACCATCTGTTAACTTATGTTACGAATGGTCTCACATTTCTGTGATATACCCCTATGTGAATTTTTCAGAGTGCTGTTACTATTTACAATAACTTATTTTGACAGTATATCTACTACCACATTTTCAGTAAACTGGCCAGATCCTTACAAATATGATGGTTGAGGACATCTGAACATGTTAGTTAAGTTTGGGGCTCCAATGAGACCTGCTGTGATTTTTCTCCCTGACATGACTGTTGTTTAGATGCAGTGTATATTCTTTGAAGAGATCTTAGTTTTCTGTGTAGAGAAAGAAACAATCAATGAATAAAAAAGAGTTTTTAATAGATTGTAAAACATCCAGGCACAGCAGTAAGTGCTTCAGGTGATCATGTACCTCAAGAATTATTGCCAACTGTCATGCTTGGCATTGCTGCTTTACAAGCATATACTGTGGTTTATATAGTTTCCCTGAGGCTGGATAGAGATTGTAAATAGTGTTAAGAAATACAGACATTATTCAACCTCAAGATATTGTTTCCCGTAAACAAGACATAAATATGTATGAACGACTTGTCTGAGTGTGCATGTTTAGGTCAATGCGGGTGGGAAGGAGCAGCAAGGTTGTACTACTCACAAATTGGGAAAGTGTTAGCAATCTGGCTGAGGGTGTGCTCTTTATCAGTTCATAGGGATGAATTTTAATAAAAATAAAAAAAAATTAATTCAGTCTAAAACTGAGAGGTTTGTATTTTTCTTTTGAGGTTATGTTTAGTGTAACCCTTTATTTTAAGTTGTAGAGGAAGAGTAACATTAGAGGAATGGAAAGGTTAAGTGGTTTAAGAGGTTAAATCTCCTGTATTGGCTTATATCTTGCAAATTCAATAACAAAACATTGTTGATAAAAAATGTATTTTAATAAAACAAAAATGTATCAAGACATAAATATGTATGAACGACTTGTCTGAGTGTGCATGTTTAGGTCAATGCGGGTGGGAAGGAGCAGCAAGGTTGTACTACTCACAAATTGGGAAAGTGTTAGCAATCTGCCAAAAAATACTCAACACTTCTGTTTACAATACCAAGATTCATCAGTTGACAAAATCTGATGGAAGCTTCTGATGCCCAAATCAGATGGGTAGTGATCATCTCTTGTTTAAGGATACTGTAAAAGAAACACACCCACTGAGGGTGTTTTTTTTTTCCTTGGATAGCATTAGAAACAGAACCTCTGTCAGGGCTCTTTATGTTCCTCCCAGCTATAGGAAGACTCTCATGCGCTTATGTCTGATTGACCATAAAATAAAATGATGGGAGATCTCCCCAAAGATGATGCAGAAAGCAATGTTTACCTGACAAAGCTTTTAACGCCACCACAGTATACTAAAAATAATGTCTGTCATCATTGTGAAGATTGCTCCTCTTTCTCTCTGGTTGACCACCCAGATGAGGGGAAATCCTTTCCATGAGGGACACAGACAAAAAAGAGACTAAAAGAAGTTCTAATCCTTCTCCCTCTAACTGCACTACTGTTTGCATGCTGTGCGAATCTTGTGTATGTAAAAATGGTCACATCTGGACTGCACCATCTAATTTACTTTTTTCTTCTTCAGCAAGTGCTGTATCTTCGTGATGTTATGGATACTGTGTTCTCACACAAAGTCAGAGAAGTTGTAGATTTTGATTGCAGAAAAATGATTCGGTTTTATCTTAAAGAAAACAGTAAGTTGCTCTATACATAAGTAATGCTTCATGAAGTAAATTTGTATAACATTACAAAAACAATACACATGAAAGGGGAGATTCTTGCTATGAAAAGTTTTAATGGGGGGGGGGATTAATTTGATTAATTCTAAGTGAAATCTAAAAGCAGTGATCAATGGATCATTATGTTTTTACACATTTTTTGGAGCTTACTAGGTTAATAATTAGGTTTTAGGTTTAGAGTCAGATTGCCTGTATGGCTCCCTCTGCAGCAGCTAAAAGCTGGCTTATTCTCCTTTCCCTCGTGTTGGCTTTCAGCTGCTGCAGAGAGAGCAATATAGTGGATGAGTTCCAGTAATTGACCCCCTGTCGCACCCATCACCTTCCCTGTACACCATATGTTTCCCCCTGCTGCCCAGCCCCCCTGTGGGCCCAGCTCCCAAAGTGTTGCTGGCTTCCCTCATCTCCTTCCCACTGGCAGCTGCAAGCACTCAATAGGATCCTTAAGGATGGAGAGTGAGGGAAGGGTCTAGTAAATATGTCACATTTACTAGACCCTTTCTTTCCTGAATTAATACAACGAGTGATTGTGATCGGTATTGATCACTCACTGTTTTCATTCATTACTATGCATAGTAAGCTGTGTTTTTTTTGAGGGGAGGGGGCTGTCATGTTGGTTGTAGGGGGCCCCGTGGTTTCTAACAGCAGCACTGGATGCCTCTATATATTCATTAACAACACATATAAGAAACAGTACGATAAATGGACTCCGAATCCCCACCTACCCCTTCTTTTGTGCATGATAAAGCTGGGAGTCAGATTTTGTTTCCTCAGACGCCTATACCTATTAGCATTCTTGTGGGCTACTATTGCAGTTGCTACACCCATGGTTTAGAAGTTAAGGGTTACATTTAGCGGTAAGTTTAGGGGGGAGGGGGCATATGTTAAGTGTAAGCCTTAGTTTAGGGGAGCTGAAGGGAGATTTTTTAGAGATAGGTTTAGATTAAGGATTATGTATTAGGGTTAGGGTAATTGCTAGGTGAGGATTTAAGTGTTAGGATGCATTCATACTTTCGTGTTTTGATATGTAATAGGTGTGGTGCATTAAAAAAAAAAACCTGCTGCATCTTTGGTATGATTTTTTAAATTATTATTTATTTATTTATTACAAGTACTTATATAGCGCTGTCAATTTAGGCAGCGCTTTACATATATGTTGTACATTCACATCAGTCCCTAACCCTCAAGGGGTGTACAACCCAAGGCCCCTAACTTACATTCATACATACACATACTAGGGCTGATTTAGACAGGATCCACTTAACCTACTTGTTCAGTAAAAAATAACAGCCTACAAACATAGCATCCAAAGATCCATACCACAACCTTTAATACATATTACATAGCGCAGTAAGGTAGTATAATAAATAATCGTACAGAGAAATATCCAGTAGCAGAGTACTGTTCAGGTGAAACCAATCAGGAATAGGAGATTTAGATACTCTGTATACATAAAACACAAATCAGGTGGTGGCTGGTAGATGAAAGTTACATTAAACACGTCTAAGTACAAGTGACCATAGTGTATGTACACATGGAGGACCATGGGTGCCTAAAGTAATATATAAGAGATAGGGACAGAAGAATACTATAAAGAAGGTGAAGAGAGTAAAAGGAGAACAGGTTATGGAGGAGTAAATAGGGAAGGGGGGGACGATGTCCTTGGGGGTTGGGCTAATGGCCCTGAGAGGCTGAGGGTGTGCTTTTTATCAGTTCATAGGGATGAATTTTAATAAAAGTAAAAAAAAATTAATTCAGCCTAAAACTGAAAGGTTTGTATTTTGCTTTTGAGGTTATGTTTAGTGTAACCCTTTATTTTAAGTTGTAGAGGAAGAGTAACGTTAGAGGAATGGAAAGGTTAAGTGGTTTAAGAGGTTAAATCTCCTGTATTGGCTTATATCAATAAAAAAAAAATGTATCAATTGCAGATGGATCACTAAGGCATGAGCTGAAAATATTGGATGCTCAGTATGTTTATGGATGTGAATTCTATGGAGCAACAAACCCTTTCATTATGAATCCTGTAACAGAGAAATGTTTCCTTAAAATATCCCAGGTAAATGCTATGGTTGTCTTGAAAAGCACATATGTTCATCAATACTTTGATTACACTTCATTTTTGGGGTTTTTCCTTCCTGTCTATATCCATAATGAGGCCAAATCTATGTCTGTAATTTGCATCCTTTGTCAGAAGTTTGTTTCTTGTCTTGTCCGTTGTTTGTCCCCACTTTTGCCTATTCTAAGTTCTACTGTAATATACTATAAAGAAATACACCTAGCCTCAATGAAATGTCTATTTTTTTTTCATGTAATATATTGATCGTTATATTGCATAATACCATACTGACTGTTACATATATCAAAATTAAAATGATTGCGCATATATGAAAAAAATATATACATGTTTATAAATATTACCTGAAACATCTTATATTACTATTTATTATATTAGACCTTATTTAGACTAAAGTATAACAGTGATCTAGATATGCAATAGGCAGTTTGTACATTTTTCATGATTTTTTTTTTTTTTCGGTTAGACCACAACAATTTATATGTCTAATTTGAAAAACTGATTTCTGCAATATTTTCAAACAGATGGCTGTAAATGCAAAGTTCCTTTTCTATTACTTCATGTAATAAAGCTATGTTTATACAGACATTAAATCCAAAATATTAGCAGGACATTTTGACAGTTTTTTCTTTTAATTGATATGTAAATTAATGCAATGGAAAAGTGCCCCAAGTTGAGTCATGTATAAAGCGTGTTCTAAAAGGACATTGATAAATGATCCCTATTGTCAGCTGGCTTGTAGCTGAGTAGTAAGAAAACACAATATTTTTTTACCCTGAAGACACATGCATGACAACATGGGGATTATTTATATTTTAGGCGTAACAAATCATACATATTTTATAAGCAACATGTTAATTGTTCCAATTAATTATTTTATCACTGGCAATTCACCAATGTAATATTTATTACTTACAGTCCATCCATCTCATGACTGCACAAATAATTATTTTCTTTGTTACGTCATATATTATCATTAACATAAACCTTTTCAATAATCCATAAATACCCTCTCCCACAATCCCACACCGCTCTTAAATTGTCCACACCACAGTCCACAGTCCAAAGTCAAAATCCAAAAATAAAATAAAATAAAACAAAAACAATAATATTCCAAATGTGTCCAAATCTTCCCGCTCAATCCACAGGACCCTCAAAAAAACAGAATACAATATAGTGCATTATCCTTGATACAAAATTACTGTTAGTAATAACATGCAGTCACACTAGTGATAAAGAACATATATGTAAATTAAATTAAAGTGCATCCACCATATCACTAGTGGTCCAGTGAGACAGCACTGCAACCGTGAAAATATCAGTAAACCACACAGTGTGATCCGTGACACAATGATCCGTGACAGTAGTGCCAAATACAGTGCCACACTCTGCTTAGGGGATAAAATGCAATTACCCTCTTGCTGTAAGTCAAAGCATTTAGGATTCCTTTATGCCACAAGATAACCTTCCTAGGAGGTGCGTCTTCCTCTCAGGAGTACACAATGGGATCCCTTTTTTTCATACATCCATAGGTCATAGGTACCAGGGTCCCCGTTCCTCGCAGGGAAATAGGAGCAGACTCAGTAGAGTAAAAAGTAATTCACACTTTTATTCAATAAACTTACATCTTAGAATATACCGTCCATCCTCGCTCTAGTCCGTTCACTGTTGTGAGTAATTCAAAAATGGCCGCGCTGCTCCTTCCGGCTCAGCGTCCGACGTCACGACCCTGACACGTTTCGTCACTTCCGACTTTTTCATAAGGGATCCAGACGTCCATGCGGCGGTTCCTCTTATCCAGTTAAACTACTGGCAAAAATGCCCCGCCGCCATTTTAACTATGGGCATCATGCCGATGCCTTAAATTATCAACAGGACGGCTCAGAATATAGAATATAAGCAATTATTCCCATAATACACAGGGAACCGATAGACAGGTATATCTCAATCTATTACATCAACACTTATTATTATCCACATTTGGAATATTGTTGTTTTTGTTTTATTTTATTTTATTTTTGGATTTTGACTGTGGACTGTGGTGTGGACAATTTAAGAGCGGTGTGGGATTGTGGGAGAGGGTATTTATGGATTATTGAAAAGGTTTATGTTATTTGCACTTTCAAGGGTGTAAGTTTGACTTTTCTGTGGGAAGCTATAGAGTATTGATTCATTAATATATTATCATTAAACTGTCTAAAATCTACATTATTTAAGACCATAGTGCACAGAGCACTGGTGTGTAACAACCAAAAACAGCGAACCAGGATTCAACTATTAGTAGCTTCAGCTTTGCCATGCAATGAAAGCAGTGCGTAGTGTTTGCTTTGGATTACTCTTCATTCTTTGCTGTCATATATTAGGCTACCTTCTCAGGAGCATTTAAATTTCAGAGTTTAGCTGCGTTTAGAAGACTTTTTAAAAAGCAGATGGATTCACACAATACACCTAATCATGTTATTCATACAAAATGATTAGCACCGTTTAGTTGCATACAGTTTAGCTGCATTTAGGAAAAGAAGAAAAGTATGGCATCCAGAGTTGACTTTTTGTTCCTTTCTGCAGTTAAGCAGTTCCCAACAGCGCTATGGCCAAAACAAGGCTACAGCGCGTGAGAAGAGGAGAGTCGTTAAGCTGCATTTCGCAGGGGAACATCTACACTGATCACTGGGGCACTGATCATCAGTGTCCTGGTGATCAGTGTAGCCCCATCAGTGCGGCCAATAGTGCCCATCAGTGCCCATCTGTGCTGGCAGTCAGTGCACATCATTTGAATCAGTGATCATCAGTTGATTCAGTGCCCATCAGTGCTGCCCATACGTGCCGCCTAACAGTGCCCATCAGTGCCACCTAATAGTGCCCATCAGTGCCACTTATCATTGCCCATCATTGCTGCCTAACAATGCCCATCAGTACCGCCTAACAGTGCCCATCAGTGCCACCTATGAGTTCCCATCAGTGCCGGCTAACAGTGCCCATCAGTGCTGCCCAGCAGTGCCACTTATTATTGCAGTCTCATCCGTGACCATCAATGCAGCTTATCAGTGCCCATCAGTGAAGGATAAAAATTACTTATTTACAAAATTTTATAACAGGAACTAAGAAAAACTTTTGTTTTTTCAAAATTTTTGGTCATTTTTAGTTTGTTTAGCAAAAAATAAAAACCCCAGTGGTGATCAAATACCACCAAAAGAAAGCGCTATCTGTCTCAAAATAATGATAAACATTTAGTTTGGGTACAGTGTTGCATGACCGCATAATTGTCATTCAAAGTGTGACAGCGCTGAAAGCTGAAAATTGGTCTGGGGAGGAAGGGGGTAAAATTGCCCAGTAGGCAAGTGGATAAACATGCATTGTGTTTAGCTGCAGATAGCTGTAGTGCGTTTAGCAGCAGAAAATGACGTACTTCCCCTTTTCTTCCTGAATGTCTGGCTCATATTTTTCCTAATGTTGGTATTCATTCTTTGCAGACATGAACTGAAAAGAGTTAGTGAGCTGTTAACATTGGACACTGATATTCTGGTAAAGTTGTAAAATTTATCAGGATAGGTTTAAATTTCCTCATACATCAGGACAAAATATCCCCTAGTTTTTAGATGTTGGGATATTAGGGGATGTACCCATCTTCACTTTGTTTGCCTCTCTTTCTGCCCCTTTCTCGGCCTTGGAACTGGATCACACCAAAAATGTGGAAAAGGCATGTTCTGTGTACATTTACATCACTGAAGGTGATTGCACTGTCCTTGTGTTCTGCATTTGGGTGACCCAAATGCAGATCACAAATGCAGGGTACTAAACTTAACTCATTGTGGCTTGGTGTGTGCGTTGTGCATGCACTGCTTTTTCCATGTTCCAGGGCAAGTTGCAGCCCATTTAAATGAATGGGCTTTCAAACCACACAACACACAGGAACAGGTGCCCTGTTCCCATGCAATTTCCATGTGCACTCACCCTCGATCTTCTTCTCCTCTCAAGCAGCAACACAAAGGTAAGCACCAGCTCTGTACTCGATTTCAATTGCACAGTCTGTTCTCTTTGCTCAGAAAAATACCTACAAAGAGGAAGAGTAGGATTCTAGAGTATAACATCCCCCCCAAGAATAGGGTATTGGGGAAAAATATGCCTGAAAATGCTGACACACCTAAACGCAGCTAAATTAATTTACAACCCACAACTATCTGCAGGAAATATTTCAACTTTTTCAAATTCAGATTACTGGCATTTAGCTACTGTCAAGATACAAACGTCACCTAATGATAATAGGCCAACGAGCAGCTAGTTCTTGGAGAACTTGCTGGTGGGTGTAACACATTAGTGAAATTCATGTGTTTTCAATCGTGTGCTTCTCTATTTGTTATTTGCTATAGATTTTACAGCAGAGGAATGGGGTGGTCCTCCAAGGAGATCCTGGAGTTGGTAAAACTGAAACAGTCAAGGTATGTATAAGTAAAGAACCAGCGCCACGGAAATTGTATAAGACAACAGTAAGCTGCAGAACCTAGCCTATAAACTTATAGGATATGCAAAACTTCAAAAAAATAGGTTGCGCTTAAATACATACAAAAGTGTAACAAAAAATGTGACAAAATAATACAATGTTTTAAATCAAAGTATATTCCAGCAAAGACGAAAAAGTCCAAAAGTTCAAATAATCAATAATGTCCAAAATAATTAATCACCAAGTGAATCCACCACCAAAAATGGTTAAATAGAACTCACCAGAGTAATATGCTGCTTGTTAAACAAGCCAGCATATAGCACTTGTTACTCTGGGAGCAATGAATAATATGGTGACAGCAACACTGAAGAAATGAGGGATGAACTCCAACGGATGATGTGCTGCAAAGCTGAAAATCCACTCCAAAGATGATTTAGTATCCAAACTGAGAGATGATCAGACCGTCACTCGAAAGAAAAAAATGAACAATCATGGTGCAGTATGTTTAAAAAACATCAAACTTTAATGAAGAAATGCACCTACAAGCAAGGTGTCCAGACTGACACCAGAATAAACATCGTGTGTAATGAATACAAGCGACTCAGACCCAGCTAAACATGCACATGCAACGTGCAAGCAGACCAGGAACGTTCTTAACGTCACATCCAAAGGTACCGCCCTAAGCTTTTCGTCATCGACATCCTCACGGAGCGGATGTCGATGACACCTTGCTTGTAAGTGATTGGCTCCTTCTGCTGCTTCTGCCTCCCTCAATCCAATCCCTGCCATGAAGGCAGATACCAAGGCAAAACAGTGTACTTACACTTAGCATGCCCGTTGCAATGCAGCAGCCCTGATTGGCTCCTTGTACTGATTCTGCCTCCCTCAGTCTGATCCCTGCAATGAAGGCTGATACCAAGTCAAAACCAGGTACTTGCACTGCCTACATTTTCAATATACTGTACATCTAATTACAGTATGTATTAATGATTACAGAGCAGTATTTAGTTGTGTATTTTATAAAGTACAGCTTTAAATCATTAGTTCTGTTTTCTTATTCTTTGACGATAAATTCATGGGTGAAAGCAATGTCCCATGGACCACAGTGAGGGGCTCATAATGCACCTCTCAGTAGCTCAATTCTTCTCAAATTTGGAACTTCGGATGGCAAAAAACATTTCAATTAACATATATGTGTGTGTGTGTGTGTGTGTTAGGGACCTTAGATTGTATACTCCTTGAGGGTTAGGAACTGATGTGAATGTAAAGTATATATATATATATATATATATATATATCATTGGATTCAGGTGTTCCAATCACCTCCATGGCCACAGGTGTATAAAATCAAGCACCTAGGCATGCAGACTGCTTCTACAAACATTTGTGAAAGAATGGGTCACTCTCAGGAGCTCAGTGAATTCAAGCGTGGTACCGTGGTAGGTTGCCACCCGTGCAATAAGTCCATCCATGAAATTTCCTTACTACCAAATACTGCACGGTCAACTGTTAGTGGTATTGTAACAAAGTGGAAGCAACTGGGAACAACAGCAACTCAGTCATGAAGTGGTAGGCCACATAAAATGATAGAGCGGGGTCAGTGCATGCTGAAGCGCACAGTGCACAGAAGTTGCCAACTGTCTGCAGAGTCAATAGCTAAAGACCTCCAAACTCCATGTGGCCTTCCGATTAGCACAACAACAGTGTGTAGAGAGCTTCATGGAATGGGTTTCCATGGCCGAGCAGCTGCATCCAAGCCTTACATCACCAAGTGCAATGCAAAGCGTCGGATGCAGTGATGTAAAGCTCGCCACCACTGGACTCTAGAGCAGTGGAGACGTGTTCTCTGGAGTGACGAATCTCGTTGCTCTGTCTGGCAATCCAATGGACGTGTCTGGGTTTGGCAGTTGCCAGGAGAACAGTACTTGCCTGACTGCACTGTGCCAAGTGTAAAGTTTGGTGAAGGGGGGATTATGGTGTGGGATTGTTTTCAGAGGTTGTGCTTGGCCCCTTAGTTTCAGTGAAGGGAACTCTTAAGGCATTTTGGACAATTTCACGTTCCCAACTTTGTGGGAACAGTTTGAGGATGGCCCCTTCCTGCTCCAACATGATTATTCACCAGTGCACAAAGCAAGGTCCATAAAGACATGGATGGGCGAGTTTGGGGTGGAGGAACTTGACTGACCTGACCTCAACCTGATAGAATACCTTTGGGATGAATTAGAGCAATTACAATGTTTACAATGTGTATACAATTGTCACTGTATATAAATAATAGTTTCTTTTTTCCTTTTTCTTTTATCACTAGGGCCTGTCATATTTATTGGGGAATTTTGTTTTTCTCTTCACGTGTTCTCCAACAACAGACTTATCTGCACTTGGGAGAATTTTAAAAGGAACTGCTCTTGTAAGTTAAGATTTTTACTAAGAAAAGAGAGTTAATTTGTCAGTAGAAAAAATCTGCTATATGAAAAGTACAATGCAAACTTATATTTAGTGTAATGCTTTTTTTAGTTTGATTTTCAACCCTGACTGCATGTAAATATGAACTGCAGCAAAATGGACTATCCTATCCACCATAGAAATGCAGTGGGGCAAGTAAGTGGTATGCATAGGTTAGACTTTCATAAGTCAGGTCTGAGTTTCTAAAAGAAGCAGACAGATCTGGACAGTTTTGGTATTTACAATTTAGACATGAAGAATGCACTCCAGAGAAGGGAACAGGGAATTTAGCTATAGGGAATGTGCCGGGTGGGAGCATGGACCATAAAAAAGTCAAACAGGAGGAGAATCTAACCTCTCCTTGCTCTATGTTTAAAAGCTAAGTCAAATGTTGTAGGTGGAATTTGACTCTCCTACTTTAACATACAACTGATGGCACCAATATGACAGTCTAACCAATTTGCAAATCCAGTTACTATGTTTTTTTTTTTTCCCAAAAACAATTTTATTGAGAAATAAAGCAGAATGGTAACATATACAAGTTATATTCGGATCATGTATACAACTCAGTAAATGCCCGTATTTCTGACGGGGTATAAATCTGGAACACATATAATGTCATCAGTTAACATTGCTTGAGTTAACCACCTCCCGCCCGCCATATAGTACAATGACGGGCACAAGGTGGTTCTCTCGTTCTGGTTGGACGTCATATGACATGGTCCCATTCTAACTGCGCATGCGCGGCTCTGGGAGCGCGCAGCACGGTGATCGGTAGGATCACCGATCAATGTAAATAGCCGGAGATGTTGGTTCAGTCATGTGATCAGCTGTGTCCAATCATAGCTGATCTCATGTAAATAGGGAAATGCCGGTTATCGGCATTTCTCTCCTCACGAGCTGTCACGCTGACAGAGGAGAGGAGAGCCAGTAATCGGCATCCCTCAGAGGGAACATGTACACTGATCATCAGGTCACTGATGATCAGTGTGCCCTGATGATTTGTGTAGCCCCAGCAGTGCCACCTGTCAGTGTCCATCAGTGCCAGCTGTCAGTGCTCATCCATGCCACCTGCCAGTGCCCATCAGTGCCACATCAATGCCACATATCAGTGCCTACCAGTGCACATCAATGCCACGTATCAGTGCCAATCTGAGCTGCCTTTCAGTGTCACCCATAAGTGCCAGTCAGTGCCACCTATCAATGCCAGTCAGTGCCACCTATCAGTGCCAGTCAGTGCTGCCTATCAGTGGCAGTCAGTGCCGCCTATCAGTGCCCGTCAGTGCTGCCTAACAGTGCCCATCAGTGCTGCCTAACAGTGCCCGTCAGTGCCGCCTAACAGTGCCAGTCAGTGCCACCTAACAGTGCCAGTCAGTACCGTCTATCAGTGCCAGTCAGTGCCGCCTATCAGTGCCATATATGTGTGCTGCCTTTCAGTGCCCATCAATGATGCCTGTCAATGCCCATCAATGCCACCTACCAGTGCCTCCTCATCAGTGCCCATCGGTGCCACCTACCAGTGTCCATCAGTGCAGCCTTTCAGTGCCCATCACAACAGCCTCATTAGCGCACATCAGTGAAGGAGAAAAATCACTTATTTACAAAATTTTATAACAAAAACTAAGAAACTTTTTTTTTTTCAAAATTTTCACTGTTTTTTGTTTTTTTTAAGAAAAAATAAAAAACCCAGAGGTGATTAAATACCACCAAAATAAAGCTCTATCTGTCTAAAAAAAAATGATACAAATGTCATATGGGTACAGTGTTGCATAACCGCGCAATTGTCATTCAAAGTGTGACAGCGCTGAAAGCTGGAAATTGGCCTGGGCAGGAAGGGGGTATAAGTGCCCGGTAGGCTAGTGGTTAAGAAGACAAACAAAAAAAAATAGAGAACATGTTCCAAGCAAGGATTGACATAGAATAAAGTGAACAGAGCAATTGGGTACAGGCATCAGCTAAACCTCATATGAGCCCCTTTAAATGACAAATTAGATGTAATACAAAGTGAGAGGATGGTGAGAACAGTGGATAATAGGGTGTCCACTCCTAAGGGGCGGAGGCTGAGGAACTGCAATTGTACCTGTGGGTCTGCTGGTTTTCTAAGATCATTTGTGTTTTACCAGGCACTGCAGCTTACAGTGGAGTGGTTTTGGCAGCACAGTCACAGTCAGTGCTGTCAATGCAGAAATTAACATTCAGGTCTTGCTGTGGCCAGTTGCTGATTGATAGGCTACAGGCTTGGGAATCTGCAGTGACAATGATGGTAGCCACGCCTCCACAACAGAGGGTCAGAGGCACCTATTATTAAGTGCTGCAGCACATACTTTTTAATGGGGGGGGGGGGCTATAGTTCTCATTTAAGTTTTTATTTTATAATTTGGCACTAAAATGACAGTTGTAACCTAATAAATCGAGCTTGGTGCATGAATACTGCAGACAGCCTACCTTTCTGTTCATTAAACAGCACAACCTATTTATTGTGTTCAAAGGTGAGATATAAGGCATACTGCAAATATTCATATTTATTCAATCACTGTGTAAATATACAGGTAGAGCACTGTTTTGCCATCTGTCTTTGTTCACATTCTGAAAAGAGGGAATATCACAGGTTCAGTACTTTAGTAATATAGTTACATCAAGACATATCCATTGCTTAAAAAACAAATAAAACAACATACATTGTTAGAACCTTAAACCTGCAGTTGATGCATAGGAAGGCAAATTCCTTGATAAAGTGTGCACCAATTTGAAAACAGACACGTATCCATCAAGTCCAATCAAAGATAAATAAAAACCTTGCATCTTCAGTACCTTAATTTAAAGACTGGCAAAACCTTGCAACACATGATATTTGCTCTAACATGGGAAAAACTCCTTCCAGGTTCCCAAAGGCAATGGTATACTGCTTGGATCAGCTTCTACAGTGTTATTTTCTATAGATTTAATAGCCAATAGTATCTTCTGCAGTTAGAAACCATTCAGTCCTTTTTAAAACAATGTACTGAGTTGGCTAGGAATAGCTCCTCTAGAAGACTAGTCCACATTTTTACAGCTCTTACTGTAAAGAAACCTTTCTGTACAGGGAGGTTATACCTTGTTCTCTCCAGGTACACAGACTGCCCCTTTTTTTTGTGATAACCTTATATGAAATAACTTTTTATTAAGTTTAAAAAAAAAATTATGTTTTCACAAAAGGTGATCCTAACTACTCTGATCTCATTTGTTTATATGGTGAATAAATTCAGTTTAGCTAGTCTTTGTTTAACCACTTCCCGTCTGGCCCATGTACATAAATGGCCAGATGGGAGCAGTGCAGGAGTGGGTGGCCATTTATAAATGTCCTCCAACTTCCCTGCCTGTGCATGCTACCTGGGAGCACGCGGCACTGCGATCCGGACACAGTGGAACAACGATCTCTGTACGGGACCTCTGTGTGAGGTCCCGATCATGTGATCACTGATTGGCCAATCAGTGATCACATGAATATTAGTAAGCCACTGACATCATTGCTTACTACTTGTTAAATTTGTGACTGATCACAGAGATCACATGGTACAAGACTATTCACAACAGCCTTGTACCATGTGACTAGCTGTGACAAATCACAGCTTCACAGTATTTCTCAATGGCTGCAAGAATGCAGCCAGAGTGAAGGAGAAATTATTGCTTTTACAGCCTTTAAGGGTGTAAAAGTAATCAGTGTAAGAAAAAAAAATCTTCATCACCCCCACAAGTAGTGCAGTGTCACTATGGTGACACTGTACTGCTAAGGTGACAGTACGTTAAAAAAAAAACATAAATAATAATATAAAAAAATAAAATAAAAATGTAGAATTTTTTTGAAAAATTATAATTTTTGGTTATAAACTAATTTGGGTTATCTTTTTTCTAAAAAGATAGCTGAATACATTTTGGCCAAGATTTATGAAGAAATATTATTTATTTGCAAAATGTTATAAGAAAAACACTTTTTTTTCAAAATGTTTGGACTTTTTTTATTTATATAGAAAAAAAAATCCCAGTGGTGAATAAATACCACCAAAATAAAGTTTTATCTGTCTCAAAAAAATTCATATGGGTACAGTGTTGCATGACCGCGCAATTGTCATTCAAAGTGTGATAGCACTGAAAGCTGAAAATTGGCCTGGACAGGGAGGGGGTAAAAGTGTCTGGACTTAGGTGTCCGTTTGTGAACCAGCGGTAATAGATCGCTGCTCAGTTCTCCGGCATTCTCGGAGAACACAGTTCTCCTGTGAATGCAGTTTATGAAGCAGTTCTCCGAACGAAGGGAGAACGGTCTCCAAACGCTGGAGAATGGTCTACAAACTCTGAAAAACGGCTCATTTTACTATAATCTCACGAGATTATAGTAAAAGATCAGTTTACTAAGCAGAGGTAAATTATCTCTGCTTAGTTTTCGGTCCCTCTGATTCTCCAGCTCTGGGCTGGAGAATCTGAAGGGAGAACACAGATCTCCAGAGAAGGGCTGACATGATCTCCTGAGTGTCATAAACTGTGAATGACCAGAGAATAGCTGAGATCCGTTGAATCGCAGCTATTCTCTGTGTCATAAAAGGACACCTTAAAGTGGTTAAAAGCTAAGATCATACTTCTCCCCTGCTTTAGAAGAAAGGCAAGGGAAATGAATAAAACACATCCAGTTCTCAATTCATACCATTGCTCGTGGCAACCAATAAACTTCTTTCTTTTATTTTTTTCTATACTGCTTAGAAAATGAATATTTAGGCTCCATGCACACTTGTTTAAAAATCTCTGCTTCTGCAGGAGGTTTGTGTTTTGCCTGTAGAAGCAGCTCAGTGTATCCTGTGTCCATGCACATTAGAATGATTAGAAGCATATTTTAAGCTCAACATTTAGAGGCAGGGAAAAAAACGCTTTGTTTTGCGTTTTTGAGTGGAGCTTTCTGGCAGAAAAAACACTAAACTCTCCTAAACTCGCCTAAGCTGTTAAAAAATGCTCTATGTCTGCGTTTTTTCCTGCTGAGGGAACCTGTGTTTTTTTTGAAGCCCAGTGTGCATGAAGTCTGAAAAGTTGATTTTGAGCAACTGATATAGAATTTATTGAATATTTACTGAAACGGGTGCACACAGAATCTTGTGCATCTCTACATAGTAACCAATCAACTTCCAGGTTTTATTGTCAAGGTTTAATTGAATAAGCTGAAGTTAGAAGCTGATTGGCTACCATGCACAGCTGAACCAGATTCTGATTGCACCAGTTTTAGTAAATCCCCCTCCGCCAAGTTTTTCTCAGACACTTTTTATTAGTTCCTTCTATCCTTAATTTATTTGGTGAGGTTGAAGGGTAATATTTATTGGTGCAAACAATCTTCAGACAGTTGCAGAATCCTATGAATCAATCAGGTGTACAGTAGATAGCACTAGTGATTTTTTTCTTGAGAAGTTAGACGTGACATGGTGGGATTTATTTACTAAAGCTGCTTCACTCAGAATCTCGTGCACTTCTGCATAGAAACCAATCAGCTTCCAGATTTTATTGCTAAAGCTTAACTAACCACTTGCCCTCCAGAGGATTTACCCCCCTTCCTGACCAGGCCATTTTTTGCAATACAGTGCTGTGTTACTAACTGACAATTGCACGGTCATGCAACACTGCACCCAAATGAAATTTACATCCTTTTTTCCCACGAATAGAGCTTTCTTTTGGTGGTATTTGATCGCCTGTGCGTTTTTAATTTTTTTGCGCTGTAAAAGAAAAAAGACTGACAATTTTGAGAAAAAAACAATATTTTTGACGTTTTGCTAGTAAACATGTACAGTAAAAAAATTAAAAAATCTAATTTCGTCATAAATTTAGGCCAAAATTTATTCTGCTGCATGTCTTTGGTAAGAAAAAAATCCCAATAAGTGTAAATTAATTGGTTTACATGAAAGTTATAGCATTTACAAATGGTGGTATATATACTGGAATTTTATTTTTTCACTAGTCAGCGACTTATAGCGGGACTGCGGCAGGCGTTCTGACACTGGGGGGGGGATTGACTTGGTGTCACTGACATCCACAGTGACACCAAAACAGTGATCAGTGCTAATAAAATGCATTGACACTGTACGAATGACACTGGGCAGGAAGGGGTTAACTTGTGGGTGATTGTTTTTTTTTGAGGGGAAGGGGGAAAAAGGTGAGGAAGGAGGAGCCGCATAGTGGTTGATAGTGCAGGGGCAAAGGTGATACAAAACTGCTACAACAAACTTTCATTATTAGATCATCTCATTGTCATTTGGGCAGGAAGGGGTTAACATGTGGGGCAATCAAAGGGTTAACTGTATGCTGTTTTCCTATGGGGGCTATGTGTGTGTTTCACTGTAAGCACACTGCTTTGTATGGTTCTGCTATGCAGAGCCATACAAAGCAGTGTGCAGGAGCTGACAGGGAGAGATCTGTTTTTTTTACATACAGTTCGGAAACCCTCGGAGACTGCCAAGTGCTGGTAGGTAATTACCGGCTGGGACCCCATGATTGACAGCCGAATGGCGGCGCGGGTAGGGGCACGTGCATGCCCCCTACCCGGAACAGCAAAATCAAGTATATATACGCAATTTTGTGCACCCGTGCCACCCTGTAGCAGTATTTCTGCTATAGGGTGGCGTTGAAGTGGTTAATTAAGAAGTTAGGTTCGACATGGTGCGGTTTATTTACTAAAGCTGGTGCACTCAGTATCTCGTGCACTTCTGCATAGAAACCAATCAGCTTACAGGTTTTATTACTAAAGCTTAATTGAACAAGCTGAAGTTAGAACCTGATTGGCTACTATGCACAGCTGAACCAGATTCTGAATGAACCAGCTTTAATAAATAATGCAGGCCATAAACGGTTCGTCCGAAAGAATAATCGGCCGATTCTGTTAGTGGGGCAATGGCATCGGCTGATTTCCGTGGTTCCTCCTCATCTTGTTGGAAAATTCATGAAAAACGTCCGATTTTGGAAATCATTGGTGGCAACATCAGATTACAGAACGAATGATGTTTTGTTTTTCGGACGAAAAATCGGCCGATATTTGAACCGTCTAAGGCCTGCATAAACCCCAGAGTCACGTGTTTGCTCAGTTTTGAGCATAGAAAATGATGTGGTGAACGTTGGTCCCAAAAGAGTGTGATTGAATGCCTAAACCAAAACTGTGGTAAATAACACATGGCTTGTTTTTAGTGGTCTCCTGTTTTGCTCTGCCTTTAGAATCCCAGTTTAATGAAATGTAACATGCCAGTATAACTGCAACAGGATGAACGTATTTTCCATGTATTTTGTAGGATGGATGCTGGAGCTGTTTTGATGATTTTCACCTCCTCCCTGAGCAGGCCGTCTCTGTCTTCATGCACAATGCACGGGCCCTTTATGACTCATTCAATGCCGGGCTACCTAACATCACTTTACAAGATGGATGCAAGGTCTGGAAGTGTTTACTGAGAAGGGATCATGCTATCAAAGATTCTTTGCAGCCACCATTTCCTTATCTGGTCTTTCTACTGCCTGACAATTGAACTGATTTTTGTTCCTCAGTAAAAGCCAGTGTGATCAGTGGCTGTGTTTTCTCATACCATTACAGAGGAATTGTTTGCATTTCTATATTACGTAATCTTACCCTCACTGAGGTTGTGTTGTAATTACATTATTGAAAGCTATTAGCACCATCTAGTGGGTGATTGGATACATACGAATATACTGGTTAGCCAAAACTGAAACCAAATGTCTAGATCAGTGATCGTCAACTGATGAGCTAAAGGGGGTCTCAAATGCTGGCCCTGACATGACCAAACAAACACAAAATGTTCAAGATATGTAATGCTTCCAAGAACTACAGACCTAATTATTTATTTCATAGCACCATCAATCTATGCAGTGCTTTCAGTGGCGTATCAAGGCTTTGTGCTGCCCTAGGCAACACAAAAATCCCTCCTCCCCCCTTGCCCACAGAGAGAGCCTGACATTGATCAACAACATCCCTGCCACCCCCCCCCCCCCCCCAAGAGAGGCTTCCACTACCACCTCCCCCATAACACTGGCAAACCACCCCCCAACCCGGCGCTAAAGAGAAAGACACTCATTTTTGCAGCTCCAGACGTCGCTGGGAACAAGAGTCGGGCTGTGCATGTACCATCAAGCAGCCCGCAGCCTCTCTTGGGTCCCACCTGCTCCCCATGCCGCATGTGTCCCTTCTTCCATCCCTTCTTCTGGGTGGCAGTGCTGCCCCCCTGAAAAATGACGCCCTAGGCAAATGCCTTGTTTGCCTTGTGGTAAATACACCCCTGAGTGCTTTACATATATACATTCACATCAGTCCCTAACCCATAAGGAGCATACAATCTAAGGTCCCTAACTTACACTCATACATACAGGGGCATCCCTAGGCGCGCCGCACCTGGTGACACCTATTGCACGTGGTGACACTGGACCCCCTCTACGAAAAGGTAAGTTGTAAAGCAAGCCGACGATCCCCGCAGGATGGATCGGATCTGCGGATTGAGCATAATGGATCAGAGTCCGATCCATTATCCTCCTCAATCCGCAGATCCATCCTGCTGGGATCGTCCGCTTGCAACCTATACGGGGTTAACTGATCTCTCCATGAAAAGGTAAGTTGTAAAGCAAGCCAACGATCCCCGCAGGATCTGCAGATTGAGCATAATTGATCGGAGTAGTATGCAGAGTGCCCAGCGGGTAATAGTCCTCAAATCTCCCTGGAGTATTATGCAGAATGCTCAGCGGGGTTGGCTGCGGGACTCTGGCCTGAGCCCAGAGTCCCAGAGTCCTGCGCCAGCCTTCTTAAGGCCGGGCAGGACACTCCTGGTAACATCCGGCCCAGCGCCGCATTGCCGGGCAACGAGGCATGCCCCCTTGACACGGGCCACACTCTCGAGAGCACAGCCTTTGTCTCTGGCTGGTGCAGGGCACGGGAAGCCTCGTGCCCGCGCTGCTCCCGCCAGGGGGTGCGCGGCAACAGGTCGGCGGCCCCGTGCCGGAATCCCCTGGTGGGGGGGTCACCCCTCTCCCGGCTATATGGCGGGGAGAGGTGTAAGTTCCGCCGCAGGGGTCACTTTCCTCCCATTCTGCACAGCCTGTCTTCAAAGGCTGTGGCAGGATGAGAAGAGGGTGAGGGGACACAGGGTATATGGCCAGGAGGGGTGTGAGTTCCACCGCAGAGGTCACTTTCCTCCCATCCTGCGCAGCCTGTCTGCAAAGGCTGCTTCAGGATGTGAGGAGCTGACAAGGGGCAGGGGAGGTGAGGTGACACTTCTCATCCTGTGCAGCCTATCTTCAAAGGCTGCGACAGGATGAGAAGAGGGTGAGGGGACACAGGGAAGACACAGTCACCAGGGGGGTGGGGGGCAGAAGAGGAGCAGGCAGTCCGTGACACCATCTTTACCAGTTGGTCCGTTGTCTGAGGTTCCCTGTGACTAACCCAATGCTGCAGCTCACTAGGTAGTGCCCACAGGTAGTGGTCCATGACAACCCATTCCATGATCTGTGGTCCGTTACCTTCTCAGGCTTCAACCACATTGTGTCCAGCTGTAAGAGGTTGTGCATTTGGGATGATGGTGACTGTCCAGAGCAATAATTCCAGCAATGCATCTGCTGGGCCTGAACAGCCACAGTCACCCGAAAGGGGGCTAAGATCTCCCCCTAGAGCTTTGCATAGTCTTTGGCATCGACTTCCTGTAGATCATATAACGGCTTCTGTGGTTCCCCGACATTAACAGGCCCACTGGCCCTGAGGCCACTCTTCTCTTGACTATATGCTCAAACATGGTCTGGAAGGCTTTCACATTACTATGGAGGAAGGGGGGGGCATCGTCACTGGGAGTAAGCTTTTGTAAAAATTGCTATCCCTCACACTCACTGGGTTGCTAGGAACACCAACACCCTTCAGCCGATCAGATAGTATGTCCAGCTGAGCCTGGATAGACTTCCTGTGCACCTTCAACTGCTCTGCCTGAGTCTGCCGAGCCTGTAACATTAATTCCAGGGTCTGGTTCTTGCATGCCTGAGCTTCCTCATGGCTGTTGTCTTCAATGGAGGCCTGCTGCTTGGCAACTCTAGCTTGCACCAGGGCTTTGGCCACCTCCTCCATGCCACCCTCAAAGGTCTGCAATGTCTGTGCTGCTCAGACCCAGGACACGCAAAAATGGGCACTAGCTCTTTAAATGTCAGTTTTTACTTCAGGCGACTTGTATGGCTGGATTTCTTGCTTTCAAGCTCCAATTGTAATATGGAGGGCCCAAGATCACCAGGCAGCTGCTTGTAAAAGTAAACAATCTTTATTGGTCTCTCAAAAACAAGAAAACACAAATAGCCTACATCGAAATAAAGGCAAACAGTCCATAGTCCAGTATAATGAAGACCACACAAAAATGTTCACGGCCAGTATCTCAATCCCACGCTTGGGGTTCCTATCTATTTCGAGGTGCAAGACAAGCATCAGGAGCCTCTTTCCCACCCAAAGTCTCTCAGAACCTTTGAATTGTGGGTCCCAAATAGGTTTATCAATCCAAAAAGTACTGAAATCAGTCCTCTCCTGTCTAAGCAGGCTACCCCAGAACCTCTCACCTTGAATGGGTGAGAAGCCCTGAGTACTAAAATCAGACTCTCCCTTAAAGGGCCACAACCCAAATAGTAGGGAAATATACATCCTGTCCAGGACCCATCCCTGGCTATCTGTGAACCAGTTATATTTTGTGTATTTAGGAATGCATCCACTTCTTTTTTTAAAACAATCTACCAAGCTGGACAAAAATAGTTTATGAAGAGTCAATTCCACATTTTCACAGCTCTTACTGTGAAGATGGCTTTTTGTATGTGGAAGTTAAATCTATTTTACTCCAGACGTAAAGAGTACCCTCTTGGCCCTTGTAATGAGCTTAATGTGAATAATGAGGCGTTAGGAGCAGCATAACAGTTTGTAGTTTGCATTTTTGAATGTGCTTTTATTAACACCGATTTGTATTTTTCAGGTTGAAGCACATCTCAATTGCAGCGTGTTTCTCACTGCTTCCAAATCAGGTTTCCAGAATCTACCTAATGATGTACAAGCCATATTTAGAGCTGTCTCCCTGGTTGTTCCTGACCATACAGCACTTCTCAAGGCTAAACTTACCAGCCTAGGCTTTAAAGGATCCAAAATCCTCGCTACAAGACTACAACTCATCTCAGAGCTTCTCAAGGAACAACTGTTAGTTTTCTGAATTATTGTATGCTTTATAGGTTATGCAGTTACTAATCTCAACAGCTGAGCTGACTCAGAGCTACCTTCCTTTATTTTGATTTTGCAAATATTCTGGAAAAGTCTTTTCTCAAAGGTGTCCTACAGTTCTAAGGGTAGAGTATTTTTTCCTAGTTACCTCCTGGACAGAGTCAGCACTGTGATTGAACTACCCATGTGGATATTCACAGAGCAGGACTTCAGTACAGGCTTGGGAAACACTAATCTAGGATGAAATCAGTATGTAAACAGTTCATGTGCCTAGCCTTGGGCATTTCTCTAAAATATAGAGACCCAGGGAGTTCTAAAATGGTTTTGACATGGGGTACCACCAATTTTACAGTAATTACATTTCTGAAAACTGTGATATATTACCAATAGTGAATGTACCTAGTGTGAGCTTCATATATGTTACTAATATATTATTAGCAGGTACATATTAGTAGAAACTGGCATATGGTATAACTAGGTTTTAAAGCTCAACCTACCCTATTGGTCTGCAACCAACACTAATTGTTGTAGCTTAGATGTTTTACACGTTTTAACTACAAATAATGTTTATTCAACAGCATGCATGGTTTTCAGTTCTATATGTTACTTGCCTGTTCTTTTATACTGAATGTAAGAATGTAATTTGTGTATTATGCTTTGTTCTGATGTATTTCTTCATCTTGTTGGTACCTTAGCTCGGAGGCATACCACCAACATATCAGCTTCCAGTCTATGGTAGAGGTCATATACCGGGCATGTCAGAGGCGGGAGATGGAGAAGATGATTAATGGTCGCATGGAGCTGGAAGGAGGAAGACTCTCCCGCTCTAGTAGTGCTATGTCTTATCAGCAGCTTACAGCATTTGCAACAAGTAAGATGTATTGCTTCTTATATCTGATTCAAGGAGTTATGCCATATGAACATTCAATTATGACTCCTTCACAGCCACATGCATGCTACAACATTACTGACATAGATATGCTCTTAAACTGAATTATTAAAAAAAAAATATTGTAATCACATTGGTATCTTATTTTAATGGTAAGCATATTTATTTATTTTATCTGCTCTTGCATATATCAGGTCCTGTGCCAAGCTTAAAAACTGGCAACAGCACAGACAGGAATAAAAAAGTAATCTCTTCTAACCCGGTTGTAGCTGCAATAAAGGAAAGTCACTTATTGGTAGCTGATGCATTGCAAGATGTGCTGGGCCCACGAATGACGGGTGATGTAAGTAGCAGAGTTTGGTAAAACTGTGTATAGCAAGAAATTTTAGGCCCAAAGCAGTGATGACATTCTGGCCAGTGGTAATCTTGGCTTTAGGAGCATACTATGGGATACACAGTAAATATAATCATGAAGCATGAAAAATACAGTCCTGAAAACATGTTTTTGTTCTTTTTAGGGCCTAGGGCTGCATGATTTATCCTTTAAGAAAGCTTTAAATATATTTGTTTTACCTACACCCAGGAGAACTGGAGCAGTGTTTGGAGGTGCTGATTGTTGTCCCTTAGGGTAGACTTAGAGGGCCTGATTATTGTAAGCAGTGCTCTAAATTGAGAAAAAATCAGACAAGCATCAGGATTATTTTTACCACTCTTAGATTGCCTACAATAGCATAATAGGGGAGACTTACTAAAACTGGAGAGTGCAAAATCTGGTGCAGCTCTACATAAAAACCAATCAGCTTCCATGTTTTATTGTCAAAGCTTAATTGAACAAGCTGAAGTTAGAAGCTGATTGCCTACCATGCACGGCTGCACCAGATTCTGTGTGCTCCAGTTTTAGTAAATCTTCCCCAAAGTGCCCAAAAAGCTTATATAGTATACTAAAAATGCAAACCTAACATTTTAAATACATCTGCTTCTTACAGCGATGTGATGGCAATTTTGCTCCACAAGTCCTTTTATACTTTCCTTGTGTTCAGTTCTAATTAAGTGGTAGCCATTTTTTTGTTTGCTAAAATAGTGGGAGTTAGCTAATCACTACATTGAAGCCATTTTCTAGACTGAAAACCCCTTAAAATAACATTGTCCTATTTGATATGGTTGTATCTAATTTTTAATTCTTTTCTTTATTGGAAACAATTACCACGCTGTGGTTTTACTTTCTACAGAGTTATATAGTGTTCAAGCAAATTCTTGGAGATGTTTTTATGGGAATGTACGATACATCTGGTTCTAGACAAATCATTCAAAAGGAGTTAGAAAAAGCCATTCTGATGAAAGCAGATGAAAATAAATTATTTCCCCATTCCCCCTGGTTGAACAAAGTAAAACAGCTCTTCAGTTTGTCCCTTGTAAATTCAGGTAGGCATATACAACAATCTTTGTTATTGTATAAAAATTATTTGATTAATGTTTGCACAAGAATTATGGATATGTGTCATTTAAGTTAAAAAGACATCTCTGTCAGCTTATTTGAGACCTTTTTCATTTTGACAGTTGTTCAAAGCATGTGTATAATATTCCCCTGGGTGACTGACTCAGAGAACACATACATAAATTAACACAAGCAAGTACACAGAACATTGGAGACAACATAACAATCAATATTTAAATGAAAGCAATGAGATAGTCTAAGTTAGTAATAGTCAATTTACTTGATATAGGCATAGTTGTCAAAGGGCCACACATAATATTCAGTGAATATAACACTACAGAAAGCTGTCAAAGGAGACTTGCAACAGGAGATTGTCATGAAGTATAGACATGCTACAGGAGATGGTTAGAGATTATGCATGACCAAACATAATATATGGGTTTTTGCAGATTGGGGTCATGCATCAATAGAGAGTCATATTACATGAGATTGCTAGAGATCAATGCAATTGGAGCCCATTTAAAATCAACAGGTTTTACATTTGTGCTTCCTGTAACTCCCTTTAAAATTACTTGTTATATTTGACATTTCTCTCAACAACATCCAATATAGAAACATAATAAAAAAAAGAATGGACAGCAATAAAAAAAAATAATTGAAATACTGGAATTCAGTCTAAAGAATGTTTTTCTTCAGTAGAGTAAGCACCTAGGTAAGGAAAACAGACTACTGTTTGCGGGGTCACTCACAGCCACACAATATTTGCCAGTGGACCTCAAGTTAGGCACCAGGGTTCTAAGTTCTAATCAGTACTGACCAGAATAATGGGTTATTTAAAAGCTGCTGTTTATTTTTGAAGCAATATTTATATTTCCATGGTTTGCACAGTTTTAATTATGATTCTTTATTCTACCTCTACCTCTAGGTGTGATAGTAGCGGGTCCACCAGCCTCTGGAAAAAGTTCTTGCATTAGTACCCTTGTACAAGCTCTCAATCATCTCCAGGTCTCTAGTGAGGAGCCAGCCCATAAAATTGTGAAAATCAACCCATTGAGTGTGGATAATGGAACTCTGATGTTTGGTGGTCAGAATGCATCACGCATGTGGCAGGATGGAGTTGTCACCTATGTGTGGAAGAAGGCTATCCGGGTAATCAGTTATTCATTAATTGCTAAAACAATACCTAAATTTGCCTAATCTACTGCATAATGCCACTAAAGGGACCGTTCATGTAATAATTTAGTTAAAGGTAGGTCCAGGAGGATTTAGTCAGCTTTGTAAATGTCTTAGATATTCCAACAGCAAGCTCCTTTTCTGTCCGCCTCAGAGTTTTGGGTGATTCTGCTCACCTCATGGTGTTCCAGTATCTCTGTTACATTCTTCGAAACATAAAATACACTTTAAAAATCCAACAGGTTATGTGGGGGCCTCTCATAAAGGCCACAGCAATTACACAGACCTAGAAACCCAAGTGCAGGTATTTCATTTATAAAATTCCCAAGAGATATCAGAAATTGTCAGCTCTAACACCTCTAGCATTTACCAGAATCAAAATATTTTCATAATGGGTGATCTGCAAAACAAGTAAATAAATCATATTATATTGTCTCTCTACTATCTCATTTCTCCCTCTCTCTCTTAATGCATGGTGTGTACATGGCATAAGGCTCCTGTAGCACTAATTTTCCAAAAAAGAGCACAGCAAAAACTGTTTAGGTTTTTTTTTACCATTTTAAATAAAGAAAGAAATATATACAAAAATCACTATACATTTCTTTAAAAACTCATACTTCATGTGAATCAATAGAGCACATGTAAGAATAACCAAATCAACAAATTTTGTAGAAAACATAGATCTCTCTTGCCATGAATAAAATAAATCTGCTCTTGAAATCCCTTATGTAACCCAAGGCCTAAGCAAAAATTTCATGGTTTCTGGCTACCAGGAAAATTGTAATAAATATCATTGGAGACCAGCAGACAGTCTGTTTCAACCACACAAGACCATTCTGTTAGAATTGTAATAAGTGTTAAGAATAGTTAGGAGGATCAGCAGAAAAACAAGCCTGCATATGTAACAAATACATGTAACTACACGTAACATGTAACATATACTCTGTAACTACAAAATGTACATAGAAACAAAATTTGAAAACATTAACCTATGCCGATGTCTGTATATATCTATATATATCTAGCTCTCCTAGAGTAACTGCCTGTCTCATGGAATCTCCTCCATGCTCTTGAGACTGTGCTGGGAGACACAACAAACCTTCTGGCAATGGCACGTATTGATGTGCCATCCTGGAGGAGTTGGACTTCCTGTGCAACCTCCGTAGGGTCCAGGTATCGCCTCATGCTACCAGTAGTGACACTGACCATAGCCAAATGCAAAACTAGTGAAAACAGTCAGAAAAGATCAGTAGGGAAAAAATGTCAGAGGCCTCCACCTGTAAGACCATTCCTGTTTTGGGGGTCATCTCATTGTTGCCCATCTAGTGCACCTGTTCTTAATTTAATTAACACCATATTAGCTAAAACTGATTAACAGCCCCCTCTGCTACTTAACTGACCAGATCAATATCTCAGGAGTTTAATTGGATTGATGCTATACTCTGATTAAAAAGTGTTCCTTTAATTTTTGTGACCAGTGTATATTGTAAAAAATGTTTTCTTTATTGTACATCACTGGACACAGAGCAGGCCATAATAATGATTATGTGGGTTATATGCCACTTATGTTTGAATGGACATTGGCCGATCAATCAAACAGGAAGTCCTCCCCCATAACCCCTCCTATGCAGGAAGTACTGAATGTTTTTGCCGGTTTCTGTAAGGTGGATGGTCACTAAACATGTGTTGCATGTGCTCCTTGAGCATACTGGGAGGTCTGGAATGATCCTGCTGAGAGTCAAGGACCAAAATTGAATCCATTCAAAAAGCTGTAGCCAAAATGGATGGAACCCGAGCCTCGCTGGACCGGTAATGCGGCTTTACGGTGCTGGACCCTGCAAATGCACCACCGCCAGGTCCTGTGGAGCCTAGTCGAAGTTCCACTGTGTTATCATCTCCTGAAAGACCAGTTTCAGTAACAGGTCAATCTGAGCTGCTGCGTTTGTCCAGCATTGGGGCTACTACTGGTGCGTCTGCTTCGGTGTACGTAACCAAAGAGGATCTTGCATCAGCCTTGGCAGGGATAGAAGTCAAGATTGCTGGGATGGTTGCATTGGTTGCTCAAGGGGGTAAGAATCAGGAAAGATCGCCATCCTTGGACCCACCAGTCCTTGAACAAGAGTGGGTGGAACCTGAGGATGAAGATGTGGTAGAGGATCTTTAAGAGGGTCAGGCACTTTGATTCTTTATCAGAAGAGTCATAGCTTGATGAGAAGCAGGGGTTTTCTGTTTTTGCACAGAAATATTCTGTTGGCATGGAACAAAAAGATTCCAGCGCTGGATTGCCACATTTCTTTGTCCCCCTGGGTGCTGCAAAGCTTGAATTGGTGGTTGGAAGCTCGAAATTTGGGAAAGGGAAGATCTTTCCCTCCAGTGATTTGGAATCTGGTAACAACAGATGCCAGCCTCTAGGGTTGGGGGGCTGTTCTAGAATGGACCACAGTCCAGGGGACGTGGTTGCCACAGGAAAAGATCCTTCCCATCAATATCCTGGAGCTTTGGGTGGTGTGGCTTGACCTGAGATATTGAATGACAAGGCTTCATTGTTGGCTAGTCAGGGTCCAGTCCGACAATGCTACAGCACCAACCACCAAGATGGCACCAAGAGCTGGAGTTCTCAGGAGGAGGTTTCCGTTTCCTGGGGAATAGGCTCTGCATCCCAAGGTGTTCTCAGCAATCTGCCAGTGTTGGGGGTGCCCGGACGTAGATCTATTGGTGTCCAGGTTCAACAGCATGGTGGACATGTTTGTGTTCAGGATGCAGGGCCCTCTTGCGATGGGGGTAGATGCCTAGGTGATACAGTGGGATCAGTTTTCCATAATCTATGCCTTTTCCCCCAATTCAGCTAATCCCACAGCTATTACACAGAATTCGAGACAAAGTGATTCCGGTGATATTACTGGCACCAACCTGGCCCAGGAGCTGTTGGTACATGGACATTGTCAGGCTAGTAGTGGTTGATCCATGGCCTAAGCCAGATCAGTCAGACCTGCTATCTTAGGGGTGTATATTGTACCCAGTTTTACGGCGGCTTTATTTTACGGCATGGCTGTTGAGACCCAAATCTTGAAAGATGGGGAGTGTCAGGCTCGGTTATCCACACAATGCTGAATGCTAGGAAGCTGGTTTCTAGGAACATTTATTATAGAACTTTGAAGGCATATATTTCTTGGTGTGAGGATCAAAATTGGCACCCCCGGAAATATTTGATTGGGAGAATTTTGTCTTTCTCCGATCAGGAGTAGAATAGAAGTTGGCTGTTGGTACTATTAAGGGTCAGGTTTCAGCCTTGGCTGTTTTCTTCCAAAGGTCGATTGCTTCTCACTCTTTGGTTCATACTTTTTTTCAGGGAGTGATGCGTACTGTTCCTCCTGTCAGACAGCCCTTGTGTCCTTGGTACTTGCACTTGGTCTTGGCAGTTTTACAGAAACCACCATTTGAACTTATCAGGGAAATTCCGTTAGTTCTGCTAACTCAAAAAGGTTTTGTTTTGGTGGCAATCACCCATGCAAGAAGCGCATTGGAGTTGGCAGCTCTTTCTTGTAGGGAACAAGGGAACTTGTTGGATTTACATCAGGATAAGGTGGTATTGCATCCTCATCCTTCCTTTTTGCCAAAGGTGGTTTCTAGTTTTCATATCAATCAGGACATTGTTCTGCCTTCATTCTTTCCTAGGTCTCAGTCAGCAAAAGAAAGATCTTTGCATGCCCTGGATGTGGTTCAGGCAATAAGGGTCTTTTTGAGAATGACGGCACAGATTAGAAAGGCTGATTCCTTGTTTATTTTGCCGGGAGGACCCAGGAGAGGAGAGGCAGCATCCAAATCAACTATTTCTAAGTGGATTAATCAGTTCATCATTCAAGCCTATGGTTTGAAGAGCAAGGTTCCACTATTTCTGGTGAAAGCGCACTCTACCAGGAATGTGGGAGCATCTTCGGCTATATGCCACCAGGCTTCAGTTGCTCAGGTTTGCAAGGCTGCTTCATGGTTTTCAGTTCATACATTCACAAGGTTTTACCAGGTGGATGTCAGAGCCACGGAGGATTCTGCCTTTGGCCGCAGTGTTTTACGAACAGTTGAATAGCTCCTTTTGGGATGTTTGTGGTGGTTATTGTGATGTCACCCACCCCTCAAGTTTATTGCTTTGGGATGTCCCACATAATCATTATTATTGCCTGCTCTGTGTCCCGTGATGTATGATTCCTTGGAGTACATCACGGGACACACAGGTCCCTCTCCTCTTTCTACATTTTCATTGCTTGCTACAAAAACTGAGTACCTCCTGTGTAGGAGGGGTTATATGGGGGAGGACTTCCTGTTTCATTGGTCGGCCAGTGTCCATTCACCTATAGGTGGCAAATAACCCACATAGTCATTATTATGGCCTGCACTGTGTCCCATGATGTACTCCAAAAAATGGATTTTGCAGGTATGTAGAAAAAAATAAAATTGTTCACTTTTAGTATGTATAAGAGATAATATGCAAATTATGCTGATATGCATTGGCGGACTGACAACTCATGGGGCCCCCGGGCAGTAGGGGATCATGGGGCCCCTATATCCTCATCCACACTCAAACCACACCCAAAAAAGCCTCTGAAAGGTACCAGGGACATCTCATGGGGCCCCCTACTGACCCCGGGCTCTCGGGCAGTGCCCGAGTTCCCCAATGGTCAGTCCGCCCCTGCTGATATGTTGATTTTCCTGAATTCTTACTCATTTTAGAGTACTTGCATATTTAAAGCATTCATTTACTTTTTTATAATTCTAGAATCACTGCAATACATGGCTATGGTTTGATGGACAGCTGACATGCACATGGGCTGACAACTTTAACAGTGTTCTAGGTTCAGAAAAGGTAACAACATGTGTTTCAAGTGTCACTGAAAATTATTAGTTTAACTAAAAAGATGCTTACTATACTAGGCTATAAATCATTATATGCCAAAATGGACATGATTTTTTTAGCAGTCAATGCCATTGAGAATTGAATTCACCTTAAAGTTTTCAGAATTCTCAAAGTATATCTAAACCAGGGCTTTTGTCAGCTGGAACACCGTTGAGCACAGTTTCGGCACCTCCAGCACTGAATGTATGTAATGACAAGAGGTGCTGAGATGTGCTGGAGGGTCTGCTGATGCTGACTGCTAAGGGATCTATTGTCACTGGAGAGAATCTATTTTTGCATGGTTGTTGTTGCTGAGGAGGTTTATTGTTGCCAGAGAGGGATCTATTGTTGCTGGGAGGTCAGTTGTTGCCGGAAGGGATCTAATTTTGAAGGAGAGGTCTATTGTTGCTTGATGAAGGGGGAGTTGTTGTTTCTGCTTGTTCTGCTTGGGATCCATTGTTGCTGGGGTGGTATTTTGCTGTGGGGGTCCAGTGTTGCTGGGGGAATCTATTGTTTCTGGCTGTAAGGGATCTATTTTACTGCTTTTCTTGTTATCATTAACAAATTCCATACAAAACGATACTTGGCTCTGTATTCTCTGGAAGTGGTACTGGGAGGTGGGTAGGGGGTGCAAGCAAAGGATAATGCTTGGAGGTGGGTAGGGGGGAGCAGAAACAAGGGGTGACCCAGATGGTTGGAGGGGGGTTCCTGCACCGATTCTCTGAGAAAAAAAGCCCTGATCTAAACCAAAAGCTATTTTTTGTTTTGGATATAGTAGCAAATGGTGAAAACATCTGTCATGCTATTTTGTGCCATCCCACCAAGAAGCTTTCCTTTTACTTATCCCTGGACACATCAGGAAGTAAAAGAAAACTCTACAAAGTAAGGGAAATTATTTCTTAGATATGCCCACCACAAGTGTTACCTTTGTTCCTGTTCCATTGAGAACACAAAATTTTGGATTTCCTCTCACTTTCACTCCCAGAGGCCAAGGTTTCTAGGACAAACAGAGAGTGAATATCATCAGTAGAGACACAGACAGCTAAAAAAAAAATTGTTGTAATCCTTCCCTACTTGCAGGTAAATCCAGAATCTTGAGTACTTTCCAAGTCATTGACCCAAAACAAACATTCAGATTAGGAGTTGTGAATTCACTCTAACTTTTGTTGCTGCTTGCCAGTTTCATATTAGGGAGTCCGTCACTAAAGCCAGAGACAGTTAGCCAGCAATCATTTTCTGAAGGAACTCAGCAATAGCAGCCCCCACATTTTTTGAGGATTTCTGGTTATGGTCAATTCTTACATAGTTACATTGGTCTTGCATGGACCAATATAACCAGGTTTATACCATATCTGGCCAGTATCCCTGGAAGCTGGAAACCAATAAAATAGACACTGTTGTTCCAGAGATCTCTCTTAGCTTCCTGGTGCCATGTTAAGCAGTTAGCTTGAACACAGAAGGTCAACAATGCATCACATGTGCAATTCAGAGAACGCTTTTGCATTTTTTTAATTAATTCAAAGCATTATCTGATTGGATGAGGTGGAGAGTGTGATGTCATCTGCCTGTCTATCCATCTCACCCAATTATAGAGCACTTTTTATTTATTCAGAAAATGCAAAGCATTCTCTGATTGGTGTCTAGGCTGAGCGGCTGACCTCCTCCTCAGATAGCAGCAGGTCAGCTGCTCGACAGAAAGTGGAGATCCTTGAAGTATTGGTATCTACTTTAATGATCTCCAGCTTCCAAGAGCATTGGCCATGTATAGTATAGAAATAGTTGCATTGATCCAAGCTTGACCAATGCAACTATGGACAAATATATCACACCTGAAACTCATCAAGTGGTTGTATAGGCTGAAGGTTTTTCATCTTTATGCATTCTATACACGAAGGTAAAAAACTTTCTATGCGCTGCTTCCCCAACAATTCCCCCTAATACTCACCTAAGCCCCATCCCGATCCAGAAATCTGCACGGGAGCATCGACTGTCCTGGGTCTCTTTCTCCTCGTTGGCTGAGATATAGCAGCTGGAGCCATTGGCTCCCACTGCTGTCAATAACAGTCAGTGAGCCAATGAGAAGAGAGTGGGGGGCGGGCTCTGAGCCGCAGCAGCTCTATGTGTCTTATGGATGCATAGCGTGGGGCTTGGGAATTAGCATGCACCAGTGCCCCCATAGCCCCCTAAGCAAGCAGCTTGCCATTGGGGGTACTGGTCAAGTGAGAGGAGCCAGGAGCGCCAGCAGGGGACCTGAGAAGAAGAGGATTGGGTCTGCTCTGTAAAATGGTAAGTAAACGATGTTTGTTATTTAAAAAAAAAACAAAAAAAAAAAAAAACTGAAGCTTTAATATCACTTTAAGCTGATGACATCCAGTGACATAACTGTGGTCATGTATTTTGCAGTAAAATTTACTCTACATTATGGTATAAGGCTGGAGGGATTCTTGATGCTTGTGAAAAAGTGGAATGCATGGATACCTTGGTTAATATTTGTTTCTATTGTATACAGTTACGTATATTCTGCCATTTCATTTCAATCATGGGGTTTTTTTTATCATTGTTCTTAGGTGTTGCAACTCAGTAATGGAGACCATCTGAATCTCCCTGAAAATCTAAAGCTGATATTTGAAACAACTGACTTGCAAATGGCTTCTCCAGCAACCCTGTCAAAAACTGTGAGTATTCACTTTTGCTGTTGTCTTTATCCCATTATTTCACCTCAAGCTAGAACTTCTACATTATTATTATAAAGGATTTATATAGAGCCAACAGTTTGCTCAGCGCTTTACAATATAATGGGAGACAATACAGCAACAGTACAGTTCAATACAAAAGGGTTAGGAGGGCCTTCTCCTTGGAGTTTACAATCTAAGACAATCTTCTACATAGACAATAGATCTATTCATGGATGTGCTCTCAAACAATATTTTATAACAAGCTGCTTTTCCTAGCCAGCAGGATTGTATTCAATATCTCTCCAATTTCCCTATTTTTACTTCTCTATTTATTCTTTTATTTATAGTATGATCATACCCAATATTGATAGCATAAATTCTGTATAGTATCACATATCTCTGTGTAAACCAAACCCTTTGAGTACCCTATTCATAACATTGAGCCATTTTATAATCTTAATATGAGCAGTCAAGCACATAAAGGCTCATACATACAGGATTTTGTAGGTCTGCCTACCAAACAATAACAGTGTGAGCAACGTATAGCACTCGGTGATGGTTTCCTTCAAGCAATTTTGTTCACAATAAATACCAATTATAATGCACATCATTCTTTCAACAACTAAATGATTCTATAAATAAATATGATTTCTAAAGAAATATATCACAAAAAAACAAATGTTTAACAGGAAAAGCATTGATGTGTAAAAAATGTTGTTTTTATAACAGGGAATTATGTATATAGAGGGAGATGCTCTTGGCTGGAGACCTCTGTCTAAGATTTGGCTCGATGAGAGGAACGAACAAGAAAATGCAGTAAGTATATTGTAAATATATGCATATGTAGCACTACTCCCTTAGGAGTTGCTAAAGATTTGTGTCCCCCTGTAGTCCTGCACAGTCAGGCAACATGCATTTCCTTCCAGCTTTGCACTCCAGGGACAGTAAACAGTCCTTGAACTTGTTTTTTTGGATTTTATTAGGGGATAACTTGGATGGGGTTGATGGATACATGGGATGCCCAAGGAACTGCAAACTGAGGACAACTTCCTGGCAACTATGTACAAGTCTTTATACAGCAAATCTTCTCAGAGAGCTCTTCAGCCTCTCCTAGTGTACCACCCCAAACCCCAGATAGTCCTTTTCTATCCAGCAATCTAGGGCTTTCCCTGGACAAAGGGATCAGGTATCTGCCATCTTAAGAGCACAGTCTAGCTGGGGATAGTCAGGTTTCCCACCCAAATGCCCTTTCCCTTCTCTCCGGTCCAGGAGGTGTAGAAATACTCACTGTTCCAACCTACAGCTTGCAGGGGAGGAAGTTGCCTTTTGCTGAACTGGCTCCTTTCTTAGCTCCACAGATGGGCCTCTCTCAGGGGGCCAGTGAGGTTCAGTTTTCCTCCTGTCCAGAGGCAGGCCTCTTCCCACTGGGTGCCCTCCCAGACTCTACACTCGCCTCCTGAGCTCACATCTTCCACCCAAACTTTCCAGCTGCTGAGCAGGCTCAGCCACTCTTAAGGGCTATTCTGACCACATGCCAAGCCTCCTGCTTGGGAATTGGTCAAGATCTCTTAAGAGTATAGACCAGCTCCTCCTCACCCCTTCCCACTGAATTCTAGAGACTTTTCGAAATCTCTAGATCAGGGGGAGTTATCAGAGAACTGATCTTTAGAGCCTCTGAGCCCTGACCCAAATGTGACCTTCTGACTGTCATCCAGGCTGCTACCCAGCCTTCTATCTAAAAAATAAATAGCTATCTCCTCCTGGCTAACTAGGAGGACGCTACATAAACATTTATCCACAAAATATTATACATAAAATATATCTAGTTTATTCAGCCTTACTAGTTTATTATTACCTAATAACCATTACACCAAATCTAAAAACATTTAGGATATCCATAGAGTTCACATTTTGCTGACTGTTCTTTACTTATAGCAATATGAAAGAATACACATACAGTACATGATAATAGATGTTCATATAGGTGACAATTTATATGGAATCTTAATTTCTATTAGCAATAATATGTGTGCAGACAAGAAAAGGGTAATTATGTCTCCTATGAAATATAGTAAACTTCTTTTGTCGTAGCTGTACTCAGTTTAATAAAACCAATGCAGTTGGAATTTGTGTGTATAAATAATTCCTTTACAGTTTTGTTTATTTTTTCATTTTAGGTTCTGTCAAAATCCTTCTATAGGACTTTGGATCCAGTGTTCAATCTTATTCTCTATGATACCAAGTAATCTTGTTATTATTATTTTTTTATGGCAACAAACAAACCTAGCAAGCATTACCTAGTACATTGCATTTTGTTGATACGGCTGCATTTCCATTCTATAGCGAAAGCATGTTCTAAAACTCTCAAGATACAACTACTCTGACATGATAGAGAAGAATTCATACAGTATTTACTGGACAATGCATAGTGTGTACTATGTTTGCATTTGGTGTTACTGTAGTATTGGGGTGTCCAATCTACAGCTCATGGCAGAGGCGGACTGGCAACACATGGGGCTCCCCGGTTCAACAGGGGACCATGGGGCCCTATGTCCTCGCCCACACTCAAACCACACTTTAAAAAGCATATGAAAGATACCAGGGGCATCTCATGGTCCCCTACTGACCCCGGGCCCTCGGGCAGTGCCCGAGTGTTGAAATGGTCAGTCCGCCCCTGGCCCATGGTGGTCATGAATGTGGCTCAACACAAAATTGTAAAGTTACTTTAAAATGTTGATTATTGTGGATTTTTTTTGTAAAAACATGTTTACACTTAGCGAACATATGAGGTTGAAGAAAAATTTTACAGTGTCTCTTTATTGGACTTTTATAAGTTTTATCTTGCCAAAATAAAATATCCCACTCTTCACAATCACGCCTTATTCATGCCATCAGTTTTCAGCAGCACCTATATTTGTGAGCAACTATTTTCAAGGATGAAGCACACAAAGTGCAAAATTAGAAACAAAGTATCTGATGAGCACTTTGAGAATTCAAGAAGAATTGCTACTACATCCATCGAAAGAGATATTGACACATTCCTTTATCAAAAACAGTGTCAAATATCATACTAGTTTCATGTTGCCCTCTTTTACTTTTATAATAAAAAAAACCCAAAAAATGAAGTTTTATTACTAAAAATAGGTACATTAGCTAAATCAGTGATCGTTAACTTGTGATCTGCTCGACTTTTTCTGCTCATCAGCTATACTTACTGTTAATGTATTTTATGTGTGTCAAGACAGATCCTCTTCTTCCAATGTGGCCCAGGAAAGTCTAAAGGTTGGACACCCCTGTTGTAGTACATACAGTATTCACTGTGCATACTCACTATTTCATATAGCATTTCATAAAATGTGCAGATTTATATTTCTTATGCAAACTATTCATATTCCTGATTTATTTTACTTTGCATACTGGAAATGATATTATATTCATATAATAATCTTTTATCATATAATAGTTGAAATGCTTCTGTCCTTAGATATACAGTCTAAAATTAACATCAAAAACAACAGGAAATGTGATAATGATTTACACACACATTATTTTGTAGATTTGATAAACATAGTTTTGTCATTTTTTTTTTACACTTTTCCCCATGGAGCACATCCGCATTAGTGTATATGCTACATATATACCATATGCAATGCAATTGATGGTTTTGTTCACTTAGCTGATTGTATAACTACTGCTCGATTTCCACTTAAAGTATTTCAAATCTCATTTTTATTTAGATACACAGAGGGGTTACCATTTGCTGCATGCCTCTGCTAAGCAACCTGGCCTTGTCACTTTGTTGATTACAATTCTTCAAAGACTAAATTCCATCTTCCTAGCTATAATGGTTGCCATAGATTTCTGTATATATAAATGGACAAGTACAAATGTAACCATAATCACAATTGTTTTAGAGTTTTCAGTTTTGCTGTTGTGTTTCTAATTTATTTTCTACTTGTAGATTATTGGTTTAGTCTGTGCTAACACTGAGACAATATACATCTGAAGTTGACATGTATATTATGTCTTTTTCTCAAGGCCGATTATTCCGGTCACAGAAGTTGGCCTTTTCCGTTCATGCACAAACCTACTGACGGTTATGTTGAATGACAAAGCTCAGAGTATTGGAGGACAGCTGCATATTGAGAGGCTTTTTGTCTTCTGCCTTATTTGGTCAGTTGGAACACTCATTGAAACTTCAGAAAGGAAGAGGTTCAGTGAGCTGCTAAAAGTCTACACATCAGTGTAAGTGACTGTGTTCCCTATAAATGCCTTTGTTATTCTTTCATTAAAGGTTGGTATGCTTCATTACCAGGTTCCTGAAATTAATGAATACTCCTATTGCTTCCCAAAGGCTAATTTGCACATCTGTGCTGTATCTAGTTTCTGTATTGTTTTAACAGATTGTTAGCAAGCAGCACTGTTTCAAATAATCACTTCATACAGTATATGAACAAATCCTAACTGTATTCTAGGTGCTTGAGACCTGTCAGATATGTAATGCCCCCCAATGCACAGAAAGCTGAATTATTGAAAAGAGATTTAAATTGAAAAAGATATGGTCTGCAAAAGCATATAAAGGCCTATGGCAGGTTTTTGTTTGCATCATACCTGTTTCTCTACCCACACACGTTGGGAATGAAAAAGCAGCTCGAAGCAGGTAAGAAGGAGGTCAACTGTAGATCACATTCACCTGCCAATGAATTCTGAACAATCTCAAAAGTATTTCAAACTAATGTCAAGCTGCATTTGTGCATCGACTCCCTGTGCCCCTGTGGAGCTCCTTTAGATTTATGCAGGACCCACATTTCATAAAGCCGTTTTCATTCTTGGTACACAGGTCTCAGGAAATAACTCTTATTTCTTCACATGTCTAATGGATAAACCTCACTGAGTATTAAAGGCATTTGCACTTCAGCACCATTGTTACTTTTGTCACTTTTTAGGCCACGTCAGGTTCACATGAATACATTGTACAGTGGTGTGTTTTAACTAAGTCATCCTTGCCTCATATTTGGTGTGGTCTTAAAGACATCTACCTACAAATAAATGGTACTGCATTTAAAAGGCATATGTTAGGAACTCAATGTTTTGCTGGCTCTCTCCATCCAATCATTCCAGATGCAAAGTACTTTGGGAATAATGCAAGTTAGACACTAAAGTTTGAGATACAGAACTCAGAGATCTTTATTACGGCCTGAGCTTAAGTATAGTGATAACTCAGGATATGTCAGAATATGCTAAACATATTTTTGTAATTTAATTCAGACTAACTGTACTCAAATACTTTAGTTACATTATCTATTAAAGTGGTTCTAAAATCATTTTTGTATTGTAAGATGTTGGTTTGAAATGGATTTGTATGAAAAAAATTATTAAAGATATAATAATTTAAAAAAAAATAAACAAAGTAGTTCTAAATCCTTAATGCGTTAAGGTGAAAATCTTCTGTGCAGCAAAATCCTCCCCAGCCGCTCCTTATACTTTCCTGAGCCCAGTCCAATCCAGTGATATGCACAAGAGTAGCGGTTTTTGCCGCTGTCTCCCGCCTCCCTGGGCAGATTGGTAGCAGCGGGAACCATTGAAAAACCCATTGCACAGAGCAGGTAAGTATGACATGTTTGTTATTTTAATTTAAAACAAAAAAACCCCCCGAAAACTAAGCTTTAATGTTGCTTTAAGCATGACATTTTCATCTCTTTTCGGATATTTTAGAATTGCAACAGGATTTTTACATTTTGGATTATATGTTTCTTAATCATAATTAAGATTCTGATATTTTAGTTATGATGACTTGTAAATATAACTACAAAGTCAAATTACTATTTTATCGTGCTTTAAAAAGGTAGTGTGTGGAAATATATGGCACTAAGTGATTGGTTTTGTTTTTGTATTTTAGTTTACCAGATGATGACCAAGAGATTTCTGTCTTTGACTATTACCTTGATGAGTCAGGAGAATGGGACACATGGCAATCACGTTTACCAGATATCACATATGTTGGTAATACAGACATCATGGGAGAAGTATTTATTGAGACACAAGACACAGTAAGCACTGTATTTATATAGCTAGCCTCTAAAGTGTTGCAGCTAAGCTTTAGGCATACTGACAGTCAAAATATGACCAGTGAGACATGGCATTGCCAAACGTGTAAATCTGATTATATCATAAGCAGGGGCAGACTGACCATTTGGAAACTCGGGCACTGCCCGAGGGCCCAGGGTCAGTAGGGGGCCCCATGAAATGCCCCTGGTACCTTTTTCATAGGCTTTTTTGGAGTTTGGGCAAGGACACAGGGGCCACAAGGACACATGATCCCCTATTGCCCAGGGGCCCCATGAGTTGTCAGTCTGCCCCTGATCATAAGCATTGGTTTAAGTGCCATGTTTCTGATTCTGCTAGTATAGAGCAGTGTAAATGGTTTATTTTCAGTTTCTTTTTACGTAAATTTTCAAGTAGCAATTTTTGCATTAAGGTGTAAAACAGTCTGTAAACTACTTCCCACCTGTAGGATGTCATATGATGATCTTGGGTTGAAGAGGTTATACAGGGATGATGGTATCTGGTGCAGACATCATCCCGGTGTCAAAATTTTCAGGAGGTGATTCCCACTCAGACAGAAATGATTCACTTCTGTGGGTGGAGAAATGTCCCCCACCCCGCCACTGCCTGGTCTGGGCTCTACCGTCCAAATGCAGAGCCTGTGACTGCTGCAATGGCGGCACTAGACAGAGAGAGGAACTGACAGCGCTTCTCCCTCTCTGTGACTGAAAGCAACAAGGTTTTGCATCTTTGTTTACCTGCCGTTAGCGGCTAGATAAGCAGCCGATCAGACCTATTTGTGTCTGATCAGCTGCATTGGAGACCAGAGGAGAGATTTGGGGTCTAATAGTCCTCAAATCTCCTTGTAAAGAGGACCTGCCACTACTCATGCTTTTACAAGGGATGTTATAAATCCCTTGCGAAAGCAATAAAGTTAATAAAAACAAAAATTAAAGAGACAGTGTAAAAAAAAGTTTAAAATAGAATAAATAATACAATTGAAAAAATTCTTTTGGAAGTGCCCTCTCCCCAAACACTAACAAATACTTAAGTCCCGCACACACATATGTAAACGGTGATCGCATCACACTTGTGAGGTATCGTCGCGAACATCAGAGCGAGAGCAATCATTTTTGTTCCATACCTCCTGTGTAACTCTAAACTGGTAACCTGTAAAGGCTTTTAAAGCGTCACCTATGGAGATTTTTAGGTACCGTAGTTTGGCACCACTCCACTGGCGTATGCAGTTTTAAAGCATGACATGTTAGGTATCTATTTACTTGGTGCAAGATCATCTTTTATATTTTAACAAAAAAATAGGTATTATATGGTGTTTGTGTGAATAAAATTAATTCAAGTGTATTTTTGCAAAAAAAAAAAAAATGCGTTTGAAAAACCACTGCACAAATACAGGGTGACATAAAAAAATTGCAACACCCACCATTTTATTCTTTAGGGTCTCTGCCCAAAAAAATTTAAATCAAATAAATAAATGTTATATATATATATATATATATATATATATATATATATATATATATATATATACACACCCTGTTTGGGGGTTTTCAGTAATTTTCTTGCAAAAAAAAGTTACTGATTTTTACATTTAGGAGAGAAATGTCAGAATTGGCCCATGGAGGGCTGGTTAAAATTGAACTACTGACAGATAAAATAAAACACATAATAATGCAGCTCTGTATTTATCTATACAAAATGTAATGTATTTTTAGTGCAAGCAGTGTGAGTACCTGATCTGATCTGGTATTAGCCTCCTACAATCCCTATACAGCAGAGCTTTTACTTGGAGAAGGAGAAGCAGCATAGGGTGCCAAACTATTATGCTGCTAACGAGGAACAAGGTGATAACAGAGTGATGAACTCAGTTTGCTGCTTCTTCTCTCACTGTCCAGTGGCAGGATTTATTTGACTGAAATATAAACCCTTTGTCAGATAAAACAGTTCCAATACATTTAACCATCTATTTACTTAACGGTTTGCCTGAAATTCAGCTTTAAAAACAACAAATACATGTTTAAATACAGCTATAATAGGCTATATAACCTATTTTTTGTTTGAGCTTTCTGTAATCTGTAGACCATCACTCAGAATTAAAGAGTAAGGCTGACCATACATACATTTTTTTTTTTTTGAGCCTGCAGATTTGGCCATCCACACTATGCTGCATAGATGGATGAATCTCTCAATGTTGCCACTGTAATGTAACAGTCAGCGCCAGCAGCTGTTGGCATATGCAAACAGCAGCTGCATCTGATTGAATGCAGCCACTGGTCAGCCAACTATTTCCCACCTGGCTCCCATGATTTTTAAAAAAAATGGATGTCAGGTGGGAGAATGCCAACAGGGCCACCCACAAATCAAATTTTGTCTGAAACCAGCCAAAATTCAATTAGAATATGTCCAGCTTAAGGCACAACACTCAGAGCAAACCATGCTCTGCATTAATGCATATATGCCAGTAGCTTCACAAGAGAGCAAAAGCAAACTGAGCACAGTGCTGACAGTGAAACTTCGCTCCCTCATTGTTTAGTCAGTTTCACGCTTAGCTTTAATTTTACTTTTATTGGGCACTGTTAACTGTAGAAGGCATTCCAGAAGACGTCTCCAATTTTTTTTCATGTATTTTTTTCAATAGTTTATAGTTCGCACCTTCCTAGAATATGCCAGCATGGGATTGCAACATGTCTTGTTAACTGGACCTCTGGGCTGTGGGAAGACAGCACTAATGAATGACTTCATCTCCACCCAAGGCATGTGAAAGATCTTGTGGAACAAAAATTCTCTTTCTTCATTAAGTGGCTTTCAAATGTGTTCTATAGCTGCCTCATTTTGTATTTACAGATCGAGCCCGCACTTTGCTCAAAAGAATAGTGTTTTCAGGATCTTCAAAGGCTAAAGAACTACAAGAGCTTCTGGAGCAAAATATAGTCCATCGGCAAGGTACTGCATTCCTCATTTAGAATATAGAGCAGCATCAATGAACTGACAATGTGATAATATATTCTGAGCTAATGTAGTCTTTACAGCATTTTCACTACAATGAACTTTAGTAGAGTGAAATCTGGATCTCTACATTTTTTTAGAGAATTATGTATTTATTTTTTGTGCATGTGTGTATATATATATATATATATATATATATATATATATATATAGTTATGTGGTTTGCTCAGCAGCGGGTGTGTGTGTGACCCCCTGGATGAGTTCACAACAAAAAAACAGGCCAGGCACAGCAAAATAGCAGTTTAGGTGAGAAAACAAAGGTGCGGTTTATTTACACTATTTACAAGAGGAAAAAACATAAAAACAAAAAGAAACATGAAAATAAATCCTTGCCAGCTTGGCCACTTACTATGCACACAGCTTCCCTCGCTATCAACTATGTGCAGCCTTGTGCTACACCCAGTCCCTATCTCCCTGTTATTTAGAGGCTAGCCACACAGGCATTTGTCTCACCGCACAGACAGCTATGACGCTTCCCCAGTCTACTCAGGCACAGAACTGGTTCCAGGATGGAGCAACTCCCTAATCAGGCTGGGAAGTTTTATAGAGGCCCTAATAAGCCCACGTGCTTCAGCTGGGTTCATTACCTCACTGCTGAAGGGCTCAGCACTTGTTCCCCTAGTGCAGTGTTTCTCAACTCCAGTCCTCATGGACCCCCAACAGATCATGTTTTCAGGATTTCCCTCAGATGAAACAGCTGTGGTAATTACTAAGGCAGTGAAACTGATCAAATCACCTGTGCAAAATAATGGAAATCCTGAAAACATGACCTGTTGGGGGTCCATGAGGACTGGAGTTGAGAAACACTGCCCTAGTGGAACCTAAATCAAGGACATATGTACCTGCCATCCTTGACACAACCAGGTGATTTTACCTGCCTACTGTCACAGTATATATATACAGTTGTGTTCAAAATAATAGCAGTGTGTTGAAAAAAGTGAATAAAGCTCAAAATCCTTCTAATAGCTTTTATTTCCATACACATAAATGCATTGGGAACACTACACATTCTATTCCAAATCAAAACATGAAGAAAAATATATCAAATTTGTGTTGTTCCTCTACAAAAATGGAAGAAAAGTGAATATTAGACTGTTCAAAAAAATAGCAGTGTTTGTATTCTACTTTACAAATCAGACATTCACTATATAAACTGAAAAATGTTTGAAGATTTTGCTTTCCTTTGAATCACTTAATTAATATTTAGTTGTATAAGCACTGTTTCTGAGAACTGCTGTACATCTGTGTTGCATGAGGTCAACCAACTTCTGGCACCTGTGAACAGGTATTCCAGCCCAGGATGATTGGACTACATTCCACAGTTCTTCTCTGTTTCTTGGTTTTGCCTCAGAAACTGCATTTTTGATGTCACTCCACAAGTTTTCTATTGGATTAAGATTCGGGGATTCGGCTGGCCACTCCATAACGTCAATCTTGTTGGTCTGGAACCAAGATGTTGCATGTTTACTGGTGTGTTTGGGGTTGTCTGACAAACTGTCCCCGGCCACTAGACCCAAAAAGAACAATCTTACTTTCATCAGTCCACAAAATGTTGCGCCATTTCTCTTTAGGCCAGTCAATGTGCTCTTTGGCAAATTGTAACCTCTTCAGCACGTCTTTTTTTCAACAGTGGGACTTTGCGGGGGCTTCTTGCAGATAGCTTGGCTTCACATAGGCGTCTTCTAATTGTAGCAGTACTCACAGGTAACTTTAGACCTTCTTTGATCTTCCTGGAGCTGATTGTTGGCTGAGTCCTTGCCATTTTGGCTATTCTTCTATCCATTCGAATGGTAGTTTTTCGCTTTCTTCCACGTCTTTTGGGTTTTGGTTGCCATTTTAAAGCATTTGCGATCATTTTAGCTGAGCAGTCTATCATTTTCTGCACTTCTTTATATGTTTTCCCCTCTCCAATCAACTTTTTAATCAAGGTACGCTGTTCTTCTGAACAATGTCTAGAACGACCCATTTTCCTCAGAATTTCAGAGAGAAATGCACTGTAACCAGCATGTACAACATTTGCTGCCTTCCTTCCTTAAATAAGGGCAATAATTGCCACCTGTTTTTCAAAGAATGAATGACCTCACTAACAGAACTCCACACTGCTATTATTTTGAACATGTCCCTTTCAATTAGTGATTCAATTACACAGAATCAGCAGCATGCATGTCATGACTGTTGGGTCTGTTGGATCTCTTTTACTCTACTACACCTGCTAGTAAATTATTTGCCATGTAGAAATATCATTTCTACCAAAAGCAGTGATTGATCAGGTTAGTGATGTCTGACTGCTATTATTGTGAACACAACTGTATATACCCTTACACACCTGAGCTGCTTAATGCTACAGTTGTTTTAAAGAAAAATAACAAAAACTCAGCATTTCAATGTGAAATTTAATATTTTGTGTTTTCAGGTTTCTTATATGGTGCAAGAGAAGGGAAAACATTGCATCTATTCATTGATGATCTTAATCTCCCTACACCTGATGACAATGGGGTGCAATCTTGTAATGAGGTGCCGTATTTAAATATAAGACTGGTGGCTTTGTGCCTGTGTTTATACTTATTATTAGTAATTTAGCATATCATTATTACTAATATGGACATTTGTCTATAAAGTGCAATTACTTGACAAGGCTAACATTATCCAGTATTCAATATTAATTATGTATTGCTCATTCATTCTTATTGCTAACCTCCCTAATAGAACCTTTACGGATAGAAATGTAGGAGCTGCCATTGCTTTCTTGTCTTGCAGTGTAAGCTCCATGACTGTCATCTCTAGTTTCCTTTATTACTAGTCACTTATTTGGAAAATGTATGTGCATGTTGGGTATATGTTCAGTTCTCTGGCCACTTAATCTAAATTAGAGACTCAGTATAACAGAGTCTACATCTTAGACAATAAGTCAACAGTAGCAGCTTCCTTATCACTGCCCTGACAGGTTCCCATTAAACCATGTTATCCTCAGGTAGTTGACTGCTGGCTAACTGTGATTAGATGAGCACCATATCAATTATCATAACTTTCTAAGTGCAGATGATTCAGATAAGAAAAAAATCCCTGCTCCTGCAATGTAGTTATTAAAGTATCAGTTATTGTGATTGAATTAATCCAGTCTTAAGTTTGTAACCAAGATAAGGTGTTTAGGCAGGTGCAGTTTGCGCTCCCCACTGTAGGTGGTGCTGAGCTAAAGTGACAATACAGAAGAAGGAAATTGTCGGGAACATAGTTCCTCTAAGATTTCCTTGTATCACTCGAGAGCAGCTGTCTGATTCGACTTTGGGCTCTGTGTGGCCTCCGCAACCATTTTAGGCAGGGTACAGCTTATTTAAACCCCTGAATTGACATGCATTGTGTGAGTGGGTAGTGTAGAGACAGGTTCCCCATCTGGTAGGGACAGAATTTAGTGCTAAGGAAGGGTTCAGGAGGAGTAGGGAAAGCACCAGCACATCACTCTGCACTCTGCTCATAGGTGCATATGCTTGTAGTTCATCAAAAGGTTTATTGCAGTCCAGTCTTAAAGCATTATCACTAAAAACAGCACTTTTTACAAACAGAAAACATTCTTCAAAGTTTTCTTCTTACAGGTTGCAAATAGAAAGGATAACAGGTACTTTCAATTAAGGCATCTGCAGCTTCAGGCATTTGATTGATTTGATTTTTAAGGTAGTAGAGCAGGGGTGTCAAACTGGTAGCCCTCCAGCTGTTGCGAACCTATAAGTCCCATCATGACTCTGCCTTTGGGAGTCATGCTTGTAACTGTCAGCCTTGCAATCCCTCATGGGACTTGTAGTTTGGCAACAGCTGGATGGCCACTAGTTTGACACCCACGCAGTAGAGTATCTTATTTACATTTTGATCTGCCTTGAAAATCAGGGTATAATTGGAAACAACACTACAGACCCACCACTCAATGAGCTGACCTGTGTAGACAATCCTCATATTTTTTGTTTACCAATGCACCCACTTATGTGTCCCTGAGATGTTATGCTGTACCCCGAATATATAATCTTTCCTGTGACCATCCATATCATGCAAAGTGTGGTTTGCCACAGGGGCCACTGGCAGCTATACTAGTGCATGTCCACCCCCCACTCCCTATCTGCTGTGTACTGTACAGGAGAAGGAGAAACAGTAGCTATACAAAGCACTTCATTACAATTTTACTTACCACCAATATAGATTTCAAAATGATAGAAAACCCTTATAAGCAAATTATAACTGAAGAAACATATTTTGTGCAAACTTGTAAGCTTTCTGATAGTAACAGATATCATTGAGAGATTAAGCCTTGGTCCTAATTGTAGTCTTATATTCTCATCCAGCTGCTAAGAATGATTCTTGATGATAAAGTTTTGGTGAGACTGAACAAACCTTTTGAGTGGCAGATGCTGGAAGGACTCCTTGTCAGAGCTGTGATGGCCCTACCCCAATATGCCAACAAGACACAAAGAATGGCAGCACAGCGGCTATTGGTAATTTGAGTTATAACACTGATGTGCCTGCTTCAATAAATGAATATTAGTTACCGATTTGTGTGCTAAAGTATATTAAAAATAAAAAACAGTTTCATCTATGTTGTAGTTTATTTTTCTTTGTCTAATTATGTATGTAGGCATTTAAATATTTCTTACACTTTATCATAAGTACAAAGCAATTAACCTTTAGGAATATGTTAAAATGTAGAATAAAACAAAATAGGAAAATTAATTTTAAACAGGAAAATCACTTCTGCTATGTTGTAATATTTTTTTTAAAAAAGCTCATAATAGAATATATAATGGGGAAACTGTATAGACAAGCTAGACTTTATAAGAAAAAAAAGTTCCCTCTGCATTGTTTTTTATATATTCTTACAATACATTTTCTAAAGATTAACTTTCTTTTATGTCTATTTTCTCATCAGCGCCACTTTTCCATATTTCATCTTCCGGATATTGGGGGCCCTCAGCTACGACAAGTGATTTTCTCTATACTGGAAGTAAGTGTCACTGGTAATGTAGCTTGTTGGATTGAAGGGAATACATTAAAGTAAACCCAGCCTGGTCTAATAAGAGCCTTTGGTAATAACAGTGTTATATCTCAGGCACCTTGTAGTGCCTGCAAGTACCTACAGTATGTAAGACTTCAAATCTGTCTTTCTGCCCATGTAGAGCTTCACTGACCCTAAGCATAGGCTCCATTCATTACCTCAACTTCTCTCAATGCACTCCATTCCCACCGACTCTAAGACCTTTACATTCAGTTGTCAAATGCCAGGCCTCTATGCAGAAGAGACTTGAGCATTTAACAGTTACATAACAGGGCTTACTCAGGGATCATGATCACTAAATGTATTTTACTGATTTCCTGTATTCTGTGGTAACAAGGCTTGTAGTGATATAAGCACATATTTTCTTTGCAGGCAAATATGGGTGACAAAGATGGTTTATCCTTACAAGAAGACCTTCAGCTATCCCTGGTCAATGCTTCATGTCATCTGCTGGAGTCCGTGAAGAAAGTGTTAGTACCGTCTTCTACACCAGGCAGACAATACTACCGGTTCTCTTTACGAGAGATCACCAAAGTATTCCAGGTATAATTTAGTTAAAATGTATTTCTATTTTTTTCCTGTTATTTAGATTTGTCTCATGTTTTAGGGCAGGGGTCTCCAAACTTCCTAAGTAAAGGGCCAGTTTACTGTCCTTTAGACGTTAGAAGGACTGGACTGTGACCAGTGGGAGTAGAAAATGCCCTGACATCAATGGGCATAAACACACCTCATCATTTGTTTGAATGGAAGGAATTCCCATTGTTTCTATCAATTGGAAGAATAGTGCCCCATCAATGGTGTCAGTGGGAGGAATGGTGCCCCGTCAAAGGCATTAGTTGGTGGAATAGTGCACCAAGGGCCAGAAAAAGAAAAGCCAAGGGCCACATTCAGCCCCCGGGCCACAGTTTGGAGACCACCGTTTTAGGGCAATAGTCAAAGTGTAAATGGAAAATGTCTGAGATGTTGTTTTAAATCTGTCTGATAATACCTGTGTTCAGTTCATAAATTTGTCACGCTGTGATACCCCCATTTAACTTCTTTGTGCTATTATGCTTAAAGGGGTATTAACCCCCAACAAACAAAAAATTGAATAATTTGCATCTTACCAATCCTTAGATGTGGTGGTTGCATTAGTTTTCTTTTTTGGACTTTTTTCCTTTATTTCACCTGTCTTAGGGTGTCTGCATTCTGGGTGAAGTAAGAAAGCAGACACATTTGGACAGCAGCATAGGCAGTCTGGGGTGAACATTAGTGTCAGACTAGCAGATTTAGGTGAACTTGACTAACAAGTTGAAGCTGAACTTTGGCTAGCAGTTAGAGCAGCAGTTGCTTTCCTTGCTGGATAAAGGTTTTACATAAGTTAATAAAAACTGATTATTTTAAGCACCCCTGTTGGTGTTAATGAGTTTGTCACAACCCTCTAACTTCTACTTTGTCTGGACATCTCGTTTTGTTAAAGTAAGTTGAAAAATAACACACTTACTGGCCAGATCACTAGGTGAAAATAAAGGAAAAAAGCCTAAAAAAAAACTAATGCAGTCACAGAATTAGTAAGCTGCAATTTAAGAAATGTTGGGGTTTAACACCATTTAAACCCGTTTTAAAGCTGGGTTACACCACTGTTCCGGTATGTGGTGTTCATACTTTTCTTTTGTACCAGTATTTGTAGTCTATATCTAGTATGCACTAGTGAGACTGCACGTATAAACAGGAATGAACTGACAGTTTAAATGATTTTTTTTCATAAATGATTTACTGTTATCTTTACCAAGAGGAAGAAGCCTTCATACAACTACATATTAAATAAAGCGAGTAGAATGAGAAAAGCATAACATAATTACAGACATAACATTTACTATGTTGTAGTCTCTTCGAAGACTGTCCAGTGAAGATCGCGAAGACCGTAGTATTGTTGTAACATATTGGCAACACGAAGTTCATTGTGTAATAAGGGATAGGCTGTGTCGACAAGAAGACATCAACTGGTTTGACTCAGAAATGGCTAACAAAATGAAAGAGGTATGCTATTTTAATGACCATATTGTCATGCTACCCTTTATTATTAACTGAGTGAACCTGCTACATTTTTTTACCTATAACTTTACATTCATAAACTTTTTCAGTAAAGAGTGGCTACTCATACTTACAGGTCAGATTGCATTTTACTAGCGTAAGATTGGTTAGTTTAATTCTGAATAGTTGTACGGTGTTACCTTACTTTTCACTTTGTTTCACTTTTGCTTATCACATATTTTTGTGTCAGGAGAACCAGCTCTACAAGGTACATTGCTTTTGCTGAGCTAGTAGTCAAAGTCATGTAAATGAAACAGTCTTGGTGTTCAGGATCCATCACTCTGCATTGTCATGTCCTGGACCCCCCTGTAGACTATACTGCAGTGAAGCAATACAGCCTTTTTCATTCACCCCGGTCTGCGATTTGATTTTTGTGAAACGCAATACAGCCCTATTTCCCCTCTTTCACCAAACATAGAGACTTAGAAAAGTGATGACAGAAAAAACACCAAGTGGTTCATATATTCTGCCCCAATTTGTTTTTGTAAATGTGTGGCCCAAGCATGTTTGAATCCACTTACTGTTGGCTGGCTCTATACCTCTGCTGGAAGCCTATTTTAAGCACCAACTACTCTTTTGGTAATAATACTTTCTAAGATTAGTTTTGACCTTTCTTTCCACTAGGGTCATATCCATGTGTTGTTGATCTTGGCTTTATATGTCAAACTTCTCAGTGCATTGCCTGTGGTAATAGATGCAGATATGTTCTGCAGTAATTTCTGTGTGAACTTGTGCTTCATAAAAATTGACATAAAAAACAAAGTTAATTTTGTAAGTTCAAAACACTTTGCCCATCACAATGTTTGTGCATAAATGTCATGATCTGGAGTCATTAACAAAAGCAGGGGGTCTAGCTACTAGCTTGTGGATGCATTGCTTATTTATTTATTTTATTTATTACAGGTACTTATATAGTGCCACCAATTTATGCAGCGCTTTACTTATATATTGTACATTCACATCAGTCCATAACCCTCAAGGGGTTCCCTAACTCACATTCATACATACATATACTAGGGACAATTTAGGCAGGAGCCAATTAACCTTCTAGCATGTCTTTGGAGGGTGGGAGGAAACCAGAAAACCCGGAGGAAACCCACGCAAGCACAGGGAGAACATGCAAACTCCAGGAAGGTGGTGCCGTGGCTGGGATTCGAACCAACCAACTTAGTACTAACCATTAATAAGAGAGACAAAGTAGGTTTGTTTGACAGCATGGAGGCATGAATTGTATTTTAGGAGAGCAGATTTATATAGGATGAAGTCCTGTAGGGATAAGTTTATACACAACAGTTCAGTTCAGTTTGCCAAGGTTATAACGGTTAGGGCCTGATTCTACATGTAGTTAAAGGAGCAAGGGCATCCAGCGAGGATGAGAGTGAATTGTTGTAGACAGAGGTGATCAGGTTTGGACAGGAAAGGGGAGATATTTTGTCAAAGAAGTGGTCAGAAGCAGAATAGAGTGGCGAAGGTTTCTACAAGTGATCATTTGCTGCTCGGAGGGATAGGTGGTTGGAGACAAGGATACTGGTGCATTTACTTTTTCCTAGACTAAAACTGAAAAATGCAGTGTTAGAGATGATTCACCGCGGTGTGGATTGAAGCTCAGGTTTTACGGCTTCACGGTTCATGTCAGGGTCAGGACAGGATTAGGTCTCAGGATTATCCTGTTCACACATATGTGGTTTAGAAACCACATAGAAGTCAATAGCCTGTAACCTGCACCTGAACTGGACTGCACTGCTCAGAAATCATACATGATTCTATTTTAAACTGCACTGAATCCGAACTGCCAGTGCACCGGACACGTGAACAGGCACCATAGGAAGCAATGTTTTTCACAAGTCATGTGTATTGGATGCTGTTCAAACCACATCCAATCCTCATATATGTGAACCGGAACGTATGTGCTGCCCAAGTGGGTTTCAGTTAAGAAGATGTTTAAATAAAGTTTATGTATAGCCTTCTACTGTAAATAAACATATCTACCTAGAGGTGCACCACGGAAAATCAAAAAATCAATACCCAAGACTACAGCAGCTATCTGACTGATGATACATCAACTTATAATCATGTGCAAAGAGACTAGACAGCACTTTTTTGTATTATCACTATCCTTCAGTACACAATGTCAGGTGTATGTGCGTTTTCTAATCACTTGGTTTTCCACAAAAAAAGTACTATTACTCTACCACTATCCTACTTCACTGTATTGTGTGCTTATGCATTTAATAGAACCTAAAGTGCCTTTTCTTTACAAAAAATTATTATATAAAATGCATGTGCATATATAACCCAGAATATAGCCTTCTACTGTAGCTGGGCTACCATTTGTTATGAAAATATCACCCCCATATTAATTCTTTACCATTTAATGCTATACGTATTGGCCCCTGTCATGCTGCCTGACTGCAAAGTGATAATACAGGCACTGGTTTGGGGAAGGGATAGGGGAAAAAACAACTGTCCATTCTACTCTCACTCAGCAATGTTCATTAAATGATCTGTAAGATGCTGGATGAGAAAAAGTGTGTGTCAGTCTCTGAATTTTTCTAGATCATGAAGGATTCTGCACGGGGGTTACAGACATTCCCCTGCTGCACTTTCTTTATTTTATTTCTATGTAGTGTGTATTTGTTCATAGATTATTTTTTTTTGGTCAGTATTTTCCAGACATTGCAGCATCTTCACTTCAAAGAACATTTAAAACATTTCCTCTAGAAATGAAGTTTTCTCACCAGACTAGCACAGAGAATAAAGGAGTCAAGGTAATAAATACTCAGTAATTTATTATTATCATATTCATTTTACTGTACTTTGATATGACAGATGCCTTACAATGTTCTTTTGGTTCAGGTCTTACTACAGTCTGTTACCAAGCTAGACGATGTGCAAAGTTTTCTGAAGACAACTGTACAACATTACAATGAGGAGCTTGGGCACCAAAAACTCCACCTTGAATTATCACAGAATGCTGTATTACAGATAATTCGTATACACAGAGTACTGTCTTCTGAGAAGGGGTGAGTTGTATTGTACTAGATTAGAGCATTGTAACATTTGTATAGGCACATCTATATTCATACAAGAATATTGTATATAGTTGAGCTCCAAAGTTTGCATACCATGGCAGAAATTGTGAAATTTTGGCATTGATATTGAAAATGACCGATCATGCCAAAAACCTGTTTTTTATATAAGGATAGTGATCATATGATGTCATTTATGATCACATAGTTGATTGGCTGCTTTTTAAATCATAATGATAACAGAAATCACCCAAATGGCTATGATCGAATGTTTACATACCCTGGAATGTTTGGCCTTGGTACAGACACACAAGGTGACACATGCAAGCTAAAATGGCAATTAAAGGTTAATGTCCCACATCTGTTGCTCTTTAAATTGCAATTAGTGTCAGTGTATAAATAGCCAATAACTTTGTTAGCTCTTACGTGGATACACTGAGCAGGCTAGGTACTGAGTCATGGAGAGCAGAAAAGAACTGTCAAAAGACCTGCCAGGGTATGCAAACATTTGAGCACAACTGTAAGAGTAGAGGCATTGACTGTATATTTACTTTTTAGAGGGTGGTTTTAAAAGGTAAACACTAATATAACTGTTTGTAATATTTCTAATTTATCCAGTTCTTGGTATACTTAGCAGTAGTTACTCACCTTCAACTGGATTTGTTTTCTAATTTCAAAGATGTTTTGCTAAGAACTAAGTCATCCAAATAGCTTCTGCAGTTTTGATGAGTGTCAGGAACATACCCTGGAGTTACCCGTGCATCTATAAATGCAGAGGTTTGTTTCTGACAATCATTAGAGCTGCAGAGGCGTGTGGGATGAGAAGGTAAACATGTGGACATTGCAGTGCAAGTTCAGTTTAATATTTATTTACTTTCAGGTACTTATATAGTGCTGTCAATTTACGCAGCACTTTACATATATATTGTACATTCACATCAGTCCCTAACCCTCAAGGGGTGTACAATCTAAGGTCCCTAACTCACATCCATACATACACATACTAGGGCCAAATTAGACAGGAGCCAATTAACCTACCAGCATGTCTTTGGAGTGTAGGAGGAAACCTGAGTACCCAGAGGAAACCCACGCAGGCACAGGGAGCACATGCAAACTCCAGGCAGGTGGTGCTGTGGTTAGGATTTGAACCAATGACCCAAGTACTGCCAGGCAGAAGTGCTAACCAGTTAACCACTGTGCTGCCCCATGACTACCTACTACTAGGGAGAATATTCCAGTTGGTAACATGACCAGGGGCGGACTGACCATTTGAGCACTCAGGCACTGCCCGAGGGCCCGGGGTCAGTAGGGGGCCCCATGAGATGCCCCTGGTACCTTTTTATAGGCTTTTTTTGGGTGTACTTTGAGTGTGGGCAAGGACACAGGGGCCCCATGATCCCCTGTTGCCCGGGGACCCCATGAGTTGTCAGTCCACCCCTGAACATGACAGATAATAAAGGATCACTTCCACAGAACTGCTTTGAAATAAAGTGGTACGTTTTCATATATTTCCTTGCCTATGACAGTAATAAAACTATTCTTTATACTTTGTTTACTTGTATTTATGTACAGTATATCCCTATTAAATGGATTTCCCACTGTCTTAAAAAGTGAAACATATTTAAAAAAATACTCAAAGTAAAACAAATGTATCATTAGTAAAATGTGCAGCAAAAACAATACAAACATTCATATTACACATACTGTAGATGCTGTATAATAAGCAATGATTAATTGTTGTTAATGATGGGTAGGTCCAGTTTAACAATGAAGATATGACTTCCATTACTATAGCGATGCCGCAATGAAGATGACATGTTCACAGCAGCCACACATTTTCTATTTGCAGTGTATATGATTGGCTAATTAAATTCAACCAACAGAACCATACAAAGTAATGTTGTTCTGTTCATGCTCCATTATTTAGAATCAGAAGAAGTCACAAAAAACAGTATAAATGGTTTGCTAGTCTTATTTTGACCTGTTTTTGCAGCGCAAATGAGGTCACAAGCAATTTTTTTTTTGTGTGTACAAAATAGACATGAATTGGCATGCTAAGTGCATGCATGCGTTTTACATTTTGCTGCTGATTCATCACCTATTTTCAGTACAAAATTTAGATTGTTCAGTTTCTACTGCTGAAACACATTTCATTTAGCTGGTGACAAGATGTAGGAGTCGATTTAGTAAAACTGGTGAATGCAAAATCTGGTCCAGCTGTGCATGGTAGCCAATCGGCTTTTAACTTCAGCTTGTTCAATTAAGCATTGACAAAAAAAACTGGAAGTTGATTGGTTTCTCGATAGAGCTGTACACGATTTTGCACTCTCCAGTTTTAGTAAATCAACTCCATAGTCTTTTATGGAAGTTTAGACAGGACTTAGGCTGGATTGTTGGTATGTTTTGTTTGATTTCCAGATCAATAGGTCAATATTATTTTGACATTAGAAAAGCCTCCAAATAAAATATAACTGTTAAGCTGTCATATATTGTTTTGGTAAGCAAAATATGAAACATTTATAAATGTAATATATTTTTAAATTGTTAAGCCTTTAAAAAAGGCTGGTAGGTGAATTGGCTCCTGTCTAAATTGGCCCTAGTATGTGTATGTATGAATGTAGGTTAGGGACCTTAGATTGTATGCCCCTTGAGGGTTAGAGACTGATGTGAATGTACAATATATATGTAAAGCACTGTGTAAATTGACAGCGCTATATAATTACCTATAATAAATAAATAAATAAATAAGGGCCATCTGTGTTTTGACCTTTATTTCCTTTGAAATTATTGTATTAAGTCTGGTAGGTGATGGAGGATACCTCTGCTCACCATGGCTCCTGACAACTGTCTCATCTTGCTGCATCAAAGTCCAGAGATTGGACTCCCCCCCCCCCCCCCCCCCATGCTTTCCCCCATTGGTTTTTTAACCTCTTGGCGCTGGGCGAACGCGTATGTGCCTAGATGCTGAGTGGTCGCTCATTTGTGTTCTATTAAAGAAAAACATATGTGCTGAGAGCATGTGCCATGCGCACTCCCAGCACACATGTCCAGTACTCACGGAAAGGTCCCGATCTCCTCTTTCGATCGGCACCTTTCCCGATCATGTGACCGCCGTGAAGGCGAGTCACGGCGGTCACATGACCCTAAACCCCGCCCTGCCTCCCGGCTTCTGAAACCCTTAAATGGCCGGGAGGCTCCGACGCCAAGGGGTTAATGTGATGGCTGGCTCACTGACAAATAGTGAGGCTTAAAAGTAAGGGTGGAGTTAAAGCTTGACCCTTAGAGAAAAGAATCAAGATTTGCAATTAACATTCACTGCTTCTTTCTCTGGATTTACTGATCAGTTTCAAATGTGTATATATAATTTTTTATCATATAAGACGCAATGATGGTTTGCATTGATATTATGACGTTTACCGATATATTTTTGTAATTTCAGCGGCAATGCACTCTTAGTGGGTTGTATTGGGTCTCATCTATCAACATTAGTGAAGCTAGCTCTCTATGTTGCTGACATACCTCTGCATGTAGTGGATACATCTGGACACAATAACTTTGTCAGCAGTCTGAAATCCGCCATCCAGATTTCTGCAGTTGAAGGAAAACCAACAGCTATTCTATTAACTGTAAGTTTACCATGCCCTTGAGCTTAATGGTGAAGTAGCGCTCAACAAAAACCTTATTTCTAAATGCTACAAACTGATACAAAAATGAAATCTGCATTGATTATTTGGGGTCACTATATGTTCAACAACACTGGTCTTTGCACTGGCTCACTACCGGGGGCGGACTGACCATTTGGAAACTCAGGCACTGCCCGAGGGCCCGGGGTCAGTAGGGGGCCCCATCAGATGCCTCTGGTACCTTTTTCATAGGCTTTTTTGAGTTTGGGAAAGGACATAAGGGCCCCATGATTCCCTATTACCCGGGGGCCCCATGAGTTGTCAGTCCACCCCTGCTCACTACACAGCAATTCTAGTTCAAGTGAAACTGAAAAGTGTTAATTCTATCCAGCACACTGCAGCTGTACTACAATCAGAATATTTAGTCAATATACTTTAAGTTCTCAGTAGTTGAAAGAAGAACACGCATAAAACACACAGACAATCTTACAGGGTCAATAGGATGGCAGTAAGAATGTAAATCCCAAAGCCTGTGCTATGCCATTTCCTAAATCTCCCTGCTTCCTCCATTACAACAGTCAAGCATCCAAGGCAATCTTATTGGTAACTCTGAGAACTTCTCACAAATTTTTTTACATTGTTGTCTGTACATGAGAGGCAGCTAGGAGCCTGTAGTGGGGTGTTCAAGCACCTCAGCAGAAGCATCACAAAATTACCAACAAAGAGGTGGGTTGGGCTGACGCAATCAGTCAATCAACAGCTGAATGAATATCTGATGTGCTGAGCAAGTAGGCTTTGCACCATCTAAAAAAACACAAACCCCTGGGAACAGAGGCGAATCAGTGCAAATAGGATCCCTAACTCCTATAGACAAGAGGCACAAAATGAATGCATAAAGTCCAATGTCATTAAATAGTCCATATAGCACTAGGGCTAGCTTCTAATAGCTGTAGCAGGCTCTGTGTAAAAATACGAAGGAGAGAAGCGCCTCTAAGTGCAATATTAACAATATTTATTAGCAAACAATGTAAAAGCCACTCACATTGTGTAAAATAAAGGAAGTCTCAAGGGTTTAGCGCATGCTCCAAAATGCGTCGCTTTGCATGCTGGTCCCCATACGTCATCACATAGACTTCGACGTTGCACTCCAAGGTGCGTTCCAGACGCCATCTTTAGAGACTTCACATGCCGGCCAGAAAATTCTGGTATATCTACAGTCTGCACAGTGTGTACGCGGCCATTGCAGCAAGGACACGGCTACACACTTTCACCCCTTTGAGCCTTCCTAATAAATATTGTTAATACTGCACTTAGAGGCGCTTCTCTCCTTATTTTTGCACCATCTATGCCTCTGGAGGCACATTTTTCACTTATGGCTGTGGTGTCCCTTTAAATGATGAATCAAAAATGGAATCATATGAGAGTTTTTATACTAACGATACAGTTATTATGATCTTCTATACTTGCCCTTTATTTCTATCCTGGATATAGAATGGGAAAATATTGTTCTTTCCCCATTCATCTGAAACTATATTTGATGATGTCAGAAGAGTGGCAGTTTGCAATTTACCGTGATCATCCTAATTGCCATCCTTTTTTGAAGTTGCTGTGACTCTCTGAGAGGAACAATTGACTGTTTTGTGTCTAAAAATTAATGTGTTCTGTTGCCATAGTAATTATCAGTGCATGCTGTGTGCATTCATGGTTCTGATTAAAGCATAGGTAAAAGGCCAACTAGGTTGTCTGCTGTTCGCTTATTAGTCACAAATACAGATCATGTTATGCTGTGTGGATAGAACACGTCATTGTTTAATGATTTTCTGAGCGGTCCTCTTTTTAATGTTTGCACAGCTAAGTGACTCATGGCAGACTCCCACTGAGAATATTTCAATGTTTCTGTAAAGCTTCCCCTACAGAAAGGAAATTGATTGTTAGCAAATTATTAGTCAATTGAAGTTTCACTTGTTATTTTCCCTATACTTTGAGGCACAACAGCGTGGTACGTCATTGGTAGAGTTCTGCAGTTCCCTAGATTCCTTTAGGACAGCACAAATTGTTTTTGCCTTAGCACTCATAACAAAAGTAAAGTATGTGTACAAATACTACAAATGTGTAGTATAATATGCAGTTGAATGTCTACATTTATGAATTGCTTTCCCACCGCCCTATAGTAGAACTACTGCTACAGGGTGGCAGGGCTGCACAAAATCACGCCATTGGCTGCTAGGGATATCAATCACCTGGTCCCGGCCAGAGATTCCCCGCCGGCACCTGGTGATCTCCTAGTAAAGCTTACATGGGAGAAACTTGTGTGTAAACAACACGGGTCTCTCTCCTGCCAATAAGGGCATGCTGCTGTGTATTTCTCTGCACAGCACAAAAATACACAGCAGCATGTGTCCCTAGTAAAACACACACAGCTCATGATGTAAAACACACACAGCACACAGTTAACCCTTTGATCACCCCAGATGTTAACCCCTTTCTGCCCATTGTCATTAGTGTCAGTGCTTTTTAGTACCATCGCTGTATTAGTGTCATTGGGATGTCAGTGGCTGTTAGTCAGTTCCCACCCGGTATCAGAATGCCCGCTGCAGTCCTGCTATAAGTCGTGGATCGCCGCCATTACTAGTATATAAAAAAAAATTCCAGTATATATACCACCATTTATAGACGCTATAACTTTCATGTAAACCAATTAATTTACACGTATTGGGATTTTTTTTTAGCAAAGACAGCAGAATACATTTTGGCCTAAATTTATGAAGAAATTCAATTTTTTTAATTTTTTTACTGGATATGTTTTTTTCAAAATTGTCGGTCTTTTTTTGTGTATAGCGAAAAAAAATGTAAAACACACAAGTGGTCAAATACCACCAAAAAAAAACTCTATTTGTGGGGAAAAAAAGGACATAAATTTCATTTATGTACTGCATTGCATAAACGCACAATTGTCAGTTAAATTAACGCAGCGCCGTATCGCAAAAGTGGCCTGGTCAGGAAGGGGGGATAAATCCTCTGGAAGGCTGTGCCGATCACCCTCCCTGCCTACATCTGATTCACCAAGCTGCCTGGGCCCCCCTGCTGGCTTGGGCCCCATACAGGAGGATTGGTGGTACCCCCTTATTCACGGCCTTGATAGCACTATTAACTCATTGAACAGAGAGCACAAAGGTATCATAGGAAGCGGCAAAGCTGGAAAGAGATCTACTGGTGCCATCTGCCTGACAATGCTTTGTGGAAGGGGTATGTGAGTCACAAGACTGGCATAGCTCCCGACTGTCCATCATTTGGAGCAAATCCCTCTGTCCCTCTTTCCTCGTTCATTGTCCCTCTTTTTGGTTTGAATAGGTATTTATAAAAAAAAAGTAGTATTTAACTTCCAAAAATATTATAATACAATACCTTTCATCAAACCTCTATATTATTGTATTTGTTATTTTTAAAAGCCAGAATAAAGGAATTGTAATGGAGAAAAAAAAACACTTGCGCATTTAACCAGTTGTTTGCACATTTATTCTTTGGGCTCTACGTAACTACGTGCTTTGTGCTAAAATGGGTCCTTCTTTTGCATCCCAAAAAGTTTTGAGGTAGGAATTTGTTACACTTTTACCTGATGAAAGATATATTAGAAAATTTTAGCGGCTGTGTAATTACATGAGCTAAACAAAGTTATGTACGGTATTTTAATTAGGGTATACAGTTGCAAGAAAAAGTATGTGAACCCCTTGGGATTACGTGGAGTTTTGCATGAATTGGGCATAAAATGTGCTCTGAACGTCATCTAAGTCACAACAATAGAAGAACACAGTCTGCTGAACATAATACTACACAAACATTAGATGTTGCCATGGTTTAATTGCACATAACATGTAAAGATTCACAGTGCAGGGAGGAAAAAGTATGTGAACCTTTGGACTTAATAACTGGTTGACCCTCCTTTGGCAGCAATAACCTCAACCAAACGTTTCCTGTAGTTGCAGATCAGACCTGCACAACGATCTGGAGTCATTTTGGACCACTCCTGTTCACAAAACTGTTTCAGTGTAGCAATATTCTTGGGATGTCTGGTGTGAATCACTCTCTTAAGGTCATGCCACAGCATTTCAATCGGGTTGAGATCAGGACTCTGACTGGGCCACTCCAGAAGGCGTATTCTGTGCTGTTGCAGCCATTGTTTTGTTGAATTACTTGTATGCTTTGGGTCATTGTCCTGTTGCATCACCCATCCTCTGCAGAGCTTCAGTTGGCGGACAGATGGTCGTACGTTTTCCTGAAAAATGTCTTGATAAACTCTGGAATTCATTTTCCCATCAATGACAACAATCCGTCCAGGCCTTGAGGCAGCAAAGCAGCCCCAAACCATGATGCTCCCTCCACCATGTTTTACAGTGGGGATGAGGTTTTGATGTTGGTGTGCTGTGCCTTTTTTTCTCCACACATAGTGTTGTGTGTTCTTCCCAAACAACTCAATCTTGGTTTCATCTGTCCACAGTATATTTTGCCAGTAGTGCTGTGGAACATCCAGGTGCTCTTTTGCAAACTTCAAATGTGCTGCAATATTCTTTTTGGACAGCAATGGCTTCCTCCGGGGTGTCCTCCCATGTACTCCATTCTTGTTTAATGTTTTCCTTATTGTAGATGTGTCAACAAAAATGTTAGCATGTGCCAGAGACTTCTGTAGGTCTTTAGCTGTGCTCTTGCAGTCATTTTTACAGGACAACCACGCCTAGGGAGAGTAGCAACAGTGCTAAACTTTCTCCATTTGTAGACAGTCTGTCTTACCGTGGACACATGAACATCAAGGCTTTTGGAGATACTTTTGTAACCCTTTCCAGCTTCATGCAAGTCAACAATTCTTGATCGTAGGTCTTCTGAGAGCTCTTTTCTGCGAGGCATGGTTCACATCAGACAGTGCTTCTTGAAACCAGCAAACCCAAAACAGGTGTGTGTTTTTTAAGGGCAGGACAGCTGTCAGCAACACATCCATTATCATCACACTGATTGGAGTCAAGGTTGGCTCACTCCTGGCTCCAATTAGCTCTGGGAGAAGTCATTAAGCTACAGCCTCACATACTTTTTCCTCCCTGCACTGTGAATGTTTACATGTTATGTGCAATTAAACCATGGCAAAATCTAATGTTTGTGTAGTATTATGTTCAGCAGACTGTGTTCTTCTATTGTTGTGACTTAGATGACGTTCAGAGCACATTTTATGCCCAATTCATGCAAAACTCCACGTAATCCCAAGGGGTTCACATACTTTTTCTTGCAACTGTATGAGAAAAAAAAAATCTCTGCTGAAAATAATTCAGCTTGCATGACATTGGTGCATGGTGCCTTATTTGGCCATTAAAAGTATATAATTTGCCCTCTTCAGTAAAGAATTCTTGCTTTTAAATGGTAAAAGGCTAAGAATATAAAGTTGGCTTTAACAGATATTTAGATTTATTTTATTACAGGTACTTATATAGTGCTGTCAATTTACACAGTGCTTTACACATATATATATATTGTACATTCACAGCAGTCTGTAACCCTCAAGGGGTGTACAATCTAAAGTCCCTAACTTACATTCATACATACACATACTAGGGCCAATTTAGACAGGAGCAAATTAACCTATCAGCATGTCTTTGGCATGTGGGAGGAAACCAGAGTACCCAGAGGAAACCCACACATGTACAGGGAGAACATGCAAACTCCAGGCTGTGGTTGGTATTTAAACCAATGACCCTAGTGCTGCCTAGGAGGAAACTGGAGTACCTGGAGGAAGCCCACACAGGCACAGGGAGGACATGCAAACTCAACGCTGTGGTTGGGATTTGAACCAAGGACCCTGGTACTGCCTAGGCGGAAGTGCTAACCATTTAGCCACTGTGCTGGCCAGATTTAGCCATTTGTCCATTACTTATGATTTAAGCATAAAGTACAAGATTAAGATTATTGGGTTGATTTCTTAAAGGCAAATAGGCTGTAAACATTGCAAGATCATTTTCTCTTAGATTAGGGAATGCAGTGAAAATTCACTTTGCAAAGTATACCCAATCATATGTAAGGAAAACAGTATATTTGCATGCACATTATTGGATGGTGGAAGTCAGCGGAGCTTCATCTTGCATAGTGGACAGCCTATTTGCATTTAGAAATCAACCTCGCTGTCTACACCAACAAAGGATTGTTTTACTAGTGTTGCTGCAATTTCTAAATTGTGCAGCAGAGGGCAATACAAGTATGTATTTAAATACTGTATATTAGGCAAAATGTAAAGAGTGAAGGTAATCTTACTTTACATTATAAAATACTGTATTTTATCATTCTAAAAATTCATCCCCATCCCAGAGGCCCCGTAAATATAATGATTACAGAAATCTAGAAAAATCCATTAAGATTTCTTTTTGTTGTACTGTGTTGTAGAGCACATATTATACACATTTTTAGGGTGAAAACAAGTAAAAATATTTATACAGTTTATCATTGCTTTCTCGCAGTAATACAGTGCTGTCTTTAATACTTGACAGGCGGCTGAGCTTGTGGCTGACAGTTGTCTAGATGTCATTAACAGCCTGCTAATCTGTGGAGAGTATGATTCCTTATTCACCACTGAAGAAATGAACGATCTCTTGCAGGTAGGTGTTTGAAAAGCTTCTACTTATTAATCCATCTTTACACCACTGCTTGTTAACTGTACAGTACATTATGTAAATACCATCTATTCAACAGGATAGGGATTAGTTTGAAGGCAAGAACTTTAGGTTTAGGTATGTGTACTTACAGTGTTACTAAACTCACAATAGTAAAATCAGTCTGTATATGCAGTAAAGCATGCTTGTTATTCTCACTGTGGAACCTAAGGGGTTATTCCTCTGCATTGTGTAAAAAGGCTGTTTGATCCTTTCTTTTCTGAACCTCCTCTTGTTGAAATGTCCACCTGATAAGACAGACTGAGACCGTAGTCACATACACATGCTCAGTTTGGTGTGTATTGCTAGAGAGATTTTTTTTTTTTCTTGGGAGAGTGCATGTGATCATCACAGTGCCAATCAGCACTATCCAGACAGAGGGTCAGATGTTCTACATCCTCCTAGAGCAGAAATAAAACTCCTACAAGCTTTAACAGTGCTCTGCTGAAGTCACAAGACTTCTCTAACTGCTAATGAGAAAAGGTATTTAGCAGTTTATATTTACTAAAATAATTGCATTTCCATGTTGTGTGTACTGTGGAAGACCAGATATAGTGAATGCACGGTCCTGGGTTTAGTAACACTTTACACAAAATAAATAATTTCTCTACATAACAGCTTACCTCACTAGTCTGTATTTGAAGCTTTATTCCTGGCATGTTGGTGTCCAGAGAGATCATCACTGTTGGGTAATGGCATAGAGCTACTAGAGTAGAGTGCTTCCTTACCCTTGGACACCCCTTTGCTTTCCCTCCTTGCAACCCTAACAATTACCCTAACACTAACCTTCCCTGTAACCTTAACCCTACCTCAAGAAAATGTAGCCTCTAGTTTGCATAGTCGCCTCTTCTGTGTCAAGTTTTTTTTTCTCGCAAACTTTCCTGCACCATAAAATATTGGTCCTTATATCCTGGCTCTGACAACTCCTGCTTTGTTTATCATGACCGCTGAGAAACATATGGAATAACATCCCATATCTAAGATAGCCTTGCCCAATAATGACACAGAAGCTATTTAACTACTATAGTAATATGACGGCCGGGCGAACCTCTCGTCCCTCAGGGAGGGTGTCATATGACGTCTTTCCCGGATCGCGCATTGCGCGTACCCACAGGGCCACGCTGTGGCGAGATCTGTCACCGGCTGTGTACCTTGGACAGATCTGTGTACCGGCCCCGTTGCCAGTACCATGTGACCTGCTGTGACCAATCACAGAAGGCCACATGAGAGTTGTATACCATGGATAGCTTCCTTTCATGCCATCCATTGTATACAAGTTTGTCTAGCTGAGAATAGTCACAGTGATCACATGTACAGGCTGGGCCAATCACAGCCCATCTGTGTCATGTGATTAGCCGTGTCCAATCACAGCTAATCACAACAAAAAAACCTGAATGAATCGATTTCATTCAGTTAAATGCTTGATTATAGCAAATAAATTCTTTGCTATAAGCAATGTAATTGTGTAAAAAAAAAAAACAAAAAAAATGATCACTTCCCCAAAATAGTACAATGCTACTATAGTAACATTTGTATTACTTTGGGCATAGTGCAATCTGAAAAAAAAATCTTAAAAAAAGAGAAAAAATGTAATAAAAAATAAAAAAATGATTAAAAAATTTAAAAAAAATTATCAAATTTTTTTTGTGTACTTTCACCAGTCAGTGTCACTGATCACCGCCACACCGGATATATGATGACGCTGTACTGCACTGATGACAGTATGTAGAAAAAAAATTTGTGAAAATTTTCTTTTTAATTTCTTCTTTTTCCAAAAAATTATGACAAAAAAAATTACAACTTCAAAAAACGCGCCATGCCTCTTATAAAATACGTCAGACTGTCTACTTTGCAAAAAGGGATCATTTGGGGGATATCTGTACTGTTTTGACATTTTTTGCCTTGAGAAATTAGATTGGCTATCAGTACTTCAGGATTGATCAATTTTCAGATATATCCCATAGTTTGTGAACTCTATAAATATCATACAGACTAAATAATAAATACTGATTTGGATTATTTTCACCAAAAAAAATGTAGCAGAATACATCGTGGCCTAAATTTATGAACAATTATTTATTTGCAAACTTTTATAACAGAAACAAAGAAAAATGTGGGTCTTTTTTTTTATTTTAGCAAAAAATAAAAACCCCAGTGGTGATTAAATACCACCAAAAGAAAGCTCTAGTTGTGTGAACAAAATGATAAAAATGTAGTTTGGGTACAGTGTTGCATGACCGTGCAATTGTCATTCAACGTGTGAGAATGCTGAAAATTGGCCTGGGCAAGAAGGGGATAAAAGTGTTCGGTATTGAAGTGGTTAAGCTCGATAGAGAAAGGACAGAGTTTTCTTGAAGCAGTGCAGTGCTTGCTGCTGTTTGGCGAAAGCCATTGCACTTGCTTTGTAACAACATCATAAACCATACCACAGATCACAGGTTTTGTTCTTCTGCTACCTTGATTTTTAATTTTTTTTGCCACTTTCATGGTGCAACACAGACAGTTGATGGATTTTCAAACAATTAAAGCATTTTTTGTCTTTAGGTTCTAAGTCCAGCTTTACGGAGAAAACACCCCCATCTTGGTTTTGATCCTGCTAAATACTTTGTTTCTCAAGTGAAATCTTACCTGAGGATAATGGTATGCATTCCACCATACCATGAACTTTTGGAAACTGCTTCAGGGTATGTCAGCTGTAGTAACTGTGCTTTTTGTATTTATTTCTGCAAATGATTTGTCTTTTGGAACCAGAATGATTAGTGTATTCTGAATTAGCATTACTCTGCAGGCCTGCTTGTGACACTATTGGCCAGTAACTGCTGCAGGTTAGATGATAAAACTCTTTTTTTTATCAATTTGTATGGATTATTTCTCTATACTATACATAACATTTAATTATCTTAGTAGCAGGTTACTGACACATTAATGTATGTATGCAGCAGGTGGTTCTGCTGTGTAAGTCCAAATGATGTGTTTCTTTGCAGAAAATATCCAGGATTTTTAAGTGGTTGTCAGCTCATTTGGATTGACAGCTGGTCACAAGAAGCTATTAACAGAGAAGCCAAACACTACATAATGCAACACAAGATTATGGAGACCCACACTGAGGAGACACGGTATGACGGCGGATTATGTGTTATTATAAATAAATTACAGCTCATGGAAAATGCATTAAAATATTAATGTGGATTTGTAAAAAACTAATTATTGCTAAAGTGTATGTAGGCCTGAACAATTAACGTCTCCTAACTGTACCCTTTTATACTGTTAAATGTACCATGGAAAGTGTTTTTTGTATCTGTTCAATAAATGCAAAAAAGTACCCATTGATCATGTTAGAAATTCAAAGAATTCTCTGTATAATTCCTGTATTATCTCAAGGTGTCTAATTAGACCCAGGGGCGTCCCTAGGCAGGTGCGTGCCGCACCGGGTGACACCTTTTGCAAGGGGTGACACCGGACCCGCTCCACCAGGGGCGGACTGACCGAGGGCCCGGGGTCACTACAGCCCCATGAGAGGCTCAGTCTGTCCCTGTATGTGCCGCTGCTGAAATAAGGAAGCATTGAGAGGACGGACAGTGAGGCAGGCACTTCGGAAACCTCTCCTCCTCGGAGTTTCAGCAGAGGGGCGGGTCCACATCCCTGCCACGGGTGCTGAAGTCTGAGATCTGGAAGGGCAGGCAGAGTATGCAGCAGGTCAGTGTGTAATCCCTGGACCCTGGTGACAGCACTGCAGCTTTATGTAGTAGGTAGGGGGAGAGAGAGAGAGAGAGAGAGGGGGGGGGGAGAAAGAGGGTAGAGAGAGTGGGGGGAGAAAGAGGGCAAAGAGAGAGGGGGTGTCACCAAGTGTTCTGGCACTGGGTGACACCAACCCTAGGGATGCCCCTGATTAGACCTCCCAGTTCTTATCTCGGGACTGGATCTCAATTAGTCCCTATGCTGTGGAGAATAGGAGAGAGGCAGGGTTTGAATATATATTTCTCAAATGCAAAGCACACACCAAAAAAATACCCAGAAAAGTAATCCACCTCCACCCTTGAAGGTTAAAAATGATATATAAAGACTTTTCTTTTAAATAAAACCATATAAATATCCCAAATATCAAGGCAAACCCCACTCGTATAAACAAATGTTCAATAAAGTCTCTTTTTTTCTTCTTTTCCACGAAAAAATTCTTTTTCTCAACACCCGCAAATTCTGATGCCCATATACCTCAAAAAGAAAAAACTTAACATAGTGTCATACCTTTTTGGTAATAAAAACACACGTGCCCTTAACAGTGCACCATGCAATACTCGTGAAACACTCCAAAACACACAAAAAAAAAATACTCTCTATGTGAATATCAACACATATATTTTAGATCTCTGTTTGAATATTTTAGTAAAATAAAACTGGGCAGGGCTGACATCACACAGTCCACAAAAAATGTGCTATCAGCCCACAGTTGCAGCTGATTGGCTGCAGCCACTGATCGATGGAAATTTTTCCAATATATTCCTTCAATAGAAGTCAATTAAACAATTGACGTCTGTTGAGTGGGGCTGATTGGCTGCAGCCACTGATTGATGGAAATGTTTCCAACATATTTCTTCTATAGAAGTTAATTAAACAATTGACTTCTGTTGAGTGGGGCTGATTGGCTGCAGCCACTGATTGATGGAAATGTTTCCAACATATTTCTTCTTTAGAAGTTAATTAAACAATTGACTTCTGTTGAGCGGGAGAGCTCACCCACTAAATGAAATCGGTGCATGGCCAGCTTTAGGAGTGCATTTGTGGCAGATCAGCAGGTATTTTTCTGATCTTGCACAGCATTTAAAGGATAAGATCACTTTTGTAATATGTTACATGTTTAGGGAGGAACATGTAACATGTTCTAGCTCCTGCCCCTCTCCCCGCAATCCCCCCCCTCCCCAAGGGATCTTCTCCTCGCACCCACTGTCACAATTTGAAAAACAGTACAACAGTGTGGGGCTCTGCCCACAAGGTCAAGTTCTGTGAATAAATAAATTCTAAGTACCATTGGCCTTCATGACCGTTGGCTTGTAGTTATCAGTGAACTGCGGGGGGTGCTTGTGAGCGTTCTTGTAGTCCATTGATTCTTCCTTCCATTCAGTAACTGCCTGCCCATACAAGGCATGGGCAGATAGCTGTACTGAGAGTCTGCAGGATCCTTGCAGTGCAACCGCAATCTGCTGATCGTGGGTACAAAGCTTTACAGACTGCTATGCAAAAAAAAAAAATGCACATTTTTATAACCTGCATAAAGATATGCATTTATTTATTTTTTTTTAAAAGGTGAACTTATCCTTTAAAGGGAATATACACGAGAAAATGTGCATGTATTGCAAATATGTACTGCATGTTCTTTTTTGTGCTCTGACATACTCTTTAATACAATTTTCTTGATTGCTTTAATGTTTAACATTTTATCATATTTTATTATATTTCTAGAGAGAAAATAGTATTGGCTGTTTCCTTGATTTACAGTTATATGCTCCATGAAAATAATCAGGTTCCATGGGCTGGACATTGCAATCCGCATAGTTCTTTGAATTCTGCAAATGATCCTAAACTAGATATTTCACAGTCTAATGTATCTTCGTATCATCTTCCACATTGCAGAGATATTATTCAGGTATAAAACAAATGTATGCACATACATGATTATGATGTCACTCTCTATTAGCACCCAGTAGTGTTTCCACCCCAAAGTGCAACTTAAAGGCTAACTCCACCTTTTGCACTATGTTTACACTTGTGCAAACTGGACCCCATGTCCTAGACCAGTCTTTTTATCAACCAGGGTGCTTTCTGGGTTCTTCAGGGGTGCCTTGGCAAAATATTTAAAAATTGCCCCAAATTACCCAAAAATTGTCAACAAGCCAGCAAGTGGATTAAGCTAGCCTTTTTGTTGCACAAACCACAGGTTTTATTGTGCACCATTATAACCTTTGGCACTGTGAGGGCCAGCCAGTGGCATTGTAACAAGGGATGATGTCTTTGGTTGATAAAGAGGATGTCAGATGCCTGAATCATTGTTTGCCCCTCTTCATCACCACTGAGGTCACTTTCGCTGAGCAAGGGAAAGGAGGAACATTGGAATACTAGTCCGTACCAGTGTGAAAAGGGGTGTTTGCTTTGTAAGAATAAATCATCTCTAATATTGGGTGTCCTGCAACAGTGGTTACTGCTGTGTTATGTAAAACTATTAGTTTAGTCCTTTACATTTAGCATGGAGTGCCTCAAGATTGTCCTGGAATTTTAAAGGGTGCCTTGACTGAAAAAAAGGTTGAGAAACACCGCCCTAGACAATCTAGACCCCTGGTGCCCAATCTTCTGCATGGGGACCGCATGCAGCCCTTTGGCACTTATTGTGAAGCCCCAGGTTTCCTGCAAACAGTAGGTTTTTTTTCTTACCTAGGTGCTTACCAGTGGAGAGATGCTGCCAGTGGAGAAAAAAAGCTTGTTTAAACTGATTCCTAGTACTGAAGTGGCTTGGTTTATTTTTTTTCACACTGCCTTACTTTTTCTGTGTTGTCTATCCCTTCTTTTTGTTTTTGTTTTTTTTTTCTGATCTTATGTATTTTAAGATGGCTGTAGGGAGCACAAATTTGAAAGCACTGATTTGTAAATAGGCAGTAATAGCAGTGATTCCCAGTCTATGAATGTCTCCTAAAGCATGCCCTCAGTCTCCAACAACTCCTGCAACATGCATGTAGTCTCTGACCATCTCCTATTGCATTACATTCATTGAATATTATGTGCAGCCCTTTGGTGACATCAGGGGCTGTACTCGAGGCCTTCTACATCTTGGGAGTTGACAACCACTGATCTAGATGATCTTAGAGGATCAAGGCTGTAATGCTTCAGAAGGAAGTTTTTGCCCTGTGTGATATCAGTAGTCAGGCCTTGATTTTATACTGTAAAAACTGTTTCAGTTATCTGTATTATTATTCAGAAATGTTTTTTTCCTATGTTCTTCTAATGCAGGAAAGACTGAAGCTCCTAATTTCAAAGGAAAACATAGCAGTAAAGGACAAAGTTTTTATTGGTCCAAACACATTGCAGTTATTTCTGGATAACTTTAAGAGTATATTCCTAAAGAAAACTGAAGAACATTCCAGCACAAATAATCAGTTAACGTAAGTCACACATTGTTTTATCATTAAATACAATGTACAAGTAGAGTAACTTGAGGGGAACCTATTTGGTTACACAAATAAGACTTTCCAAAAAGTAGATAGGCGTTTTTTAAAACTTAGGCCTGCAAGTGGAAGCCCCAATTACAGGGCTTGAAGAGAATGGAAGTATAGGAGCTACAATTTCTGACCTAATTTTATGTTTCAATATTTTTATTGCATTTTTCAGGGAAAAAACAAAGGAATGAGACATTGTTCATTCTTACAATATTGCAATAAAACATTATACAGTTGAGCATTGTTGTTATTCCATTCATTAGGCGATGGTGGAGTTGGGCTTATTTAGCGATATCATCAGAGGTATTTATATATGTATGATGAACCTTGGTGAGGAGTTGGGATGTTAGGGGGGTTATTGGTAGAGGAGATGGGGGAGGGGGGGGGGAAGGGGAGGAAAGATATAACTGGGTGAGTAAGGATATACCAGTCTAGGTTTAGGAGGTGATTTTTACTATTTAAGTGTTATCAGGGTTGTACATAATATTTTGGGTGATTTAACCATCGGGTCCATTTCTGATTAAATTTAAGGTGGGAGGAAGTATTGATTGCGGATTTTTTCTCCATTTCGCATTGAATGTTGAGGTCTATAATTAGTGAGGTAATTGAGGGGGTATTATTTGTGTTCCATAATCTGGTATCTGACCTAATTTTAAACATGCAGGCTCCAAAGCTGTCATGCTGATCCCAGCCTCTAACATAAAACAAAAAATATGCAGGGCAGGCATTCATATTCTCAAACTTCATTGACAGCTCACTTATTCCAGGTAAGTGACTCACTAAGTCCTGAAACCAGTGTCAGCATAGCACACTTGAAGCCTGCACCCATAAGAGTCATATTTACAAAGGTAGCTCCCATATTCCTATCTTGAGAGGCTTGTTTTAAAGCTCCATATGGGTATGGCAGAACCAAAATAAAGATCCAAGTACGCCTTGAAAAATGAAATACACCTCTTCAAATTGAGAAAAGACTTCCCAGTAAATTCAATTTTTGCATGGCAGCCAAGTTAGTAGACACCCCACTAGATTTTAAAAGCTTTTGCTTTTGCTTTTGCTGAAGCCAAAACACAGAAACATGGATGACAGTGTTTTAGCCTTCCGGACCTCATCAGCACGATGCTGGTATTTCTGGACAGCATTTGTGTGCCTTGTGTGTCTTTCCAAAGAGCACTTACAGGTAATGTATAATGTGTACTGCATACACTATCTTTTTTGTGCATTATGATAAGTGGTATAAAATAGCATCTTGCAAAAATTAACACATGCACACACATGTGTCATCTAAATAAAGCACCCTCACTCCTTGTCCATGTCCTGTCTTAAATCTGTCTTAAATACTAATTCCATGTTTTTTTGAGAAAAAAACATTACCCTCTAGGTGACCAATGTATAGTACAGCAGGGATTTTAACAAACTTTAACAAACCTGTTTCTACTCTGAAGATAATGTCTTGTCCAGGACTGACTCTGAATAACAGTGACTACATCATTACAAGCAGCTAGTGCACTTTTGGGGTTCTGATGTGTAAAGGTAAAGTGTCACCATCCCTTTGGAAGTGAAAAACTCTTAGGGAGTATCTCACCAAAAAATTTAATTTTTGTTGCAGAGGATGCATAAAACATAAATTGCATCTTAGTTCAGAGTTCTTTACAGAAGCTGGTAATGACATTTCTGGGGGTGTTCTGTATACCAGCTGTGTACAGAACACCTCCAGGTTGCCATATTGCATTGACTTTATAGAAAATTACAGCAGCTTCAGATTGAAAAGGAAAGGTAATTTTTTAATACCATTACTTTACAATATGGCTTCTGTACTAACTGTATATGCTATATTTATTTTTATTTCCTATATTTTTTCCATAGAAGTAGAGTTACCTTCAGGGGTGGACTGACCATTCGAGCACTCAGGCAGTGCCCGAGGGCTCGGGGTCAGTAGGGGGCCCCATGAGATGCCCCTGGTACCTTTTCATAGGCTTTTTCGGGTGTGGTTTGAGTGAAAGCAAATACATAGGGGCCCCATGATCTCTTATTGCCCGGGGGCCCAATGAGTTGTCAGTCCGCCCCTGGATACCCTTTAAGTATGCAGATGCAGTCTACAAGTGCATAGTTCTGGGCTCTCTTATTATAAAGTACAGCATGTTTTGCACACACTGAAACATGGAAACACCCTGTGATAATTGTTTATGTATAATAAGGATTTAATGCAAAAAAATAATAATAATGTAGAATGGTTTCTAAACTTTCAAACAATATTGCAATAAATTACCAAAAACACTAAGCCTTTAAACACATAAATATTTTAGGTCATAGCTAAATAAGTAATTGAAAATATAGAGGAACACAAGAAACTTGGGACTAGTGAGTATCTTTTGTTTGAAGTTATTTACATACACAGAGTCCCAGTTTTTTTTTCCATCAAAGCTTAATTGAACAAGCTAAAGCTAGAAGCTGACTGGCTACCATGCACAGCTGCAGCAGATTTTGCACTCTCTGGTTTTAGCAAATCAACTCCATAGTTTTCATAAATGAAACATTACCTGACTAGTGGACAATATAAAAGGCAATAGTTTTATTAATGTATTTTAAAAGGTATTATGCAATAATTTCCTAAGAACTTTCAGACTTTAAAGACATAAGTATTCAGGCCTCTTGAGCCCTGGTTCACACTGATGCGGTGCGGAATTCTCAGTGTTTTCTGTGTGAATTCCGCACCGCATCAGAATCGCACCCTGTTCATGCAAACTGCTGTGGGTGTGTATGTTAAGTTTACAACACTCTGAAAGCGGTATGCAAAACGTGGTGCAATGTGCAGAATTGGATAGCATAGGTGTGAATACCCATGCGATCCAATTCTAGTGCAGACCAAAAAAAGGGTCCTGCATGTCTTTGGTGCAGGTGCGGCACGATTAGAGCCATACAAAATGTATAGCTCCGATCGCACCGCACTCTAATCGCATGTGTATTGTACAGGAATACAGTGCATATATGTGAACCCAGGCTAAGACTTATTCTTTGCTTTCTTTCCACAGATGCGTGCTCGAGACACTTGATAACACTCGATTGGATGTAAAGAAAACTCAAGAAGCAATTGATATCCTAGAAAAAAAATACAATGAAGCACAAATTATTGCTGCAGACATTTTAAATAAACTTATTACAAAGACTTCCATTTTGGAGAGATTGAAAGCCACTTTGGGTGAGCCATTTGATAAGCTTTTCAATTAATACATTGTGAATAATTTAGCACTGTAGACTTTAAAGTACGAATCACATCTAAGATTTTAGCCTTTTCAAGGGTTATCCATGTTGCTTGTTGTCCGTAAACTAGTACTGTAGTAACATTGATTTCTCGCACACCAGGCCACAAAAAGCTTATCTCTGACCCTGATTTAAAAATGCCTGTTTCCTTACTCATCTAAGTGCAAGTGGCAGTTCATGATGTGTATTTTGTTGTATTTTATTAGGTCTTTTTCTGCTGACAAGTTACATCTTTAGCTCTAGACATTAGTGCAGCCTTACTCAACCTGTTTATCTTGATGGAATACTTGAAAAAAGTTTGAGTTCCCAGGGAACCCCTGAAATTCTCCCTACAACTCACAGAATGTTACTGTGATCAGGGGGTTTTAAATATCAAAATAAATAAAAGAATAAATAATACATTTACCTTTTCAATGTGAAACTTGGGTGTGTTTTATGCAAAGATGCTCAATTCTAGGTCATTTTATGTTTGCCTTTTTTGCAGCCACCATGTATTCTTGATGGTGAAAAGAGTTTTCTTCAGGCATTTTTTCAGGCATACATACTTCATTTTTCTCTTCTAACAGTTGCAAACTTGTTGAGAGGACATATTACTTAAAAGCAATGTCCAGGAAAGCTGGAAATAATTTATTTGGTAAAGTCTTAGTGAAGTCTCACCCACTGGTGTAATCTGGTATTGTAGTGGGACCCTGAAGACTGGTTTACAATCAAAAAGAGGCAGAATCGATGGACCACTTGGTCCCTTTCTGTTATCACTCTTCTATGTCCTCAGTTCAGATTTCCTCTAAGCTCTACAACAATAGAAATTCTGCAGTGGAGTAAACGTTTCCTGCTTATTTTTATTGTGACTATAAATGAATAGTTATGTATCTAACATTACAGAGTTAATTTTTGCTATTTCCTTGTTATCCAGGTCTTGGAGATGAAACTCTACAAATATTTCTGTCACAAAATGAAAATGAACTAGACAATTTTCAAGAGGATGATGACTTATTAAAAGATGGTACAGTGTATACTTTTCATGTGTTTTTGTATTTCTTTGTACACATATTATTATGACATTTAGTGAGCAGTAAAGTGATTGAGGCTCCATTCACACACTAGTGTGACTTTGAACACATAAAGTCACATGACAAGTTGCAGCCCATTGATTTCAATGCCCCCTGTTCCAATCAATGCAACTTAAAGATGCAGTGACTTTGAAAAGGTGCCTGCACTACATTTATGTGACCTTCTTGTAACTTGAGTGCCAGAGAGTGTAAAATCACATGAAAGCTGTATCTGAGTTGCATTCCAAAGTTGCACTCAAAATTGTGTGACTTTGGAGTCGCACTAGTGTGAATGGAGCCTAAAGGATTTAGATAAACAAATTGCCTTTAAAAAAAAAAAAATGACAACCTTTTATTTTAAAAGCGGGAGATGATTGGAATATTTATAAGCCTTGTCTTTGTGGCCATGGTGTAGGGCTGTGCAAATCCACTTTGATGAAAAAGTATGCCTACAAATTTCAACAGCTCAAGCTCTAATTAATATACATAGTTAAAATATCAAAGAACAAACCTATCCCCCCATTCCCTCCCTGCTTTCTGGTCTCACACTTATGGAGTTTCAATTAAAGAGAGACAATCTGAAAATGCCTTTGTTGTGCTGTTATTCAAATCATGTGCAAGGAAAAAAATGTGGCATTGCATGTCACTGATTAAGCCTATACTCCTTTAGTAAATTAACTCCACTGTCGTTTAAGACTTATCATAAATTACCTGACTCTACACCCCCCCCCCCCACCTCCTTGCATTTGGGAGCTTTGCAGAAGCCAGGCATAAAAAATAAGCAGTAGTAGAAAATATCTAGATCAGGGGTCTCCAAACTTTTCAAACAAAGGGCCAGTTTACTGTCCTTCAGATTTTAGGGGGCCACTTTATGGCCAGCGGGGGTAAAAAATGCCCCGGGCCCAGCATCAGTGAGAATAAACATTGCTTCAGGGTTGGTGGTCAGTAGGAGGAGAAGTAGTGCCCCATCATTGGTATTAGTGGAAGGAATAGTACCCCATTGTTGGTGTCAGTGGGAGGAATAGTGTCCGATAATTGATATTAGTGGGCAGAATGGTGCCCCATCTAGGTATTCGTGGAAGGAATAGTGTCCCATCATTGGTGTTAGTGGAAGGAATAGTGCCCCATTGTTGGTGTCAGTGGGAGGAATAGTGTGACATCATTGGTGTCAGTCACAGGAATTATGCTCCACTGTTGGTGTCAGTGGGATGAATAGTGTCCCATCATTGGTACTGGTGGGGGGAATGGTACCCCTTCTTGCTATTAGTGGAAGAAATAGTGCACCATTGTTGGAGTCAGTTGGAGAAATAGTGTCCCATCTTCGATATTGGTGGGAGGAATAGTGCCCCATTGTTGGTGTCAGTGGGAGGAATAGTGTCCCATCATTGGTAGTAATGAAAGGAATAGTGCCTCATTGTTGGTGTCAGTGGGAGAAGTAGAGTGACATCATTGGTGTCAGTGGCAGGAATTATGCTCAACTGTTGGTGTCAGTGGGATGAATAGTGTTCCATTATTGGTATTAGTGTGAGGAATTGTGCCCCATCATTGGTATTAGTGGAAGGAATAGTGCCCCTTTATTGGTGTCAGTGGGAGGAATAGTGTCCCATCATTGGTATTAGTGGAAAGATAGTGCGCCATTGTTGGTGTCAGTGGGAGGGGGAATAGTGTCCCATCATTGGCATTAGTAGGAGGAATAGTGCCCCATTGTTGGCATCAGTGGGAGGAACAATGCCCCATCATTGGTATAAGTGAGAGGAATAGTGCCCCACTGTTGATAGCAGTGGGAAGAATAGAGCCACAAGGGCCAAAAAAACGCTTGCAAAGGGCCTCATCCGGCCCTTGGGCCGCAGTTTGGAGACCACTGATCTAGAAATACGAATGTATTCCTTCACACAGAACTGGTATATACTGTAAGTAACGTGTAGTGTTTACATTAAGGTCAGAATATTACGGTACTTTTCTACTGTTGCATTCTAGACAATAGTGATGAATATGATGATGCATTTAACCGCATGAAGGAAGCCAGTAAAAAGTCCTACCTTCAGGATGTCATGCAAAAGACAGACAAGACAACAGAGGAACTAGTTGAACTAAAGAAAAATCTGCAAGTTGTGAAAAATGAGGTAGATCTTTCACAGTCGTAGCAGAAACAGCTACAATTCCTGCATAAAATTACACTTACACATAGTCGCAATGTCATTGGGTAAACACAGTTGGGGGGTTACTAAAACTGGTGCACACAGAATCTGGTGCAGCTCTGCATAGTAACCAATCCACTTCTAGGTTTTATTATCAAAGCTAAATTGAACAAGCTGAAGTTAGAAGCTGATTGGTTACTATACATTTGCCCCAGATTCTGTGTGCATCAGTTCTAGTAAATCTCTCCCAATGCAACAATTGTTACTATATATATATATATCTATATATATATATATATATAAAATATATATATAATTTATATGTGGATCCAAGGTGTGACCTTGCAGTTAAATTAACTTTACCTGTAACAAAAAAAAAACATTTTTTTTTAATATATTCCTATTTAACCACACACCAACCCTTAGTTATATATTTCTAATTTGTACCATTAATATTTACCATATTTTCAATATATATTCCTTTTCATTGTTATATTTTTCAGTGTTGCATAAAAAAATATCCTGTAAAATTTAATAAAATATTGCAAATACAGTGGGGCAAAAAAGTATTTAGTCAGCCACCAATTGTGCAAGTTCTCCCACTTAAAAGATGAGAGAGGCCTGTAATTGGCATCATAGGTAGACCTCAACTATGAGAGACAAAATGAGAAAAGAAATCCAGACAATCACATTGGCTGATTTGGAAAGAATTTATTTGTAAATTATGGTGGAAAATAAGTATTTGGTCACCTACAAACAAGCAAGATTTCTGGCTCTCACAGACCTGCACCTTCTTCTTTAAGAGGCTCCTCTGTCCTGCACTCATTACCTGTATCAATGGCACCTGTTTGAGGTTGTGGACAGGTGTCTTTTATACTGATAACAAGTTCAAACAGTCCCACTCCAAACTCCACTATGGTGAAGACCAAAGAGCTGTCGAAGGACACCAGAAACATAATTGTAGACCTGCACCAGGCTGGGAAGACTGAATCTGCAATAGGCAAGCAGCTTGGTGTGAACAAATCAACTGTGGGAGCAATAATTAGAAAATGGAAGACATACAAGACCACTGATAATCTCCCTCAATCTGGGGCTCCACGCAAGATCTCACCCCGTGGGGTCAAAATGATCACAAGAACGGTGAGCAAAAATCCCAGGACCACATGGGGGGACCTAGTGAATGACCTGCAGAGAGCTGGGACCAACGTAACAAAGGCTACCATCAGTATCACACTACGCAGCCAGGGACTCAGATCCTGCAGTGCCAGACATGTCCCCCTGCTTAAGCCAGTACATGTCCGGGCCCATCTGAAGTTTGCTAGAGAGCATTTGGATGATCAAGAAGAGGATTGGGAGAATGTCATATGGTCAGATGAAACCAAAATAGAACTGTTGGGTAGAAACACAACTCGTCGTGTTTGGAGGAGAGAGAATGCTGAGTTGCATCCAAAGAACACCATACCTACTGTGAAGCATGGGGGTGGCAACATCATGCTTTGGGTCTGTTTCTCCGCCAAGGGACCAGGACAACTGATCCATATACAGGACAGAATGAATGGGGCCATGTATCGTGAGATTTTGAGTACAAACCTCCTTCCATCAGCAAGGGCATTGAAGATGAAACGTGGCTGGGTCTTCCAACAGGACAATGATCCCAAACATACCGCCCGGGCAACGAAGGAGTGGCTTCGTAAGAAGCATTTCAAGGTCCTGGAGCGGCCTAGCCAGTCTCCAGATCTCAACCCCATAGAAAACCTTTGGAGGGAGTTGAAAGTCCGTGTTGCCCAGCGACAGCCCCAAAACATCACTGCTCTAGAGGAGATCTGCATGGAGGAATGGGCGAACATACCAGCAACAGTGTGTGCCAACCTTGTGAAGACTTACAGGAAACGTTTGACCTCTGTCATTGCCAACAAAGGATATATAACAAAGTATTGAGATGAACTTTTGATATTGACCAAATACTTATTTTCCACCGTAATTTGCAAATAAATTCTTTCCAAATCAGCCAATGTGATTGTCTGGATTTTGTTTCTCATTTTGTCTCTCATAGTTGAGGTCTACCTATGATGCCAATTACAGGCCTCTCTCATCTTTTTAAGTGGGAGAACTTGCACAATTGGTGGCTGACTAAATACTTTTTTGCCCCACTGTATATGTGCAATGCTTCGTACCATAAACATCATTTTAAATGACAAAAATTATAAAATAAAATGTATACTTTTTAACAACAGTAATTATTTAAAAAATATTCAATATAGAGAAAACATGCATTTTTGTAAGACAATATTTCCAAAAGAAAGTTGTTTGTCCTACAAAAAAGCAATGAATAGTATAAGATCCACAAACAATGTATGTTATGTACATAACTGATAAGGGGGGGGGGGTAAACTTATGGGTCACAAGAAATATTGGTTATGTTTTTGTTTTGTACACTGTAGACAGCACTTACAGATTTGATGGGAAAATATATTGTGGTCCATGAACAATTAATTTTTTTCAAAGCTGAACATTTATGGCTGTTGCATGGTTTTCTTGCAGGTGATGCATTGGTGTAGTAAGGTGGACAAACCATGTGTGGAAAGACTTGTGCGATGCCAAAATCCCCCATATCTGGTTGGTCGGGTAAGGAATAATAATTTATATATCCTTCACTTAGTTCAGGAAATAGCATTCAGGGAAACAGCTGGAAATACAGTAATTATTCTGTTCTAAGTTGGCACTCTCTTTGTCATCGCAAGTACAGAAACAATTAAACGTATTTATTAGGATGACTAATTGGTTAGCACTTCTGCCTGGCAGCTCTAGGGTTGTCAGTTCAATTCCCAACCTCAGCACTACCTGCCTGAAATTTGCATGTTCTCCCAGCACCTGCGTGGGTTTCCTCCTACACTCCAAAGACATGCTGGTAGGTTAAATGGCTCCTATCTAAATTGGCCCTAGTGTGTGTGTATGAATGTGAGTTGGGAACCTTAGACTGTAAGCTCCTTGAGGGCAGGGACTATTGTGAATGTACAATATATATACAAAACACTGAGTAAATGGTTGGCACTATAAAAAAAACCTATAATAAATAAATGTGACTGGTAACTCAGGAAGTAAAGTCTCATAACCATTTAGTCCCCTGCTTTTTGGCCTTTATAAGTATAATAACGGCATATTTAGGTAAGCCATTAAATTCAAATGGTTATTACGCTCTTTTTTTCTCCTGATTTTAGATTTTGGAAATGGCTTTGGTCATGATCAGCTGCCTCCCAAAATCTGAAAATACAAATGAACTTTCAAAATCTCCAAGTCCCTTAAATGAAAAATCAGACAGCAGAGCCAGCAGCAGATTCCAGCCATCACCTGTAGGGAAGTCGTCCCAACCAAAGCGTGGTAAGGATAGTGGCATGAACTTTGTAATGGAATATTCAGCATGACAGTAAGCTGACAAAGGTTTGTACATTTTAAATTATACTTCTTACCTTTTTTTTCTGTTAGGTTTCAGAGATCCTGCTGACAAAGTTGACAGAGCAAGGTGGAAGAACATACAATATCATATTGGGGAGACCAGCAAATTTGTTGATATGATACATCAGTAAGTTAAATTCAAATGTATTTGTATTTGTATACTTTTACATTTGACAAAGATCAATATTGTGGTGGAATAAAGAACATAACTAAAATTCAGAATAAAAATTCCCACCCCTTGTACTTCTGTAATGCATTTGTAAATATTACTATTGTCTGTTTTTTTTTTTTCATTTAATCTATGCATACAGCTATGTGTTTTTGAAGTTCATAACATTGAGTTATCCATTTTAATAGACAGTAAAGTTGATGCTGAAAAAAATGTTATATTTCGCTAAATATTTAAACATTGTACACAATACTAGACTTAAAGGGTATAAAATCACAAGTACAAAAAGTATATATAGCATATACAATTGTGACTGTGAAGTCATATTGTAATTCATCGATATTAAAAAATTATAATTTTATTTCAGTCTGCAGGGCTGTATTGTTCTATAAAGTTCAATACAATATGGCAACCTGGAGGCATTCTGTACACAGCTGGTGTATGGAACGCCCCCAAAGATCCTCTGCAACAAAAAGTTTTAAGGTTGGTGAGATGCTCCTAAAGGGTTAATCACTCGCTAAAGGATTGCAGACCCTTCCACTTTCCTCATTAGAGCCTTACAAGTGCTGATCAAAAATGAAAAAGTTACTCCCATTCATAATCAGCAGGTAGGACTCTTCAACAAAGTTTGTTAAAATCCCTGCAATGTACATTGATCACTCAGAAGGTGTTGCTTTTTTTTTCTCAACAACATTGGAGTTACTCTTTATTAATTTTCTAATTTTATTGCTTAGTTGTTTATATAGTGAAGAAATATTTTATAGAGCTTTGCAGTTAGCATTCAAATGTTGACCCTATTTGAAGGACCTTACAGTTTCATGTTCCACATTAGTTGCAAACAAACTGGGACGATTTCTGATGGAAGCCAGGTAAACTACCAGAATGTGTTTTTGCATTGTGGAATGAAACAGGAAAAATCGGAGCAAACCCGTGCATTCAAGTGGAAAACACACTGCAAAGTATTTTCTAAAAGAGCTTTATGAAATAGAATACAGAGTTACGGTGCTAAGTGACTTATTCTCCAAGCTGGATGGCTATATTTATTTATTTAGTTCAGGTACTTATATAGCACTGTCAATTTACACAGCGCTTTACATATATTGTACATTCACATCAGTCCCTAACCCTCAAGGGGTGTACAATCTAAGGTCCCTAACTCACATTCATACATACACATACTAGACAGGATCCAATTAACCTACCAGCATGTCTTTGGTGTGTGGGAGGAAACCAGAGTACCCAGAGGAAACCCACGCAGGCACAGGGAGAACATGCAAACTCCAGGAGGGTGGTGCAGTGGTTGGGATATGAACCAATGACCCTAGTACTGCCAGGCAGAAGTGCTAACCACTAAGCCACTGTGCCGGCCCGATATATATACTGTATATACAAAATAGCATGCTGGATATCTATACTGATATGGACTGGGTAATGTGTTAGGAACGTAAGGATGCCCCATCGTTTGATGGAAATGAAAACTATCAACCTACAGAGGACTGAATTCAAAGACTGCCAAAAATCAAAATGAAAAAATTATGAAGCAGGCTAGTCCATTTTGCTGAAATTTCATTGCAGCAACTCAAAATTGTACTCAGTAGTTTGTATGACCCCACATGCTTGTATGCATGCCTGACAATGTCCGGGCATGCTCCTAATGAGACCACGGATAGTGTCCTGGGGTATTTCCTCCCAGATCTGGACCAGGGTATCACTGAGCTTCTGGACAGTTTGAGGTGCAACCTGGCAGCAAATGATGGACCAAAACATGATATACCAGAGGTGTTCTATTGGATTTAGGTCAGGCAAGCATGGGGGCCATTCAATGGTATAATTTCCTTCATCCTCCAGGAACTGCCTTCATACACTCGCCACATGAGGCCGGTGCATTGTCATGCACCAGGAAGAACCCAGAACCCACTGCACCAGCGTATGGTCTGACAATGGGTCCAAGGATTTCATCCCGATACCTAATGGCAGTTATGGGTGCCATTGTTTAGCCTGTAGAGGTCTGTGCGTCTATCCATGGATATGCCTCCCAGACCATCACTGACCCACTGCCAAAACGGTCATGCTGAATGATGTTACAGGCAGCATAATGTTCTCCATGGCTTCTCCAGACCCTTTCACCTCACATGTGCTCAGGGTGAACCTGCTCTTATCTGTGAAAACCACAGGGAGCCAGTGGCGGACCTGCCAATTCTGGTGTTCAGTGGCAAATGCCAATTGAGCTCTATGGTGCCGGGCAGTGAGCACTGGGCCCACTAGAGGACATCAGGCCGTCAGGCCACCCTCATGAAGTCTGTTTCTGATTGTTTGGTCAGAGACATTCACACCAGTGGCTTGCTGGAGGTCATTTTGTAGGGCTCTGGCAGTGCTCATCCTGTTCCTCCTTGCACAAAGGAGCAGATACCGGTCCTGCTGATGGGTTAAGGACCTTCTATCGCCCTGTCCAGCTCTCCTAGAGTAACTGCCTGTCTCCTGGAATCTCCTCCATGCTCTTGAGACCTGACAATGGCACATATTGATGTGCCATCCTGGAGGAGTTGGACTGCCTGTGCAAACTCTGTAGGATCCAGGTATCGCCTCATGCTACCAGTAGTGGCACTGACCCTAGCCAAATGCAAAACAAGTGAAAAACAGTCAGAAAAGATGAGTAGGGAAAAAATGTCAGTGGCCTCCACCTGTAAAACCATTCCTGTTTTGGGGATTGTCTCATTGTTTACCATCTAGTACGCCTGTTGTTAATTTAACACCAAAACAGCTGAAACGAATTAACAACCCCCTCTGCTACTTAACTGACCAGATCAATATACCAGGAGTTTAATTGACTGGATGCTATACTCTGATTAAAAAGTGTTCCTTTAATTTATTTGAGCAGTGTATATATCTATCTATATCTATATATATATCACAATGGCTTAGTGGTTAGCACATCTGCCTTGCAGTAATTGGGTCATGGGTTCGATTCCCGACCATGGTGCCTCCTGCATGGAGTTTGCATATTCTCCCTGTGCTTGTGTGGGTTTCCTGCAGGTACTCTGGTTTCCTCCTACGCTCCAAAGACATTTTAGACATCTAAATTGTCCTAGTTTCATCCCTGGCCATGCGGAATCTCCTGCATGGTAGGGTTTAGGGAAAGACCTGGCAACCTATCCTGTAAAAATAATTCCTAAGAGAATTCATGGAAAAAGTCACTTACAAGTCCATGCAATCGCCAAGGGTCAGATACGACTGAATGGACAGATAAATAGAGATATATATATATATATATATATATATACTGTCTTTTAAACAGCACAGTGTTCTAACATATAAAGAATCTAACATGTTCTCCAAAATTATGCCTTCCTATTACAAAGCTACATAAATATTTCACTATTTCATAACACCTATATGTAAACAGGTCGTAATGATAGGGTTTTTTTTTTGGTAATATAAAATATATTCTAATACATTAAGCTCAATAAGATGTAGCGAAACTCTATAAATCAACACAATTGTTTTACAGTGGAAGCCTGTGCATCAGGCATAACGTGTTCAGGGGGTGGAGCTACGTCACTGATGTCATACGGTGGCCACGTTAAGGTCATAGAGTCTGTGGTGAGCGGGAAGATGTCTATAATATACAATGCACTGTACATGGCACTGTGTGCATAGCTTTGTGAGTGTTGATTTTAAAGTTATTAACAATTATTGTTTTTGCATGATTGAATGTCTGCATTTTGAGGAGATAGGAAAAGCCAGGAGCCATCTGGTACCTAGCCCATAAGGGGGCAAAAGCGCATTTGATGTTGATTAAGAATGGGGTCAAGTATCAAAGTGAGCATATACTGCTTACGGGAAGGTGGTTTTGCATGCTGAACACTGGTGATAAGAAGATAGTGGAATATTGGGACTGCACTGGTTTTGGAATTACTACAAGATTTATGGACTTTATTTTAAAGTGATTATTTGTATTTAATTTGTGTATCACAATTGTGTTGGCATATAGAGTTGTGCTGCATCTTATTGAGCTTAAAGAATATGTGAGAGGTGAAGTTGAATCACCTAACATTGTTGAAGTAGCAACTTTTAGATTTATTTGCACATTATTTAAAGTAAGTGTGACTGCGCTGATTGCCACTGAATATTTTTAATTATATTTGAATACATGTTTAATGTTCTTTATAATAGTATAACATTGTGAAACAATGTCAGTGCAGATTTGTTTATGAGGTTTATAACTCTGTATTCAGAATTGCTAAACTTGAAGATGGGCTTCCAGAACAGACTCTAAAAGATGTAGAGGCCTACCTTGGTAAAGCAAAAGAAGGTTCCACAGGTGTCACTGGTGAAGGCTCTTTGCTGGAAAATGCTGCCCCACGTATGTACAATGGCAATTTATTTCATTATAACTTACCATTATGCTTTAGGCTATCAAACATAATTACTTTTAAGTCACATTACCAAAAAATAGAAGAAAGATGTTAGGTTCTGAGGAACAGAATGTCTGTGCATCCTAGTGAAATGTCCTGTTCTCTGGAGTAATTTATATTAGAATGCAAATGACCATCACAGAAAATGCACCAAACTACAAAAGAAAACTGAAGCCCCTTCTCTTCTCCATCTACACCTCCTCCCTTGGCCAATTGATATACTCTCACAGCTTCAACTACTATCTCTATGCCGACGACACGCAAATCTATCTCCCTACCCCTCACCTCACCCCTTCAGTCTCCGCCCGTATCACAAGCCTACTGAGCAACATATCGGATTGGATGTCACTCCACTTCCTCAAACTAAATCTTTCCAAAACAGAGCTCCTAGTTTCTCCCCCAGCCTGCCCCCCCCGACTTCTCCATCAAGACCAACAACACCACCATCAGTCCCACCCCTCAAGCCAGAGTACTAGGTGTCATCCTAGACTCCAATCTGTCCTTCCAGCCCCAGATCCAATCGCTGACAAACTCATGTAGACTTCACCTCCGCAACATCTCCAAAATACGTCTGTTCCTAACCCCAGAAACCACTAAACAACTCATTCACTCCCTTATTATTTCATGACTTGACTACTGTAATGCCCTTCTCATCAGTTTACCTCACTGCAGACTATCCCCGCTTCAGTCTATCTTGAATGCTGCAGCCAGACTCATCCACCTTACTAACCGCTCCGTATCCGCCACCCCCTCTGCCAATTCCTCCACTGGCTTCCGATTGCCCAACGGATAAAATTCAAATTACTAACACTGACATATAAAGCTGTTCATAATACTGCCCCAAACTACATCACCGATCTGGTATCCAAATACCACCCAAAACGTACTCTCTGCTCCTAAAAAGACCTCTTACTCTCTAGTTCCCTGGTCTCCTCCTCCCATGCCGTCTCCAGGACTTCTCCAGGGCTTCCCCCATCCTCTGGAACTCCCTACCCCAATCCATCAGACTGTCACCTACTCTCCTCACCTTTAGGCGCACCCTGAAAACCTATCTCTTCAGGGAAGCCTACTCCACCGTCAGCTAATTACTGAACTCCTCCACTCTTCCTACCACTCCATCCCCCACAGCTATTTCCTCCTGTACCACTATCCCCTTCCTCCTAGATTGTAAGCTCCAAGGAGCAGGGCCCTTGAACCCCTCATGTATTGAATCGTATTGTTACTGTACTGTCTCGAGTACTGTCTTCCTTTATAATGAACAGCGCTGAGCAAACTATTGGCGCTATATAAATCCTGTATAATAATAATAATGTTCTCTGAAGGCTGAAACTAAAATACATTTATCAAGTGCTTGTTTTGCTCTGGCTTATCAGCACTTACCTGAATGAGAAGGCCTACTCCAGTGGGGACTTGGGGGGTCTTGGTCATGTTTGACCACCTGGAATGCAGATGAATGTCAAGTAATCAGCTTGACATTCAGTATCTGCTGATGCATACTCTTGTATTTCCTCTTTTGGCTTCCACTCCCACCTTGCCAATTTTGATGCTGATACTTTCTCTCTACCTTTGGTCTTCAGTCACTTCCAATTCCCCACCAGTGGCCAGACACAATCACCTTCGTCCCCTTCATGCTCTGAGGTGAGGGCATGATCAAGCACAATCTTGCATCAGCAGAAATTGCCAAACAAGAATGAGGCAGTTTTAATTTTAATTATATTATGCTCCCTCAAACACATATTAAAGTGAATAAAGTACTACATATGATTTTTTTACATTGAAATCCTTAAACTAAATAAGTAAACTGCAATATGTCCATATTCTAGTTGTTTTAATGTAGTTCTGCAGTGAACATCTGTTCCAGGAAACAACAAAGAAAAAATATGCACATAGATTTATTACGTGTAAAGATGTACCATATGTGACACAATCATCACTAAACACTAATCTCTTGCAATTGCACTTAGTTTACAGTGTTTATTTGGAAGGTTAAAACTTTAACTGCATTGCCCTTTTTCGATTTTCCACAGATGCTACACCCCAGTCCATAACTCCAGCTAAAAAATACTCACAAAATGATGGTGACAAAACAAAAGATAATAAAAAAGGAGGAATCACTATTGCAGCAGCACGCTACAGCTCTGAGGATGCGGCATCATTGGTGGCATTTATTGTTGCTATCGTAGAATACACTCGGCTTTGTGTACCACTAAAAGATTGCCAGAAGAAGTTGGCAGACTTAGAGAGCGAGAAGGAGGACCTTATTGCAAAGGAGGAGCAGTCAAAAATGGTGAGTGTATCAAAATGTAGGTGCTTTGAACAGTTGATACTACTGCAAGGATGTCAGCAAACATTGCTGTAGTTTGTATTGGAACTTAGCCCTCAAGTCCTACTTCCTGCAGCCACTTCCTATTTTCTTGTTGCTGAGTGGATGGCTTTTCCTGCTATAGTCACAAGATCGGTCCCAGTAGCAAACATGTACAAAAGCGTATGGGCAAAAAAACAACCAAAACAACATTCAATATATCTCTGCAGTACATGCACATTTTCCTGTGCTTTATCCATTTAAAAATGCTCCAGAAAATTACTTGTTGGGCTTCTTGCACATGGACAAAAAAATGCCATGGTTTTCTTTTTTGATGAATCTGAACACTGGTGCATTGTTTTCTATAGGATAGTGCATACAACTACATAGAGATCCGTAACGCAGCTTTAAGTGAATTAAATTAGAAATATGTCATACTTTACCCTTCACAGACCTATGTATCTTTTGAGATCCACTCTAGTTTTTATTATTTTTAAATAGAAGATCTTTTGAGAATTTTTTTGTGTTATTTAGAATGTTTTTACAGTTTGAAAACATGAAAAGCTACAACGTGACTACTTTATTATGCTAGAGACTGATAAATGGATTTTTATTTTATTTAGGAAACTGGCGATTATGAAGAAGAGCCTGCTGTACTTCATCATCACATTCTGAACACCCTGACTGCGGAAGATCTTCCTTCTCTCCAGGCAGAGGTAAAAAGCTAATTAGATCATTGCACATTTTTCAATGTTATGTTACATAGTTAGTCTGGCTGAAAAAAGACAAAGTCCATCCAGTTCAACCATAGAGAAAAAAAAATAGTTATAATCCTATACCCACAGTTGATCCAGAGGAAGGCAAAAAACCCCCAGCAAACCATGATCCAATTTTCTCCTGCTGGGGAAACAAATTCCTTCCTGATCCCCAATTGGCAATTGGATATTCCCTGGATCAACTTTACCTATAAATGCTAGTATCCGGTTATATTCTGTGTATCTAAGAAAGAATCCAGGTCTTTTTTGAAGCAATCCACTGAGCTGGCCAGAAACAACTCTTGAGGGAGTCTATTCCACATTTTTCACAGCTCTCACTGTGAAGAAACCTTTCTGTGTTTGGAGATTAAATTTCTGTTCCTCCAGACATAAAGAGTTCCCCCTTCTTCTCTGTGATGACCTCAAGGTGAATAGCCCTACACCGAGTTCACTATATGAACCACTGATGTATTTATACATGTTGATCATATCCCCCTTAATCTCCTCTTCTCAAGAGAGAATAAATTCAGTTCCTCTAATCTTTCCTCATAGCTGAGCTCCTCCATGCCTCAGTTATTATCAGTTTAGTTGCCCTTCTCTGTACTTTCTCAAGTTCCCCAATGTTCTTTTTTGTGGTATTAGTTAGTGGTATTAGTAAGTTGCTTTAAACTAAAATTTTTTTGTTATATTCACAAATGTACAAAGTTCCTTCTGCTTCACAGAATGTAAATGAATATATGGTGGCTTTGTATATATTTTCCTTATTTATTCTAGGAAGGACTATAGAATAGAAGTTTTACAAATATTTTTTTCTTTTAAATATGAAATATTGCATATTCCCATTTTGTTCATAATATTTGTTTTTCTAATATTTCCATCTATCTCTTTGACTGTCCTTTGAAAAAAAGTTTTGTTGTTTATAGAGAATAATAGTTCACACTGAAATTTAAGCTGACCATAGATAGATCAATAAAAATTAACAGATTTCCACATCCACACAATTGAGGTGGATGGGGGAATCCTCCACGCTATGTTGTATTCTGACAGCAGGGACTCCTCCGCTTTCGGAATACGCTGATCAGCCCTGCAGCATTGATTGAACAAGACTTATCAAACAATCCTATTTGAGATTAGTCAGTCATTAAACTTGACATCTCTCTAGTGGGAACGGCCATAGATAGATCAATATTCAGCCAGGCCCTGCTGAACCAGCTGAATTTTGATCCATCTATGGTCAGCTCTACACATACAAGTGAATGACTTATCACAGGGATTCACACCTTAGAGGACAAGTTCAGCCTAGAGTTTTTTTCAGACAACCCAGCTTACAAGAAGTCAGCATCTGTTGTTCTGCCAGTTTAGCTAACTCACAGTGCTCAAGGAAATTTTAGTCGTATATAGTACAGTATGTCACATATATAGTAAAACAATAGACATAAAACAGTTTAAAAATGTATAAGCTAAAAAAAAAACATAGAAAAATATAATTGCCCCAAACCATTGCAGTTCACTTTTATGGCCAGTTCACACTACATGCATTTCAGTGTGCTTTTTTTCTGCATCCAAAATGCACAGATAGTCAGTTATTTGGTTGTCAATGTCATAGTTCACATCAGTGCTTGCAGTTCCAATGCTTTCCGGTTGCAGAAAAGAAAGTAGAACAGGCTGCATTTTTTCCTGCACATAACTGTATTGGAACACATTAAAAACGCACTGGAATGCACCAAAAACACACATATCCCTATTTAAATTGAAGAAAAAGAGAGGGAAAAAAAATTAGCCGTAACGCATCAAAAACGCAACAGAATGCGTTAAAAAATGCCCCGGAACACGCCTAAATGCATCAAAAATGTGCATGCAGAAACGTATCTGGACTGTGTTTCTATGGTGTGAACTGGTCCTTAAAGCAGAAGTGCAGCACTTTTAAACATCTGCTGGCTTATGAGGGGTTAGGTTAAACAAGGTATATGCCACCTTGTGGACTTATCTCTATGGTTACTACTTACATTTTTTGGAGCACCAGGAGTACAGCCCCTACTCTCGCCTCTTGCCCAGTCACAGATGGCTTAGTAGAATGTAAACCCATTCACAAAATGTAGAGTATTATGTGAATTGACAGCGGAGTGGAGGGGCAGGCAGAGCACCTGCTGTGTATCTCTCTTGTCAGAGCGCCGAGAGTATACGATAAGCAGTACTCCCAGTGCTCAGTTAAAATGTGAAGAGTAAATAAAAGAGAGAATCCTTGAGGTGATATATAAACCAGCATATATTTTAAAAGTGATGCAATTCCTATTCATTGTGTTATACTTTAAGATGTTTAATACTGTTTATACATGCCTTACTGTATTGTTTCAAGGTTTTTCATGCTGAAAATGGGCAGTAATAGGGACCTGATTCAGATCACCAGATGAATGTCTTTGTAGCTATATAGATAGTCATAACTCTGTTTTGCAGTAGTGTATATAATTTATCAGGAGTATTTTTTTTTATTTCTGCTAGGCTTTCATATTGTTTTTACATTACAAAAGATTGCATTTACTTGAGTGTACCTGTTTACCCATGAATGTAGGGGAAGCACACCTAGAAGCTTCTTGAATGTTAGCAAGTAACATGTGAATGAATTGTTGTTTCTTTAGAGACTGGTTAGCTGGTGATGTCTGGTGTGTTCATAGACATGTGGTGATCACAGACTTTAACTTTCTTGCTGGATTGAACGGAGATCATCTCACGTCTTTCCTCAACTTGTATAAATGTCCTTGTTTGATTGTGTACAGATCTATTAGATCAGTAATGGGCCAGCCTTGTTGTTACAGGTAGACAGACTCCTTGAAGAATATGATGCTGCTATCAATCAGAAATACCAGCTGGTGGAGGAGCTGCAGTCCCATGAGGAGAAGTTGGAGGCAGCAGTAGACATTCTGGAGAGGTTCGCTATAAGTGCAGTTTTTGTTGATTCCATTACAGAGTCGCTCCACAGCTATCCACTGTGACTATAATGAATCATCAGGTCATTTGCTGCATTATGTGAACAGAGGGTGCTTCATTTTCAGTCAGTAAGATTGTGTCCAAAAATGCTGGACGCTTGTAGCTCAAAAGAAGCTTATGTACTTTTTCACGCTACACGCTTCAAACAACATTACACTCAGGTGTGAACAGGCACATTTGAAAAACCGTAGGACTTTGGATGTTGGGCATTTTGGAGCCTAATGGAGCACTGTATCTTTTTTCCAAGGTTGAAAACACAAGAACAAACATGGAGAGATAAAGTTAACCAAAACAGTACCAATGACCTCCTCACAAACTGTGTGCTGGCTGCAGCCTATCTCACATACTGTCCAGCTCTCCGTGTGGATGGAAGGTATGAAAAACTTGTCCTATCACATAATAGCACTGTTATACAAGGGATGTTCAAGTCAAACTGGGACTTATAATTTTATAGGTATAAAAAGGGATGCTAGTGTAGCGGTACTACACACAGTAGTAAAGCCGGCCATACATGGGTCGAATTCCAAAAGAATTTTATTTAGAAAATCTTTTCTAAGAATTTTTATTTGAATTTCGCACCATTAGCGGGTCACAGAAATGGCCAATTTCCGTGTGACCATCGCATATGAGTGATCGGGCATGTTGGAAATTTTTTTGAAAAACAAATTAATTTTGAATCAATGATGGAAGAATCATGTGGGAAACATAAACGAAAAAGAAATGAGCATGAGCTGTGACCTGGAAAGTGTGTGGTGATGAAGATTCTTGGGAATGAAGGATTAAAACCCATGTATATCTACAGGAGACTTGAGATGCTCCGCTGCAGTAAGACATTTGAATGGTGTAAATGTTTCAAACATGGCCGTATGTCCATCAGTGACGATCCTGGTCGTGGTGGTTCCCACCCGACATCAGCCATTCCTTGTGAACATTCAGTGCGTGGAATGCCTGATCCTGGATAATCGACGAATAACCTGTCATGAAATTGCACAAGAGACAAATCTTTCTGTGATGGCAAGTGTTTTCTAGGACAAAGGTGGCATTATTCATGTGGATTTTCTACCCTGTGGTGCCACTATCAACAGTGAATATTACTGTTGTGTTCTGTGCATCTGCGTTTGTGGATAAACAGCCTGGTTTGATCTCTAAGTGCATCCTGTTTCTCCATGACAACACACGAGCTCATACTGCTCACCGCACTACGTGCACATTACAGCAACTCGGCTGGGAGGTATTGCCACATCCCCCTTACAGCCCGGACCTTGCTATGAGTGATTTCCACCTGTTTGGACCCCTAAAATAGAACTTCTTCAGTTAGCATTTTAGCACTGATGACGAAGTGAAGCAGGCTGTCATAGGATTGTTCAGGCATACTGACAAATCTTTATATACTGAAGCATTCCAGGCATTGGTTAAAGCGGAGTTCGAGCGTTTTTTGTGTTTATTAAAAGTCAGCTGCTACAAAAACTGTAGCTGCTGACTTTTAATAAACACACACTTACCTGTCCCGAAGTCCAGCGATGTTCTCACCCACGGCATCCCTTCATCCCTTCTCTCCACCACGGCGCCAGCATCTGTACTGTGGGCACCAGGCTGTGACAGCTTGCAGCTTGACAGCCTGGTGCACAGTGTGCATGTGTGAGTCGCGCTGCGCTTTCTAATTGGTCTGGCAGTCTTCTGGGACCTGTGAAAGTTCCCAGGAGACTGCGGGAGGGAGGAGGGGGATGAACGTCCGTCTCACTTCACCATGGTTAACTAAGCCAGAAGTGCTAGTGGGTACCTGTCAAAAACAGGTATCTGCTCCCCCCTCCCCCCTAAAAGATGCCACATATGGCAGTGGAGGGAGGAGGATGCAAATAAGTGGAGCTTCCACTTTTGAGTGGAACTCCTCTTTAAACACTGGGATAAATGCATAAATGTAGCAGGGGAGGTATGTTGAAAAATAAATGCAGTTTCCACTCCTTGAAATTTGTTCTTTTTTTTTTAATATAAACTCAAAAGTCCCAGCTTGACTTGAATTCCCCTCATACATTAAAGAGAACAGCACTTACTAAAATATTCTTGTAATTCTTTTATAATAGGATGCGAGTAACTGAACAGTTCTTCACAGTGTGTGAGAAGTGTGGACTTCCTCTGCCTCAGACAATGCTCCTGAAGGATTTACCCCTCATGCAGTTCCTGCACACTCCGGTATCAAGTCTTATTATGTCATAACTGATATACTTTTAAATAAAATATATACTGTTATAAGGTTGTTAGGGAATCTCATGGAAAGACTTCACACATTTATTGAGGACAGCTAAATGGTGGTTCAAATGGTCAGCAAAATAACCTCTTCTTGAAATTGTAGAAGTGAACTATATGTGAAATCTAAAACCTTTTTTAAGAGAAGATGTGCTGAGATGAAATAACTGTAAGGGGTGCTCCATATATACTGTATACTCTTTATAGCTATCTCTGGAATCAAATTCCTTGCCAATCATTCCATACAGTTTTGAAAAAAAGAGATCAATGCAGCCTTCAGCTTCCCCATGATAGAAATTGGGGGGAATGGGCTGTTCTATAAAATTTCAATGATAGGTGTAACGGAAACCGGACCCTGACTGCACTTGGGTATTTCCGTTATACTCTCGCTTCCCTGACCGAACACCATCCACAGACCACACCCGCTGATCATGCAGGAAATAGACAGCACCAGACTCTCATAAGACAGGAAGTCAACTGCTTTATTTTTACACAAACACAAGATATATACACAGGGTGGGGAAATACAACCAGGAACAGGAAACACAACACAGGCCATCCCATCAGGGGGAAGGGCTGCAGGAACCACCCCCCACCAACCCAAGACACACAATAGAACAATGGAACAACCACATGGCATTAGACAATACAGGAACACATGCATCCCATAATAGTTTGCTGGCCAGCAAGACACAATAGAACAATGGACAACCACATGGCAGTGAACAATTGACAACCACATGACAAAGAACAATGAACAATCCCCACACCAATACACAATACTAGGACATTCCCACCCTGTACCCCTTGACAGGCACAGGGTGGGTTAAACATACGAGTAATTTAGGGAGCTGAGACAGGGGTCTCCCCACCCCCAAAAGTCACTCCCGTCACAATAGGAAAGCAGGAAATCCTTGGAAACCAATTAAATTCCAGCTGTTATTTTTCTATTGTTGATGAAAAATTAAACCTCTCTGCTATTGACCTCAGGTATAATTCTCTCTTGCAGTTTTTATAGCTAAGTCAACCCTCACAATGCTAAGGGCAAAGCTGTTAGGTGTAAGGCACCATAGTAAAAAGTAACATTAACCCTTTTGGGTTAATGACTGAAAGGAATGATGTTCTTTTCCCCTCAGAGACCCCCGGTCTGTGGAGAGATTCCTGGTTTATCTGCAGAATTCTGGGAACACCCCTTGAACACGGAAATCACGACAGCTTATGTTCAGAGATGTTCAAAGTTTATTAGACATTAATAAGATTATATAGACTACAGATAATCATAAGGGGGGGGGGGAGCGAGTTTCAAAACTGTAACTTGTAACTTTCCATCATGAGCTGACTACATGAAACATGACATATACATTTCTTGGTACAAATTGTTTTGGCTAACTTTTAGGGAAAACAGACAGACAAAAACATTGTCAGGGTCGTGTTAGCTTCTGTTGATACATCCTTGAACAACTGAAACAGTTTCATTAAACTTTTAATATCTCTACAAAAACTAACTTAATACTTAACACTTAAAATGGCGTACATAATACAAAATGGAAGTTATCTAGATTCTTTCAATCCCCTCTAAGATCATGAACATGATCTCAATTCTTTACTTCATTCATCTTTCTGTACATAGCTAGATAACCTTCATTTGTATTCTGCGGCTTGGTAGCTCTAGCAATGCAATATAATGAGCATTTAAAACATAGATATAAAAATAAAACAAAAAACAATATCATGACTATGATTACAGCGATACCTTTCATCCATGAAAAGATGGAACCAAATCCTGTTCCTAACCAATCAAAAGGAGTCCATCCATCTTTCCTATAGCTCTAGCTTCTTCCATCAAACCATCTACCTGTTCCCTGTGTTGCTTTATTATTTCATAATAATCTGGAACAGTCATTGTGGTATTATATATCCAAGTACAACATTCATAATCCTCTGTCATCTCACACAAACCTGTCAGAGCAGCACTCATACTTTCAATAGCTAATTCTTGCATCTCCAGCTGTTTTCTAATAGCTCTGGTCTCAGTATTTAGCAACCCTATGTCCTTAGAGTTCCTCTCCAGTATATCATCAATAATGTTTGTGTAATTATTTATTTTGTTCATGAGTGTTATTCCCCATCCCGTGTAGGTAGGGAACCATGACCAAACCTTATCCCCTGTAGAGAATAGATCTACCTTTTCTTGTTTGGTTTCCCTTCTCTGTCTCAGAGTTAGTTGGTATTTTGGGTATGTACTGGCTTTTACCTGGTGTTCCTTTTGGTCTATAGCTGCCATAATTGGCACTAATTGGGCTACATAGCACCAGCCCTGGACATTACTCGGTATCCAAGGGTAACAGATCTTACCACAACAGATATAGGTATTGTTTCCCAAGGAGATCGGCAATTTTTGTATTGCAGAATGAAATTCAGGGGTGACAACAAGTGTAAAATAAAAACTTTTCCAAACATAGTTTTCCCCACATTATCTTGTATCCCTTCTAAACTTTCATTCAGGGTTTTACCATTTACTTGCCAGAGTTTCACAGAAGAAATTCCATCCCACCTTCCAGGATCAGATATGTTTAATATGGACTGAGAGCACATTCCCCTTCCCTTGTGAGAAGTATTCCCCAGTCTAAAACACCAATCGGGGAGTTGAGTGACTCCCAGAGTTGGAAAAGATATGGTGGCATTAGAAGTAATATTGGTCAAACCAATACTTACATTCCCTGTTATTAACAAAAATATTTTGACTGGAGCGGCCAGAAGAGGAATTTCATATGTGCTCGGATGTAACTTACTACAGATCCAACATTTATCAGAACCTGACTTTTGAGCATAAGCATATTTAAACTGCATCATCAACATTTTTCCTGAAAAAGGATTGTTCTCTTCAAAACTTCTTTTTGACTTTCTTTCACTTTTGGTTATCTGGGTCTCATTTAAATCTAGTCCTTGACCACAGATACCTTTTATTAGACCCAAGTCCTCAGGGTGATAAATACAGTTAGTTAGGATCCATACTGGCAGGAAAAAGAGCACAGTCAGTGTGCCCAATAGGACCCAGAGTTTCAAAGCACCATGAGGGGCAGTAAAAAATGTCATCTTCAGGGTCTTTTTCACTTACTTCACCCACTCTTCGAGGATTTTTCTCTCATACTTCACCTCCTTTTTCCATCTCGTGTTTCTCAGGTGTTTGGTTCACCTTCTTCACTCGATTAGCATAGATCCAGGACTGGGAATTCTCCACCAGAACAGCCGTTCTGGTAACCGCTATCACCGTAGTAGGTGGTCCAAAGGGGTAGCCTTGCTTCTTGTCTTTAGCGAGTTGGCGGACCACTACGACATCTCCCACTTGAAAAAGGTGTGTTGGTTCCTGAAAAGATAAAGGAGAGGTGCGAGCAACATTTCTTTCAATCTGATCTAAAGTTTGAATCAATTTTTTCACATATTCTTGTTGTACCAGGTCAAGGTCCCCTCTTTCTAACATAAGTGGCTGTCTAGCCCAAGGAGTGGGGAACGGTCTTCCCATTAATATTTCAAAAGGAGATAACCCTGTAGTCTTATTAGGTGTCATTCTTACCTCTGCTAGAATTGCAGGTAACATCTTCTTCCAGTGGGTATAGGTTCCTCCAGTGGCCTTCCTCAACTTATCCTTAATCGTCCTGTTCATCCTTTCTACTATACCCGAACTTTGAGGATGATAGGGAATATGAAACTTCCAATCTATCTTAAGTACTTTTACCAAATCTTGGCATACCTTGGCCACAAAGGCTGGTCCGTTATCAGAATTTATCTGCAGCGGACATCCCCATCTAGGTATTATCTCCTGTGTGAGAATTCTGACTACAGTTTGCGCATCTTCTTTATTAGTGACAAATTCTTCCACCCATCTGCTGAACATATCCACCATTACCAACAAAAACTCTTGCCTCTGTCCTGTTTTTGGCATGTGGGTAAAATCTATTTGTAAATGGGTGAAAGGTGTAGTTGGGTACACTAGATGCTGGTGTTGTGATTTCTTTGGGTTCTGTGGATTGTTCCTTATACATGTAATGCACCTAGAAACATATTCTTTCACCAACCTAGATAAACCTGTAATGTAAAAATCCTGCAATAATGTTTCACATGTTGTTTTCCATCCTCTATGTCCTAGACTGTGGTACTGTGCAATGAACAATGGGGCACTTGACATGGGAATGCATGGTTTCCCCTCTAAGCACAATAGACCAGAAGCTGGATCTAGTTGTGCTCCAGAACCATCCCAGTCTGCTAAATCGATTTTCGTAGCAAATTTTTGTAAATCTGCATACATCTGGTCATGTGGGGTAGTTGTGGCGCCTGAAGTGAGCAAAGGCATCTGCTCACTGGCCACCTGTTGTAATGCGGCTTCCTTTGCTACCTTATCTGCTAATGCATTTCCTTTGGCAATATGATCTCTGCGATTTGTATGTGCCCTGCAATGTAGAATGGCTAATGTTTTTGGTAACTGTATGGCTTTGAGTAGATCAGATATCAAAGAAGAGTGAGATATTGTTTTGCCATCAGCAGCAATGAATCCTCTTCTCTCCCAAATGACCCCAAAATCATGTACAGCACCATGGGCGTACTTGGAGTCTGTGTAAATGTTGACATCCTGTCCTGCAAATAATTGACATGCTCTTGTAAGGGCAATCAGTTCGGCTGCTTGGGCTGACTGATATGGGATTGGCTTTGCCTCGAGTATTTTGTCAGGAAGTTGCACAATGCCGTATCCTGCATGGTAAATACTATCATTTGGCCTAGAACATGAGCCATCTACAAACACATCTGGGGCCCCATCAAGAGCCACAGCTGACATGTCGGACCTAGGGGAAGTGTCTTGCTGTATGTGGGTTATACAATTGTGTTCTGGTGCCACTTCATCCTGTTCCCCCTTTAGCCCCAGTAGGGCATTCAAAATTGGAACAGGACCTGAATTTGCTGAAGAATATTTAATAATCAAGTTGGAATCAGATAGAAGAATCACTTCATATCCGCTCAACCTTTGTGCTGACATGTGTTGAGTGTGTATGTTTTTCAGTAGTAAGGACACTTGGTGTGCGGTGTGTAGGGTAGTTTCATGTCCCAATGTGAAAGAAATAGCCCTCCCCACCAGAATTGCGCACGATGCAACAGCTCTCAGACAAGCAGGCATGCCCTGAACCTGAGTTGGCACTACTTTGGAAAAAAAGCTACAGGGCGGAGCTTGCCTCCATGTTCCTGAGCCAGGACCCCCCCCATAGTTGTACAATTTTCCCTAGCATACAGATGAAACATTTTCTTATAATCAGGTAGTCCAAGACCAGGGGCCGTTACCATAGCATTCTTCAGGTACACAAAGGCATCAACCATTTCATTTGACCATGTGAGAATGTCAGGTGATTCTGAAAGTGTGGCAGACCTCAGAGTGTGATCATAGAATGAACAATCAGGTATCCATTGGCGGCAGTAACCAATCATACCAAGAAAAGTTAGCATGTCCTTTTTTGTTTGTGGGCGGGGCAGACCCACGAGAGCCGCAGCTCTTTTGTGACTGACATTCCTCTCACCATGACTTAGAATAAAACCAAGGTATTCAACCTGTTTTTGGCACCATTGCAATTTCTTTTTAGATGCTTTGTGACCATTCCCTGACAACCATTCTAACAGAGACCAACTATCCTCCTGACTGGCCTCCTGACTTGAACTACAAATCAATAGGTCATCCACATATATAATGAGGACCGAACCATTGGGAGGGGTCCAGGACCTCAGTGTGGTCTGGAGGGCAAGTGAGTAGACTGCAAACAAATCTACATAGCCCTAGGCATTCTACACCAGCTCATCTGGCAATTTTCATAATATAAATACAAATAGTGCCCTTGTCTGGTGGTCCACAGGAACCGAAAAAAATGCATTTGTTAAATCAATCACTGTAAAATATTCTGCATCGGACGGAATGGAGGTTAGGAGTGATGGCACATCAGGCACTATTGGGGCTAATGGAACCACCAAATTATTTATGGCCCTCAAATCTTGTACAAACCTGTAAGAGCCATCCGGCTTCTTAACAGAATTGATAGGTGTGTTGTAAGGAGAAACAGTTTCTTCTACCTTCTGTTTACATGCTGTAGCAATAGGGAGGGAAGCCTTATTCTTGAAAACCCTTTTTAATTCTGTGTCAAGCTCCTCCCACATAGTTTCTCTCCCTTCTGTGGTGTTCAGTTTATAGGCAGTAGCCTGTGTATTACTTGGTTCTATGTGACTAATGCTTTTTACATTTATCCAATCCCAAGCTGGATTATTTCCCAGAATACCATCAATGATCAATCTCATATCTTCCTGTGTGTAATTTCTTCCTAAACATGCCTTTTTTAAATAAGCAAGTGTACCTCCAGGAGATACTGTAGGCTTGGGACAATGTTTAACAATCTTATTAATATCTTCTAATTCTATGGGGTTTTTTTTAGAATTAGTTCTCCTGCTGTGAGAAAAGGTAGTGTCAATATAGCCAACTCCTTTCCTCCTACGGCCCCCTCATCTTCTCTTTTTCCCTCTTGTTTCTTATCCATGGATCTAAGCTGCATTCTAAATTCCTCCACCTCTCTGCCCTTTCTATGACTGGTGTCACTTCTTCTCCATTGACCATCCTTTTTCTGTAATTTTATTATATTTACCTGTCCCTGTTCTTCGTATTACAACTCTCCTTCGTTGTCATTATTCTCTGTAAGGATGCCTTGAACTTGGCTACCCTCCTCTGGTGATTTTATACTAATGATCTGTTTGGGTCTAGTGGAGGGGCCTGGCTGTATTGGTTGTAGATTCGGGACGGGAAGTGGCGCAGGGACAGGGGCAGGAACTGGAGGGGCATTAGGCTGGGGTGTAATCATCCCCAAACTAATCAAAAAATCATCATCAGCAGCATTTTTAAAACCACTTAATGAAGGATATATATTATACGGAGGGGGTGGGATTGGTGTCTGAACTGTTTTCAGTCCAATCTTGGGTCTGCATGTCTTTTCAGATTGATGCTTTTCCTGGCATATTTTTAATGTATCCAATTTCAACTTCCTCTTTTGTTTTAAAGAGAAAATCAAATTGAACTTTCCCTTGCTATTATCAACCCAATACGGTGACCATTTTAACCAGTTTTCTCCCCCTTTCTTCATATAAGCTTGGTCCCATTGTGGGTCCCCCTCATACCAAGGAAAGGCTTGTTTGTCCCCCATACATAATCCCTTAATCATATCTGTATGAAAAAGATCATTTGCCCCCTTTCTTGGGAATGGGTCTGTACTCCCCATAGCTTCTGTCCAGCCTGCCATACAATCCACCCAGGCATTTATTAAATAATAGTCCGTTCCACAAACTCTAGCAACATAATCCTTACAATTTTCTCCCTTTTCTGGGGGACCTGGTGGGTAACTACCTCCTTGACCCATATTTAGACAGTGGATAAAGCAATTTTAGCTTAAAATCTTATTTTGTTCCACACAACAAATTATCTTATACTTCTACGCAACAGAAAGAAAAAGCAAAAGACAGATAAACCAGAATCTGCTCCACAGACTTATTAACCTCTTGATAACTTCCCCAAAAGTTATCTCTTCACTGTTTTACCAAAAACAGTGTGTTCTTCCAGAGAACTGTGTTTACCAAAACACCTTTTTTTTATATTATAGTGCACTATTTTGTAACTCTTACCAAAGAGTTAAGTCTGCTTTACCAAAAGCAGCTACAGGTTATCACGGGTCTATATAGACAATACAGAATGATTCAAGACCTTCCCTCAACACAGGGCAAGAAAGAGCTTTTAGTCATAAAAAGACAAAAGGTTTACTTACCAAGTGAGGTGGGTGGTCATCCCGGACGAGCCCCCAGCTGAAAGGAATGATGTTCTTTTCCCCTCAGAGACCCCCGGTCTGTGGAGAGATTCCTGGTTTATCTGCAGAATTCTGGGAACACCCCTTGAACACGGAAATCACGACAGCTTATGTTCAGAGATGTTCAAAGTTTATTAGACATTAATAAGATTATATAGACTACAGATAATCATAAGGGGGGGGGGGAGCGAGTTTCAAAACTGTAACTTGTAACTTTCCATCATGAGCTGACTACATGAAACATGACATATACATTTCTTGGTACAAATTGTTTTGGCTAACTTTTAGGGAAAACAGACAGACAAAAACATTGTCAGGGTCGTGTTAGCTTCTGTTGATACATCCTTGAACAACTGAAACAGTTTCATTAAACTTTTAATATCTCTACAAAAACTAACTTAATACTTAACACTTAAAATGGCGTACATAATACAAAATGGAAGTTATCTAGATTCTTTCAATGACTAATACTTAAGGCTACCTCCAGCTACAACATTGTATTGAAGTGTTAGAACAGGTTTTTATTGCTGTTTAAGTCCTGTTGAGAAATTTTTTGTTCTCTTCTCTTGCGGCCACTGTCACTAGAACAGGAAATGTATGCATGTGTGTATAATTTAATATTTATTATTACAATTCTTTTTTTTTAATATTTATTTTTCTTTCATTCATAACTATATGTTATGTTACCTAGATTGAAATAAAGACATTGGAGAAAAAAGGACTTCCCACAAACCCACTTGCATTGAATAATTCATGCATCTTTATTAATACAATTGCTAGTCTCTCTTGGATCTTAGTGAGTGATCCCACAGGACAAGCTATTGACTGGATGAAAGGTCACCTACCAGAAGACACAGTGGAAGTAATGCACAATGTAAGAATCTAATTTAACATGTCTTTTGGGTCTAGCATACATCTCATTTGTGTACTTTACAGTAAATACAGTATATTTCTAAAATGACTATATAATTTTATTAATGTCCCGTTGACTTATTTTAATTTTTTGCCATTCACATCTTGGAACTATGCTTATGGCCACATTTGTTTTTTTTATGTCCCTGGATTGCACTGCCTGTAATGCCCCTCTATTGCATTGCCTGTTGCATTGCCTGTAGCAGTCATGTGACATAGATATGTGGTTTCAAATCATATGCAAACACTGGTGCTTCTTGATCCATCAGTAGCCTTCAAAAAGTCAAAGATGTGCATTTTAGCAAAGGCAGACTATGTGCCATGGTAATGTAGTCTAAAGGATAGGTTCACCTTTGGAACATATTACCCCTGTGTCATTCATTCACAGAGTTCTGCTTGTAGCTTGTAGTTCTCAATGACCTTCGAGTGTGCTGGTGAGCACTCTCATAGTCCATTGATGCTTCCTGCCATTCAGTAACCACCTACACATTCAAGGTATGGGCAGACAACTTACTGAGTGTCTGCAGCATCCAGGCATTGCACCCGTCATCTGCTGAGCAGTAGATAAATCATGTTCTGTAGAACAAAGATGAATATGCTCTAGAAGCATATTGGAGATTTCATATAGACATGGCACTGCAGTCCACCAGCTTGATATGTTGTGCTCAAGTGGTGACAGCCTATTATATGGCTAATGGGGAAGAAGACAAGTTTTTTTAAACGTCTCTCTTTTAGATAGAGTAGGGAAGAGTTAAAACCCTTCAGTTCATTCCAGGTGACAATGGCCAACAGGACAGGCCTAGAGGAAAATCTCCCTAGTGGGGTTTTAGTCTTTCCAAAATTTTTTTAAAGATTGAATTTAAATTTACTTTAAACCTAGGCTAAAACGTTACCCTAAAACTAACTGATCCTTAGTTCTAGATTAAAGTTGGATCTTTTTTTTTTTTTTGTTCAGCTCAAAAATGAGCAGATTCCTTCATCCACACAACCAAGGAGGAAGGAATCCCTCCCACAGGGACATTGTATTCTGACAGTCCCTAATTGACAAAAGTTCTCCAGTCTTTCAGTTCAAAAAGAAGTCAACCTAATCATTGACTTCTGTCGAACAGGAAGAGCCACAAATGGATCAACATTCAGCTGGTCCCAATCAATTGGCCAGCTTAACCCATTTGTGCAGAAACCTTCTATGCTGAGAGCCTCTATGTTAATGTTAAATGGCCCCGATCCAAAAGATACATTGCCATGTTCCTGACGCGAAAGACTACTAATCAGTCAGCACCTGCATCCCCCAAAGGTGCTGCCACTGACTCCCAAGCTCTTGCAGTCTGAAAACAACTTGCCTGCATATCATTTTATTGAAAGCCTTTATACAATGTTTTAGATCTATTTGTGAATTTTATTGGTTATGTTTCAAGCAAGTAAACATGTGAAGGTCTCATCAAAATGATTTTAAGTAAATGTTAAAACAATAACTTAAATGGGTATTTACTGAAAATACACAATAACTTTTCTTTACACTTGCACTATGCAAAGGGCAAAGTATTTAGTTTGTTTGTGTTTAAATGCACTATTCCATACCTGCTTTGCTTTAAGTATTGTAATGTTAGCAACTGACTAGTGCAGAAAGTTTGAAGGCTAAGTGATACACTTTACTGGCTAACTTAAGTAAGCCAAATTTTCCATACATGCATTAAATAATCGTACCATATTGTTATTTGCAGTGTTTTCATTATTAAAATAAGTGCTAAACACTTATTGTGTATTATTAAAGTAATTAAACTGTTTCTAGGATCTTCGGTCTGAAATGGATATATCTCTGACAGTTGGACATTCACTTTTACTAACATACTGCAATATTGATGTCATATTCCGAGATGTCCGTTTTATTCAGATTCTGCAGTCAAAAAGAGAATTTCAGCAACACAAGGTTCCATTCAAAATGATGGTATGATCGGTTGAAATAATTTCCCAGATGAAGGACAACATATTTGATTTTTTTCAAACAGTTTATATAAAAAGCCTTGCATAAATGCAGGCACTTGCTTGTATGTGTTTGCCATAAGAACACTACAGTATATTTGATCTCCACAATAATTTAAGGTCACTTTGCTACTGGGGCTGGACTTTTCCTGGCTTAAAGTGAACCTGTGCTAGGCTATGGACATTTAGATATATACAAGTTTTATCAAGCAGTAAATGAGCTCTAAAGCAAGCCCTCAATGACATGTAGCGGCAGGCACTGTGAAGCAATTAATCCTCATATTTCACAGAAGAAGCACTGAAGTAGTCCAAGGCATTCTGTTAGACAGCTCAGCTCATCCTGCTCTCCTGACTCAGAGGCTTTCCATCCTTTTACTCTCTAATATAAACACAGAACAGTGCTCTGGAATGGGGATGAGTGATAAGAACAGTCTTGAATGACTTTAGCGCTTCTGCTGTGAACTTTGAGGATGAGTTTTTCCTGTATTTACAGAGATAAATGCTGTAAAGCTTTACTACTTTAATATGCAAATATTTCAATGTACATAGCCTGGCCAACGGTTTACTTTAAAGCCTAATCTTTGAGAAATACTATTGAGCTGTCCAATAAAAGTGTCCCGTTGGCTAAAAACCACTTTCATTGAAATGTGGAATGGCAATTAGTGAAGCTTGCAGAAAAATAAATGGTCTGGACTATTAATTTCAACTACTATCTTCCTTTCAAATTATATGTGCATTGAATATATTTTATGCTAGTTATTTACCTATGAAAGCCTGCCTTGTGTAGACATCCAAAAGCACTGACACTGTTGCTAAGTGCCATCTTGGATGCCAACAGCCCCAGCAGATTTAGAGGTGTCACTCAAGTCACATTTCATGGTATTCCCCTGTAGTGCTACCCCTAGAGAAGGCACTGACTTGTTTTGTGATTTCTCTGCACACCTGAATATGACACACCTTTCTCACCCAGTATTTACCGACACACCTTGAGGTATTTCAAAAAGTTTTTAGGCCAAGCACAGCCTAAAAGGAGAAATGATTGGCAAGTGTACTTACACAAACAATCAATAAGACAATAATGTTACTCTTTCAAAATCATTTTTATTAAATTTTCTTACAAAGAGTTTGATAACAAAATTTTATTCATCGCCATGTGTACAAGAAACCAAAAAAGAACATTGGTAGCAGTATTCCAATTATTCAATTCAATTTCACTTGCTGGTCATTAAGTAACAGCTCTTACAATTAATGTAACCACCAAAAACGTATTCATATACTCTACCATATGTTTAAGGCAATTAATCACAACTTATAAAAAAACCCAAAAAACAAAATAAACAAAATTTAAACAGACATATAGTGATACCAGTGCAGCACTACAAACCAAACCCGACCTAAATCTAAATGTGTTAAGGAAATATTTTATAAATTGAAATAAAAAGTCCAAACATTTCTTCTTTATGGTGCTCCCTTCCTCCTGTGATCACCAAGTGTTTCAAACACAAGAGTGCACTTGTGTTTGAAGCACTTGGTGATCAGAGGAGGAAGGGAGCACCATAAAGAAGAAATGTTTGGACTTTTTATTTCAATTTATAAAATGTTTCCTTAACACATTTAGATTTAGGTCGGGTTTGGTTTGTAGCTCTCCACTGGTATAACTATATGATTGATTTTGCCTTATATGAGATAGGGGTTGTGTGTAATAGCAACTACAAAACTGTTTATGCTACAGTATTTTTCACAATCACTATGAGTATGTTTGTTTTTGATTCTATTTATTTGTTTAATTGAAAACTTAAACAGAATTTATTAAGAACAATAGAAAAATTGCAGTGTCTAAATGCATATTCAAGAGGATATACAAAGCTTACTCTGTAGGAACAATCTTGTCACTTTGCCTACCTTTGTACCTCCTCTCAAGAGGGAAAAGGGAGTAAAATGGAATCTATAACTAGATGTTCATGTGTGAATATTCCTGTACTTTTCCCAGAGTGCCCATTTTTTATGGAACCTATCAGGATTCTCATCTTTATACGCCAGTAATTTCTCAAAGCCATAAATCATATCCATGTATCCTATAACCTCTATACTTTGTGGAATAGAACATGGCTGGATCTAGGGGGGTGCTGGGGTGGTCTAAGCCCCCCAGATTCCTGTGGTGCCCCCCAAATCCAGCAGCCCTCTTCTGCTTCCACCCCAGGACATTCTGCCCAACCACGCACAGTGACAGGCAGCACAGCCCTGGGCACTGTGAACTTCAGAGCTGCCAGCACACTAACTTACATCTGCTCTCCCAGCCCTATTCCTCCTCCCAATCAGATGCAGGGCAGACGATGGCCATTCGTTTCCAGACATCCCCTTCTCTCCCTACAGCCCCCGCTATCAGCAACCACCTGCCACAGAGTCCCATCTCCCGTCCAGCACAGAGACAATCTCTGCTGAACGTGAGGCAAGTGAGATGAAGGGGAGCCTGGGGAAGAGCCAAGTCAGACCAGGGGGAGGGGCCATCAGGCATAGTATCTGGAATGTCATGGATGATGATCCCCTGTGGATGGTAGGGCAAGGCTTAAGTGCCTTTTTATGTCTGACTGTCTGTGCTGCTTATTATACAGCCCTCTGCCTGTACATCATAGGGACCCTCAAAAGATGAACACATGAGGAACAGAGAGGGGGATATAGAGATAGAGCAAAGGAAAAAGAGAGATGAGGACATAAGGGGACATGGGGGGCAGTTAGGAAAGCTACATGGGGAGAGAGCAAAAGAGATGGGGGCAAAACAGAAGACACATGGTGCTGACTCTGCTCAGAGGGGGATCTGTGAGCTGCTCCCCCACTGAGCAGAGTGGGTCAGATAACAGGTCTGTGTCCACTCAGTTTTTGCAGAGCGGACACAGACACAGCCCACTCTCCTCTATGGGCGGTCGGATGTAAACAGACTCTGCTGTCCGTTTACACCCGACTGCCCTTCAATATGGTCCACCAAGATGGAGGGGAACAGATCCCCTTCCATTTTTTTTAGTGAGCCAGTTTTGGATTGGAGATTACACCCGCTGCTCCATAGAGGAGAATGGAGGGTCCAATCAGGTCCACCTGAAAAATGGACAGGTGGATCCAATCGGCCTGCTCATGTGAAAGCACCTAAAGTGCAATGCGATAGCTATTGAGAATAATTAATATAGGTATGTTCCAAAGTGCTAGTGCAATAAATTTTATGCATAAAATTTCCATTTCATACAAAAAGTCCAATAAAATTTTGCCATGATAAACTTGTGCAGATCCACTGCAAGTTGTTTGCACTGACTTCAACATACCATCGCCAAGACAGAGCACACACCATCTGCTTACACAAACATTTTGCCTCTTAAACTTATGAGGTCTCATATGTTTGTCATCTGCTGGATATATGCAGTCCAATTGGATTCACGTGTCCATTTTTCAGGTGGACCCGATTGCACCCTCCGTTCTCCTATATGGAGCAGTGAGTAAAAGGGCTCATTGAGACAGGCTCTGATTCCCATCCTCCAGGCAGAGCTGCTGTCAGGGGTCGGGGGTGGTGGGAGGATGGTGGGGGTTGGGGCACCAAAATGCACCTTGGCCTATGTACACAAAAACCCTTGCACTGGCTCTGCCCAGGGACACACAGAGGTTGGATATGGATAGAGGCAGGGGCGCGGTGAGAGCTCCAACAGCTCCCTTCTAACTCTTCTAAAAGAAGACAAAAGCACAACAATAAAGTGTTGAACCAAAGTGAATCTTCTTCTCAATCAGAACTTTCACTGCAAACAGCTTTATTTACTGCTGAGCGGAATGTGTATCTGAATCTCTATGCAGCATGATCACTGCACACTGACAGTCAGTCCGGCAGTAAATAAAGCTGAGCCTGTCCAGTGAGCTCATCTCTGACCTGTCAGCAGAGACTGGAGATACACAGTCAGCCTGACAGTAAATAAGGCTGTGTGCAGTGCAAGTTTTTTTGTTAGGTGGGAAGAATAAGGTGATCCCCCTCACCTTGGGTAAACTAGATGTCCAAAAAGCCCAAGAAGATTTAGGGGATGGTGGGATTTGTTTAGAAAGGCCTGCACTTTGACATAGCTCAAAAAGTCTTTATCTGAGATAGAGTATTTGGAGATCAATTTGTCAAAGGAAAGTATATTGGTTCCCTCATACAAATCTTCTATTTCTTGGATACATTCTTCTTTCCAATGTGATTGTGACATCAGAACATTTAAATTGGAGTGTTTCTAGTGAGACTTAAGTGGACATTGAGGAATCAGCCTTTTCCTCGAAAGTATCTCTACACCCTGAGAGTAGCTTGAATTATGGGGTATAAATAGGTAATAGGTGTACCACCCATACTGTCTGCTAGCACTAATGCTTTTAAATGTCCCAGAGGCACATATGCTTGCTCTATTTGTCACAAATGTTTGGTACTCTGGGGAATGAACCGATGTCCCATCTGGTCCAGTAATGATGCAACATAATAATCTTGAATTACTGGTTTTCCCATACCTCCCGCTTCTCTGTGTTTTATTAATAGTGTATGAGGGCATCTGGGTTTTTTCCCATGCCACAGAAAGTTGCTTTTGTAATAACTGAAAGAAAGTATTGTGGAGATTAATAGGAATTGTTCGGAAGTAGTATAAAATTTGGGGTAATATTAACATCTTGTATATTGCTATTCTTCCCACCCAGGACAGGAAATATTTCTTTAAACGGACTAGTTCATGTTTGATATTTTCGATGTAGAAAATTAGCTTGGTATAGTTTAGAAAAGGGTAACGTGAGGGTTATACCTAAATATTGTAGAGTACCATGTGACCATGGAAAGGGGAATGCACTTGATAGTTTAGATTTCACATTTTTTGGAATATTAAATTCCATTAGGCTGGGTTTGGTTTAATTTATTTTATAATATGAAACTCTATTAAATTGTTAAAGTATTTCATAGGTTTGAAACAGTGAAGTAACTGGGTCGGATAATGTTAGGATTACATCATCCTCAAAGAGTATAATGGTATAGGAGACTATTTTAATTGTGATTCCTGATATTTCATCATGGGAACATATTTTTTCCACTAACGGTTCCATTAATAAGACAGATATCAATGGGGACAAGGGACAGCCCTGTCTGGTTCCATTTGTAATGTCAAACCTTTTGGAAAAGATACACTCGGTGAGTACAAAGGCTGATGGTTTGGTATAAAGGGCCATGATGGCTGAATGTATAGGACCCACTAAACCAAATTTCTTGAGAACTTGGGATAGATATCCCCAATGGATCCTGTCAAAGGCCTTTTCTGCATCAAGAGTAAGAAACACAAAAGGCTTCCTCGTGGTCTCTGCATGGTGTATAAGATTAATTATGCACCTAGTGTCGCCCGGGGCTTGACGTCCAGGAATAAATCCCACTTGGTCAGTTTTGTTTAGGGATGGTAAAAGGTGAGCTAGTCTATTGGCTATCATCATGGCATATATTTTTCAGTCTACATTTAGATGGCCCAAAATTTTGGAGCTTCACTGGATCTTTTCCCATCTTAGGTAAAGTAACTATCGCTGCGGAGAGCATTTCTTGGGGGCAATTAGTAGAGGATACCGCAGCCTTGTAAACCTGTTCCAAATGAGGAGATAGTAAATTGAAAAACAATTTATAATACTCCGAGGAGTACCCGTCAGGACCTGGTGCTTTAATACGTGGTAAAGATTTAATTACTTGCTCTTATGGTAAAGGGCTCATTCAATAAATTAAGGTCTCCCTCTCCCACTGTAGGCAAAGATATAGCTTCTAAGAAATTTGAGATTCCTTCTGGGGTGGGTTATGGAGTTGAGGGCTCATTTTGAAGATTATATAAACTACCATAGTACGCCCTGTAAGTGTCAGCTATGTCTTGTGGGTTATGGAGTTGTTTGCCAGTATGAGGGTGGATTAAAAATGGGATTTTTTTCTCTAGAAATTTTCTCTTTAGTTTGAGTAGCTAATAATTTGCCAGCTTTATTACCACTCTGGAATTGTCTAGCTTTAAGTGTACAGAGATGACTATCATGTTGGAATGTAAGTAGTACTCGTAGCTTATTTCTAGTGTCTAAGAGTTCTGAGCTAATTGTTGGGGAGGGTTTTTTTTATTGATTTCCTCTAGTTTGGCTATGCAGTCCAGAAGTTCTGACATTTGTTGAGTTTTCTATTTTTTGGACACTGAACTGATTTTAGGTAATACTCCCCACATAAAGGCTTTGTGAGCGTTCCAAAGGGTAAAGGGATCCAAGACAGAGCCTTTGTTAATCCTGAAAAATTCTTTAATAGATTCCTCAATAGCCTTTTTATGTTCAGGCATTCACATTGCATATACATAGCTTTGGTGAGGAGCTCAGCTTCCAAGCAGCCATCTTCCGCATGCTCCAGCCACGCCCCTCGGACAATAATGTTACTCTGAGAGATATGGTTAAAACACCTGCAGTATTTGACTAACAATGATTAAGAGAACTGAACTGCATTTACCTAGCAACAGTATAAAAAGACAGTCCTCAATGGCTATAACAGTCCCATTTTTATCCCACTGGCCAGTTGATGATAGGAAAAAACTTTGGCAGGAAATGTTGGGGCTCTTGAAGAAAGTGCAGCAGTTCCCAGCAGACAACAGAATAACTTGAATGATGTTACTTTATTACCAATCCCAGAGCACCCTTTTCTGGGTCTCTGGACCCATGCTCTGATTCAGTAAAATTCCAGTTCAAGGCAAGCAAGCATGTTGCTGATGATCTCTTTCAGTCCTGCTAAGACAATCCCTATGTTCCTTCCTTACAAGTGGTGAAAGTTCCCTCTAGTACAGACTGATATCACTGGGCATCCAAATCATACCCTCCCAGGGAGAAGGTTCTCTTTACTTCTGAGTTCTCATCCGATTGTGGTCAGCTATGTCAGTGATCTGTTCATGTGCAGCAGCAGTAGTTCAGTCTCTGATCAGCACTATTTCCCTGTACAGCATCACATCAGATAGCTCCAGCTAAAATTCTGGTCATGCACCACTCTTCCTTCACTGCAACCTTGTTGTGCTCTCTTCAGCTGCAGACCCCTTCCCTTTCTTTTGTTGCATCAGCCAGTCACTTCCATGATTGAATCATACCCAGCCAAGATGCCCCCTGCACTACAGACACTCCATAGATGAGTATTGCAAAGATGGTTGCTGCACTTCTGCACAGTTTAACCCTGTCCACTTTGCAGAAGGGTAACACAGCAGCAGCAAATGAAGAGGGTTCCACAGCAGTTATCAGCCACAGTACAAGTTACACACCTTTACTTCTCCTCCTGTAGCTTCATAGGAAGTGAAAGGAAAGGACAGAGGAGCTGCCAGCACAAAGGGTAACTAGATATACTCAGAAGAGGGAGAGAGATATGAAGTGCAAGGAGGGAGGGGGCTATGCTAAGGGACTGGCTAGTAATTTTTTCTAGGAAGTTTAAAAATAAATTAGTGAATAAGTGAAAAGTGAATAAAACTGTTTTGAAAAGGAAAATACTGCAAGTACGAATGTATTTCTGTGTGTTTACCTGCAATGTTTTTAAGTTGGTAACAGGGACTCTTAAACCATAAAGTCAGGGAATGTCCGACCCAAGTAACAAAGTGCATCTAAATAAGAGAAGGGCAAAAAAACAGACTATTATTGCTAATTAATATATTAACAGATATCTTGTGTTTGCTTTTTAGCTGGAAGATTACTTTTAAAAATTCATGATAACGCTAAGCATTATAATTGTGTTAGCATGAACATTTTTTATGGCTCAATGTAAACTAACATCTGTGGTTATTTAAGGTGGGAGGACATGAAGTAGAGTGCCATCCAGGTTTCCGTATATACCTGCACACCACCTGCACACTTGAAAGGGTACCTCCTGAGGTAGCCTCCTATTGCACCATTCTATACTTCTCCCAGGACAGACAAGGACTGACAGATCAGCTGCTGGACAGATTTATACAGCTTGAAAAGCCAAGACTTAAGGAGGAACACTTACTCCTGAAACAGGTAGTTTTTGCATTTTGGACATTTACTACTACTGTAAAATGATTTCTTATAAGTGTAATACTACAGTGGGGATCGAAAGTTTGGGCACCCCAGCTAAAAATTTGTATTAATGTGCATAAAGAAGCCATAAAGATGGCATCAAGTGCATAAAGAAGGCATCAAATTACAGATTAGACATTCTTATAATATGTCAACAAAAGTTAGATTTTATTTCCATCATTTACACTTTCAAAATAACAGAAAACAAAAAAATGGCGTCTGCAAAAGTTTGGGCACCCTGCAGAGTTAATATCTTGTACTGCCCCCTTTGGCAAGTATCACAGCTTGTAAACGCTTTTTGTAGCCAGCCAAGAGTCTTTCAATTCTTGTTTGAGGTATCTTTGCCCATTCTTCCTTACAAAAGTCTTCCAGTTCTTTGAGATTTCTGGGCTGTCTGCCACGCACTGCTCTTTTAAGGTCTATCCATAGATTTTCAATTATGTTGAGGTCAGGAGATTGTGAAGGCCATGGCAAAACCTTCAGTTTACGCCTGTTGATGTAATCCCCCTTGGATTTCGAGGTGTGTTTAGGATCATTATCCATTTGTAGAAGCCATCCTCTCTTTAACTTCAGCTTTTTCACAGATGGCATCAAGTTACCATCCAAAATTTGCTGAAATTTTATTGAATCCATTTTTCCTTCTACTCGTGAGATGTTCCCTGTGCCACTGGCTGCAACACAACCCCAAAGCATGATTGATCCAACCCCATGCTTAACAGTTGGACAGAGGTTCTTTTCATTAAATTCTGTGCCCCTTCTTCTCCAAACGTACCTTTGCTCATTCCGGCCAAAAAGTTCAATTTTAACCTCATCGGTCCACAGAACTTGTTTCCAAAATGCATCAGGCTTGTCTATATGTTCATTTGCAAAGTTCAAACGATGATTTTTGTGGTGAGGACGTAGAAGAGGTTTTCTTCTGATGACTCTTCCATGAAGACCATATTTGTACAAGTATCTCTTTATAGTGGAATAGTGTACCACAACTCCAGTGTCTGCCAGATCTTTCTGGAGGGATCGTGCAGTCAAACGTGGGTTTTGAATTGTTTTTCTCACAATCCTGCGAGCTGTTCTGTCTGATATTTTTCTTGGTCTTCCAGATCTTGCTTTAACTTCCACTGTTCCTGATGGCTGCCATTTCTTAATTACATTCCGAACAGAGGATATTGACATCTGAAAACGCTTTGCTATCTTCTTATAGCCTTCTCCAGCTTTGTGAGCGTCAACTATTTTCAGTTTCAGTTTTCTAGACAACTGCTTAGAAGAACCCATGGTGCTGATTGTTGGGGCAAGGTCAGATGAGTCTGGGCATTTAAAACCTTTGAGATTGACATCACCTGGTCTTCCCAGACGATGATTGAGAACAATCCATGACACTGGCAGGTCTCAACTTTGCAAAGGGGGCAGTGCATGCTATAAATTCTTCAGGGTGCCCAAACTTTTGCAGACGTAATTTTTTTGTTTTCTGTTATTTTGAAAGTGTAAATGATGGAAATAAAATCTAACTCATGTTGACATATTATAAGAATGTCTTATCTGTAATTTGATGCCTTTTGGAGATTTTTCCATCTTTCCTTCGCTTCTTTATGCACATTAATACAAATTTTTAGCTGGGGTGGCCAAACTTTCGATCCCCACTGTATATCTTCCCATATTTTACATTCTTAAGATGAAGACAGTTAAGAAATCATTGTCTCCAGTTAGCCCAATTTTTTTGCACATGCAACATTTCTTTGTAATTATGATCATTTAATGTAAAAGCTCCAGCATTGCCTACCTGAGCACTGAAACTGTCGCACCAAAACAAATCTTTTCGAAAGATATAGTTATCATTATTTATGAGTGTAAAATTACACTTTGATTGCTGTCCTTTTAGTAAGCATGACTGAAATGTACAGTATGAGCATCATAGGTAGCACCCAGTCATTGTATAGTACATATAGTATTTCAAATGTTGGCCAACGGGATAGAATATTCAAACTACATATGTTTACATTTATCTGAAATGCAATGAAGAAATCACACACTAAGGGGCCTATTTAAACAAAGAGTGAATATCAATATCTGCTCTCTACTGGACAACATAGTGTTTACTCTTCATTAATCCTGAATTTTATATAATAATATATATAATTTAGATATAAAATGCAAGCCACCTTGTAGAGTCTGCAGTATTCCATGGAATGTTTCTGTATAATGCAATAGAAGACTATTCATGGTAGAGGAAGAGACAGGACACATGACTTTGACAAGTCATGTTACAGACTGTCCTCTTCCAGGCACTTACTTTACCCTATTCACACTCAAAAAAAAAAGACCAAGAAGCAAGCAAATAGCTAAATACATTTGTAAAGCACACAAATGTGCTGCTTTAAAAAAAATATACCACTGCTTTATTAATGGGCCCCTTCATCTACTACTAAACCAGTTATAACCTAATTAAAGTTACTGATGTTCTATATATACCAACAACAAAAATTAATACATCCAAAACAGACTTACTAATTTGCATAGGGTAGGGCATAGTTCAAATCACTGGCTGGTTTTCAATGTTAGGAAATCTTGGATACATTGTGCTTTTTAATGTGATCTCCTTCAGAATATGTACTGGTGGTGGTAGTAGCCACCCTAAACAGTCAAACCTGGGGGGTTCCAGGTGTCCTGAGGATGCCGGATTAAACCAGACCTGCCAGAGGTCAAATCCTGCCACATTTTACCCAAAATGGAGATAATCATTTTGAATAGACTTGGCTTTCTACTACATGTATCTCTTTTGTTCCATAGTCATTTCTTCTATTTTAGTAAATATTTGAATCTAGATTTGATTTGACAAGTTAACAAAACTATGAAATGAAGAAAGCCTCTTTTTTTCTCTTACAGGAGTGTCTTCATAATATGGTGATACTTTCAGGTTTGGAAGACAAAATAATAGCCACTCTGCAAAGTCATGGCTCCCTCCTGCACAATCTGTCTGTCACTAAGAAACTTGGAGACCTGAAGCTACAACACGAAGAAGCCACAGAAATGTATGTGCGGTGCTATTATTCCTTTGTGTATTTCTCACTGAAATATAACATAGGATTAGTCATTATGATGGAAGTATAGCAAGCTGGAATAATAGGGTTGATTTACTAAAGGCAAATAAACCCTTCACTTTGGTAGGGAAGGTGCACTTTGCAAGGGACATTTCCCCAGAACTTAATTAATGCTGTGAAATTTCACTTTTCAAAGAATACCCACTCACATGCAAGGAAAATTTAAAAAAAAACATATTTTTGCTTGTACATGATTGGATGATGGAAGACAGCAGAGGTTCACCTCAATAAATAAGCTCTGTAGAAAATTCTCTTGGAAAATGAAGTCTTTTTGCCTTTTGTAAATCAACCCCAATGTCAGGGCTTTAACATCTTGATCGTTTCCATCAGGCAATACAACCATATTAGACATGGTGGCTATTGATAAAGTAAGTATAAATGTCTGCCAAGCGTTTGACATGCCTGTAAATGAAGCCTCAAGGCAGCTCTCGCTAATTATTTTGCAGCTTAAGCCTTATGACTGAGTACCTGCGGTGCAAGAATCTTTTCCTAAAATTGGTAGCAGAATATGAAAACAGCCTTCCATGACAGGGATGACATTTTTTAAAGCAAAAGTGTTGCAAAAAGCCTACAAATGTATTACACCAGTAAAGTTTGCTCTATACAGGGGATGACAAACACAGCCAACCAGCTCTTTCTCGGTAGGGATGGATTTATGTGAGCTAAATAAATGTGTGCCACGGTGCTGCATTAGGAAGTGGGTATGGTGAAAATTGGATGTTCCTTAAGGACATTGGTTATTGTGACATACCTTCACATCTTCCATCACCAGCTTCCTTTGGGCCACTTGTCATTTTGGCATATGGTATAAAGAGCTGAAAATAAGTTGATGCTGGAAATTGATGCCTTTACTGTAATAGGAAGCCTTAGCAGGTAGCTGTATAATGCCCAGCATGTATTGCTGATTGCAAGTCCCACTCTTATCTATTACTGAGTTGTGAAGAGTCTTCTTTCATGACCAACAGTGCCCCAGTTTTGTTATTCCCTGACAGTGTGTTTTTACTTTCTGTCAAATAACTTACAAAGTGTTATCTGTCATCATAAAGTACACAAAATGGTTATGCAGACTGTATGACATACTGTATGACACCATGACATGAAGACATGATTTTTTCAATGGCTTTAAGGCTTGTGAAGAATGTTGTGGCAGAAGACATCTTGTTACAAGCCAGGGAAGGTTTCCGTGAGATAGCTGTGCGTGGTGCTGTGATGTTTGACAGTGCAAGAATGCTTCAGCAACTTAACAAGATGTACAACACCAGCTACAAACAGCTGCTGGAGCTGTTTGATATATCAGTAGCACATTCAGAGAGGTGAGTGTTTCATCATCCAACTTCCTGTAAAAATCCAGCAACATGTTTATATACTTTGCAAGAATCTTGTTCTTTTTATAGTGTCTTTATTTGACATTTTTCCTATTTTTTGTGCTTTGACTTTTTATACATTATTCTGTGTTAGTAAAACACAAAAAAACACAAACATCTGTGAAAGGTTTTTTAGAATCAATAAAAAGGTTCAGACTCAAGACATGGATCAATTTCCTTGCTTCCTAGTTGCAGAATTTGTCACTATGGGATGGGGTCAATAGATCCTCTGCCTCTTATAGTCTCCTATTATTTGCGAGGCTGGTATCTCCTGCTTGGAATTGCAACCAATAGCTCTCATAAAGTGGATTCTAGCTGCTTTACTTTATATGTTTTGGGGACAGTAAAGAATACTGCTAAACTCCTTTTGGGGACCTCTTTTTGTCTCCCACCTGTATACATATCTTCTCACCAAATATCTAGGTAAATTCCCTCAACAGAGCAAATGCAGGTGAAAACAGGATCTAAGAAATATTTCGGAAGATCGGTGGGTGGAGAAAGCATATTACCCAAAATGTCGCAGTGTCAGGCAGACTTGTTCAAATGTTTATCTAACATAGTACATATTGCATGCCCAGTTTCTCTTTAGGAGCAGGTTATATAATGACTCAGACTGTACTAAGTGTGGGAGAGACCTAGCGGGTCTAATTAATCTCCTATGAAAATGCCAAAAGTTCAGATATGTGTTAATGTGGTCTCCGCAATAAGCACTGTATTTGGTATCTTTCTCAAGTGTAACCCTTTTACATATATGCTCAGCTACTTTAACATAGCCACCCTAGTTCAATACACTACAGATGATGCTGTTTGCAGAGCTCTCTATACTGAATAGAAACTGATTGGTAGGACCTGGATTATCTTGTCCCTCTCAGTGCCAAGGACTGATTTTGAGAGGTATACTGTGCACTTTCTCTTGAACAAATGACATAAACTGATAAGGGCTTCAGAAATTATGACCCTGTGATTTGAGAGGATTGAAGGTTCCATGGGGTCTGCTGCTTCTTCAGTGGTTACTCTTATCTAGCTTTTACCTCTCTATTAAATGCTCCCTGCATGGAACTAAATGGTGATGATAGGTGCATAAAGGGTGCCAGTGTGTTATACAGAGTTTGGACAAGGAGGTTCTTGGAATCTGTAAAATTTAAATAGTATCTGTGCAACATTTGCATTGGTTGCTTATTGCTGTTTTTATATGATTCCTTTTTTTACATGTTTCTCTGATGTGCACCACATTCTGGGTACAATGTATTTCTCCCTGTTCTTGGTTTTATTTTGTTTTTTTTGCTGTAAAAAAAACTTAAAAAACTTTCAGTAAAAAAGTTTGAAGGGTCCAGACTCTGGTACTCTCATTCTTTTACAGGCCTCACTTGCTGGTGAGTCACTGACCTGGAACATGAATGCAGCCAATCAAGTCTAGATTCCTGTCCTGTGTGCTTGTTATAGGTCTGTTACTCATTAGGAAAGCCATGACCAGGATAACACCAATCTTTTCTCTTCAATCATCCTTAGCAGACACAATGTTTCTTTTATGACAGGTTCACAATAATGGTATCCTGGCTCCTATAAGGGCAATAATGTACTGCTGTTTGTTGAATTAAAAGGGCTTACATAATCACTGGTATAGTTACATCAGGAACAGAATACTAAAAATTAAGTATTATTGAAGTGAATTCGTTCCCCAGAGACAGCTCATTAACAGAAACCATTCTTTAAAGCCCAGCTCTAGGCACAAGAGAGTTTAGTATGTGTTTACCTCTGCTCTGGAGTAATGCAATACCAGGTTTCATTTATATAATGTATGTAGCACTACCTCCTTAGGAGTCGCTAGATTTGGATCCCACTATAGTTCTGCACAGCTAGGCTTCACACATCTTCACAAAAGCTTGCATCCAGAGTCAGAAATCAGTCCTTGAGCTTTGTTTTTGTTGTTTTTATTGAGGGGATTTGAACTGGGATAGGGTTAGTGGAGGTATTGGATGCCAAAGGGAACCGATAACAGAGAACAAACTTCCTGGAACTATTGGTAAGCTTCTGTTTTGCAGCAGTCTCTGTTGGAGAGCTAGCTAGCATCTCCACAATGTACCACCCCAGACACTAGTTGAAATTCTCCTCTTCACCTAGCAATCTTGAGGTTTTCCTGAGCAGGGTATCTGGCTCCTGTCCCTTTAGAGAGGTGAACAGTCAATAGTAGGGGGCTAATCTGGTTTCCCACCAGAGTGCTTCTTCCCCTATCCACCCAGGGGGTGTAGGTGTACTCACTCAGATCCTCTCCTGTATCTCTTGTGGGTTGGTTGCTGCTACCAGGCCTATCACCTGGGCTGCACCTTCCCTGCCATACCTGTGGTCCCTCTCAGGAGGCCAGTAAGTTCCAAACTTTCTCCCATTCCAGCTCCAGGACTGCAAGGGAGCCCCATCCCACTGGACCTCCTTGCAGCCTCCTGCTCACAGCCTCATATCTTCATCTCTCCTTGCTCCCAACTATCCCACACTCCTGCCACTGAGCAGACTACAACACTTTTAAGGGTGCCCAGCCCCTTGCCAGCCTCTTGTTGGGGACTGGCTAGGACTCTTCATAAGTGCAGCCAGCCACTCCTGAGATCCACCCACTTCCTCTAAGGTCTTCCTCCAAAAGTCCTAGAACAAAGGAAATTCCACAGGGGCTGGCCTGCAGAGCCTCTCAGCCCTGACTACAATTTGACCCCTTTGGCTATTACACCTGAGCTGCTATTCAGCTCCTGTCTAACTATTAGGATCTAGCTCACCCTAGTTCAACTAGGAAGGTTCTACATATATATATATTCATCCAGACTTACACTGACATCAGTGTCTCCGCTCCAACATATGCTTAGTCATTCACAAAATCCATGGCGCTGGTTTCATCATTAGTTGTGTTTTGAGAATGGCTAAGCATAGACTGCAAACACAACACCCACACTCATGTCTATTGAACTGCAGTGCAACATGCTATTACCAAGGCTGTCAGTTCACAAGTTAGTTCTTCATTATTAATAACTGCATTGTTGCCTCTAGAATTCCAAAAAAAGTAATAAAAATGTTTTTGTAAACTATTACACAGTTTCAGTTGATAGCATAGTATATTTGTGGTGAGCACAAATTTTTAATGATTGTTTCATTAAGTGTGGATTCACACATGTGCGAGGCGAATATAAGCTCCGATTTCAAAGCAAATGGATAAAGTGTTCAGCGGTTCAGGTCAGGTTCAGATTAAGTTCAGGGTAGGCTTACATCAGGATCAGGTCAGGATTTTATCCTGTTCAAAAATGATGATATGTTCTATTCAGAAGGGTTCCCAGAGAAGTCAATGAGAATAAAGACGCATCTGGCAGAAAACTGACAGGACTCTTTTTCAATTCGCACTGAATCTGCACTCCTATTGCACCACATATTTGTGAACAGGCACAATAGAAACCAATGTTATTGCACATGTCATGCAAATTGGATGCGGTTCAAAAAGCATCCAATTCACATATATGTGAACCGGCTCTTAGAAGTATTTTATTATGTGGTACATTTTTACATCATATCTCTTTCATTTTTTTGTAGTTTATAAATCAGACGCTAGAGAGAGTTCTCAGTGTTTCTATGTGATCAGAGCTTTTCTCCTTAAAGCTACTAACTTTGCAGCCGCACAAGGAGTGCATTGTTTTCATAGTGTTGGCAGACTAAGTAAACATTTTAGTAAAATCAGTAAAGTCGTTTTTAGCTAACCTTTAGTGAATTCGTCTTTAACGGTGCAGTCTAATTGACACACTTCTTTCTTTCTGCTGTTTTCTTCAAGGTATTCACTCAAAGGCGTTGTTGCCTATCTAACGAGTAACATCTTTTCATACATTTCCAAGTCCTTGCTGGAAAGAGACAGAATGGTTTATGCCTTGCTCACAGCTTTTGAGGTAATGAAAAATAAAAAGTTAAATATTCATAACACATTCACAAATTTCTGATCTACTGCAGTACATTACCCTCAAGTATTAACTCCCATTGAATTAAGGCAGCCCATTTATTTACATAGGTTGCATACATCGAACACTAAAAAAATTACAACATTGCACCATTTTTAAAACATTTACACATGGTAGTGGTTGCCGTGCCGCGATTCAAGTGAGTTCCCTTGATGCTTTGGGTTGTCAATTGAAATTAATGGCACTGCAAACCACTACCAATGGTATGGTCCAATGCAGTGCATTACGTTAATGCATGCGCTACCACAACACATAGGTGTAAATTATCCCTTATTCAATCCAAAGCTGATATTTTAGTTTTTATTGATTGCCAGCAAATCAAGCCTATGGCTTATACAACGTTGCATTTCTCATGGATTACACTGGTGAGATATCCCCATCAGAATTGGAGAGACCAACTATAAGTGAGTTGGGATCCAGGGGATCTCATAACTAAAAGAGAGAAAATAAATCAATAGGAGTAGGTAGTTCAATCAAATGCTGCCCATCTCTAGGCACAAGACCCTTACCAGGTTTACAGCTGCAAACCCCCATCATGGAGGTACTTCTGGGCCACTACAGATGTAAGAGGTGCGTGTTCCATAAACCCCAGCACTTGTGTTGTGTTCTGACTCCCCCCCCCCCCCACCACCACCACCACCCATTTACTCCTGGCCATTCACAAAACATGACTAGGGTTTGTTTTGTGATTGGGGGTGGAGACATGACACCAGTGCTGGTATCTTTGAGACCTGCAACTCTTACATTGGGCTTTAAACTTGAAAATCCTTGTTGGATGGAGTTGCTGTTTTTGAAGTTGACCTATAGTGTTGAGAAAAAGTGTATAAAGTGTTGCTTGCTCATAGCAGGAAAATCCCAGATGTGAGATCTGATTGGTTGCTTTGGGAACAATCACTCTTCTTTTCACCTAATTTTTGTATATCAGCATTCTTGTCTGCAAAGCAATAAGTTACTAGATTACTTGCTTGGTCCTAGGTGGAACAGTCACTTGGCAAAATACGACCAGGGGAGAGAGAGTTTTTCATTTCTCCCGACTTGTGTGCCACAGTGCTCCAGAGTATGGCTATCAAAGTGTCTGAATCCCGGCAGCAAGCAAAGAACCCATTTGACTGGCTAAGTGAAGAGCATTTTAAAAATTTACAGGTGATAATTTTTTAGGTATATGTTTTAATATATTTGATTAAAATCATACAGTAATTGCAATAGTAGCAACTAATTCAGCATTTAGTGAAAAGTTTAAGGGAAACTCAGACAATGATCCTTTACACTAAATCTAAAATGCTACCAACAGTAAAACATGGCTTTTTCAAAACCATAAACCTGCAGATGTTCTAGAGAAAGGCAAAAAAAATCCATAAAAAGGAACAATCTTTCTGTTCTGCAAAGACTATTGGATAACTCGCGTGATCAGAATGTCAGTCTTTTTAGTTTCCATGTACTGTATACTTTGTGCTTTTGGAAATACATGCAGTCTTTTTTTGGAACTATAATGTGTCTACTAGAATCAGTTCCTGTGGAAGAATATTCCATATCTGGAGAGGTTTTACAGTAAAGAACCTTTTCTGTCTTTAAACGTTTAACCTCTATTGCTCCAGCTGGAAAGAACCCTAAAGTCTTTGGTAATGTCTCTAAATTAAACATCCTCTCTGGACATTCTCACTCCTCTCTCTACACGCAGAACTAGGCCTTGCCTGCTACAACCCTGGCAAAGAGACAACACCAGAAGTCTCAAGAGACGCAGCCATGCCCTTGAGCAAGCATAGTGTAAAACTAAATATCTGCAAGAATTCAATCTCTACAAATCTGCCCTTCTCAAATACAACTCCTGCCTCCACACTGCTAAACAAACCTACTTCACCATTTTCATCAAAACATCCAATCCTCGTCTACTCTTTTCTACCCTTAATACTTTACTTCACTACCCACTGCCTTAACCCACTAACTTATTTACTGCCCAGGAGATTTCAAAAACAAAATTGACACTATTCATAATGAGATATCTAGCATCCAGCCTTCTGCTTCAAACAACACACCAGGTCCAACAACACTCAATACTTTCTTCCTTCAACCTTTTTACCATTGGGTAAGTTGCCAAACTACTTTCTGAGGCCCACCTCACCACCTTCCCCATAGACCCTGTCCCCTCACAATTACTGTGACCCCCTTCGTGCTCTATCCTAAACTTGCTAATCCACATCTTCAACCTCTCCTTCTCCTCCTGGTACCTTTGCCTCCCTGCTTAAACATGCACTGGTTACCCCATACTTAAAAAAAACCCTAACTGGTTCCAGCTGTATGAATAACCATTTTCCTGCTCCCATTTGCCCCCAACTTCTTAAAAAACCTTCTCCACAACAGTATAAATCGCTACCTCACTGACAACAACCTCCATGGTCCCCTACAGTCTGGCTTCTGCCCACAACATTCCACTAAAATTGCTCTACGAAAACTCACTTATCACCTACTAACTGCTAACTCCAATCTCAGCACACTTTCACTGTCACATACAACACCATCTTCTCCGTTCCCCTTCCTGCTTCTGTTGGGGTACACCAAGGCTCTGTCCTTGGGCCCCTTCTGTTCTCTCTTTACACCTCTTCCCTGGGCCAGTTGATAACTTTCCATGGCTTCCAGTACTACCTCTACACTGATGACACCCAGATCTATCTCTCTACTCTCAAGCTCAAACCCTCGATCTCCTCACATATCACAAATTTACTGAGGGATATGTCAGTATGGATGTCACACCACTTCCTCAAACTTAATCTTTATAAAACTGAGCTTGTGTTATTTCCTCCTCCCGATCCCCCCTCCATGACTTTACTATTGATATTGACAGCATAATCATTGGTCCCTCTGCACAAGTCAGGGTGCTAGGAGTAATCCTATACTCTGACCTCTCCTTTGGCCTCACATTCAATCACTGCTGCCTTAACCTCCGTAACATTTCCAGAATTCGCCCCATCCTGACTAACAACACCACAAAACAACTTATTCAGTCCTTGGTTATATCCTTGACTACTGCAACTCCCTTCTCTCTGGCCTACCATTACATAGGCTATCCCCCATTCAGCATATTACACAAAGCAGGTCAAATGTAGCCTATGAACTGCCATGTGTTTTGCTCAACGTAAAATCAATAGGATTTTGCTGATCTGTGGTTGAGGTGTGTTCCCATGCAAAAAAACAGCACCTATCAACTTGAGCCCTTACGATCAATCATAGAGTACACAAGGTTTTTGATAATCATTTCCAAAGCAGGGATTAGAAAACCTATGTGCTCCTCAGGACTAAACAGAAGTAAAACAGCATAATTTACTCTCTTTAATTTTTTTTTCTTTGATTGATTGACCTTTTAAAGCCAAAACATTTGCACAGTTTTTACCTACTAGTTCAGATCATTTTATAAGCAGGGCCCTCTGTTTCCTCTTGTACCAAATTGTATTGTAACTGTAATGTCTACCTTCATTTTGTAAAGCGCTGCGCAGAATGTTGGCGCTGTATAAATAATAATAATTTTATGTCTTTCCTTGACCAAACAGATTATTTTTTTAATAATATTAAGCTACGCTGATTTGTCTTTCTTTTTTTGGTAAAGATTCTTGCCACATACTTTGACTGGTTTGGAGACCTCTTTGATCGTATGTACAAGGATGGGAAAGATCTGACTTGGAAGACATTTTGTGACAGTGAACAACCTGAAAACTCTTCCAAGGTAATTATAATTACACTCACGCAGTAGTACAGTTTATAGTTTAAATAGATTATATTTTTAATGGGAACCATTGATTTAATACTTTTCACATATTTAATGTTATCCTGCACATGGTGACTGGCAAAATTCCGGTGTTATTATGTCATTCCATTTTGGATAGTTGATTTCTTTGAGGATGCTACCAAGTATTTTTGTATTAAATAGACAGAAGAAAGTAAACAGATATTTGTATTCATGTTATAAAGTACACCCATGGAAATGGATGACTTTTTAAAAACATTTGAACAAACATTCTGTCTTTATTCAAACAGTGTCTACTGATAATTATGATATACTGTATGTGAACAAATTACTCATAAAATTCACATGATGTATTAATTTGCCTAATCTAAATGAATGAAAATGCAGATTTGTCATGTGGAAAAAGTAAGCACACCCCACTTCAAATAAATTAAGATTTAGGTGTTCCAGATTATGTGCCAATTATTAGAAACTCCTTAGGGAATATGCAAGTGGAACTTGCCATGTTTAACCAGTTGCCAACTGTGCTATAGAATGATGGCTACAGCACAGACAGCTTAGTTCTGGGAGAGCATCTATCGATGTCTTTTCAGAACCCCAGCCCCCTGCTGCGTCCTGTGATCGCTATGTACTTTGGACAAAGCTGATCACAAAGCAAGGTAGAGGGTCAATCACAGAGGCCCTTTACCATGTTATCAGTTGTGTCCAATCACAGTGTAAATAGACTTGCTGGTTATCAGCAGTCTTTTCCTCACGTGCTGAGACAACGTGAGGAAAGACGAGCCGGTAACTGGAGATCCTCACAAGCACATTTACGCTAATAATCAGGGCATTGATCATCAGTGCCCTGATTATCAGTGCAGCCCCATTAGTACAGCCTGTTAGTGCTCATCAGTTCCGCCTATCAGTGCAGATTAGTGCTGCCTATCAGTGCCCATCAGTGCTGCCTTTCAGTGCCTCTTCATCAGTGCCTATTAGTGGCACCTATCAGTGCCCATCCATGCCACCTATCACTGCAGCCTCATTAGTGCCTATCAGTACCACTTCATCAGTACCCATCAGTGCCGCCTCTTCAATGCCCATCAAAGAAGAAAATGTTTTTTTTTAACAGCAAAAAACAAAAACCCCAGTGGTAGTTAAATACCAGCAAAAGAAAGCTCGATCTGTCTCAAAAAAATGATAAAAATTTTATTTGGGTACAGTGTTGCATGACTGCGCAAGTGTCATTCAAAGTGCAACAGCACTGAAAAATTAAAATTGGCTTGGGCAGGAAAGGGGTGAAAGTGGCCTGTAGGCAAATGGTTAAACTTTAGATGTCTAGGGTCTGATGTTCTCTTTACTAATCATGTGTATAGTGTCATCATGCCAAAATAAAAATAGTTCTCTAAGGCGCTTGGAAAAAAAGATTGTAAATGCTAATGAGCCTGGCAAGGAATTTAAAAAGATTGCCAATGCATACAAAATGAATAATTCTAATTGGCCAGCTCAGCAAATTCAGCTCAAGAGGTAATTGTTTGATGCTAAAAGAAGTTTCCAACAACCACAAAATTTATTCAGCGGATCTGCAGGTGTGCTGGAAAAAGAAACCATTAGAGCAAGACTAAAGTTTGCCACTGAATATATAGGCAAAGATCAGGCCTTCTGGAACAATGCACTTTGGACTGACAAAGCAAAGACAATTGTTTGGCCACAGTAGGAAAAGACAGCATTTCAGGAGAAGCACCAGTTTTGTTGCTTTGCTGCTTCAGGGCCTTTACAGTTTGCAGTCATCGATTAAGTCAGCTATTAATTCTACATCATATCAAAGCGTGCTTGATGAGAATGTGAGGCTATCTGTCTGAAAGTTGAAGGATAAGTTAACATTTTTAAATAATTAAATAAATAAATGTGCATCTTTTTGCAAGTAAAAAATGTGCATTTATTATCTTTTTACACTGCTGCCTGTAAGGCAGTGCACCCATGAATAGAAGATTGTGGGTGCATTACCAGGATTCTGCAGACTCTCAGTACACTGTCTGCCTGTGCCTCGTATGGGCAGGCAGTTACTGAAAGGAAGGAAGAATCAATGAACTAGAACCAGCGCCCTAGTAGTTCATTGAGGACTACAAGATGCCGGCTACGAACGCTATGAATTTATTACAAGGTTTTGTGGGTGGAGCTCCACATGGCCATGCTGGTTTTGAATTCTGACAGTGGGAGTGGGGAGAGGATTCCTTGCCTTGCCCACTGTCACAGGGAAGGGAGGAGATCGGGGGGAGAGGAGACAGGAACTGGAACATGTTTCATGTTCTATCATAAATACGGGTGGAACATGTAACATGTTCCAATGGTGAACTTATCCTTTAAATTGGTCCAAAGAGCACTAGCAAATTTACCAAGCAAATGGAGGGTTATGGTTAAATCATTTTGAAATGTTTTGGGATTTGAAAAGGGTGGTTGGTGCAGGGAACCCTGCATACATCTTGCAACTGAAGGTATTTTGCTTGGAGGAGTGGTAAAAAAAAGAAATCAGTGAGTTGATGTCAGAGACTATTTCACAGTTATGCAATATTCTCACAAGAAGCCATTTCTGCTAAAAAGGGCAGTATCAGCTTCTGAGGCCAAGGGTTTATTTATTTTTTCCACAGTATACCATTACGTCTGTTGATATTTTTGTGAAATAAACTATTGAAAAGGCACATTTTGCTTGTGATTTTATTCAAGTATATTGCCCTTATCTGTAGACACTGGTAAATTACATTACTGTACGTTGAAATTTAGACTACAAATAAATAGTAGGTTATATTTATCAGTTCTGACACCCTAAACAGGTGCAGAAAGATGCATGTGAGGCAGTATTAATAAAAATTCCTCCCTTGGCTGCACTGTGACTGAAAAATACTTGACCCTTACCACTTCTTAATTTTGTCTGTTTAGTGTAAAATTGCGTCTCATCTTTAGTAATAAATCTGTCTCACACACAGGTCTGTAAACTTTTTGCAGTTTGCTGAAGAAGACACAATCTGATATGAGATAATTGTATTGCTAGCTTGATAATTGTCCCCTGCTGTATTTTAGGAGGATGGGTGAACTAATTAGTTTGAATAAACCAATACTTTAGATACCCCAATTGTCCTGCAGAGCTATTAGAACATATCCTGTCAATATACTGCTTTATTTCCATTTTTTTCTAGATGCTTTTTCTGAATAAAATGATTTGATTTTTACAACTGTAAAATTAAAGTGGACATGATAATACCTGTTTTTTTAAGGTTAAATGGCCTGATGGAATGGATGGACTTAATGCCCTTCATAGGTTGCTGATCTTACGAGCTGTGAGGATGGACAGGATTCTGCCAGCAGCTTCCAACTATATCAGTGTAATTCTGGGGAAGATGTAAGTAAGCAATGAAATATTCATTGGAACTTTTCCCATGATAAATAACATACGCTACTAGTATAGAAAGCATTAATATTCTGTTCAACCTATTTCTTAATTACTGTACACTGCATATTCTGCTTTCTGCATATACTGTATTTCTTTCTGATAAATTGAATTGGCAAATTTAAATGCTGCATTGCAATGCATGGGTCGTTAACAAGAGCTCCTTACTGATTAAATATAAGTTCATATGATCCAGCACACTTCTTAAAGCAATAAACACCTTCAAATGTGGGTGCTGCAATGACAAGCATTAACAAATTAAAATCATAAAAGCATCATCAGTGGACCAAAATTATGCAAAAAGCAGGAACATTTTTTTTTTTTAAAGAATAAAGGTTTATTTATTTAAAAGACATACAGAGAAAAGAGGAAGCACATTAGCGCATACAGAGACAATCTCTTAATAGATGCATATGTTCAAACCTTAATGCAAAGTAAACATGAAATAAAATTAAGCAATAGATATCCCACCATGTCCCACCATATCCCACCATGCCAAATGCAGCAATTGTTTTAAAGCACTGGCCCTATGATAATTCTTGTAGTGTTGTGAAGATATTATTGATTACCAACTTTGCAAGAGGATTTTAGCTCAGTTGCTCTGTCCAGGCTCATAATGCCAAGTGGAAAGGAAAAAAGATACACTGAAGTAACAGTGAACAGATGAGAATAAAATAGAATAGTAGGGTGAAGCCAAAAGTGGGTAGGAAAAAGAAAGAACAACAAATAGGGGGAGGAATGTTGGGTGGTTAGATGGGGGAGGTAATATACATTAAGTATGCATCAAGTGTTTATCAAATAATGGTTTTGAAGTGTGGAGTACACGAGAAGATGACTTATATGTTCTATGTGAACATATAAGTAGTAGTATATAATTTAGCTGCCGGTTATTCTAGACCATAAGACAGGTTATCTCAATGTACCACTCAGAAATGGTGGGAGAGGAGGTAAATTTCCAGTGTCTCATGATCATATTCTTGGCAGCAAGTAAGAAGAAGTGAGCATGGAGAGTAAAACCATAGAATGGGATGCAGAAGTGTGTGCATCCATGACCATTTCATAGATCTGGAAGATACGGGACCAAAAGACTTCAATCAGTGCACATTAACACCAGTGTATAGCAAAGTTCCCATAGCCTTCCCACATCTCCAGCACATAATGGCGCTGAGGGAAAAATCTTATATAGCATTAGGAGGTATGTCATGATCAGGGGTCAAGCTTGGAGGCCAGTAGCTATAGCAGTAGAAAGACTCACACAGAAACCAGCAGGATAAATACACCAGTAGGTCCCCCTGACAGGTGACCCGGGCTTACCTGAGGCATGTGGTCTAAGCACTAACCAGTCTTCACCAGAGCTCCTGATGGTGAAGATGGGTTCTGCAGTGTGCTAGTGCCAAGTTTTGATCCTCAGGGTTGCCCCTCCAGGAGATGAGCAAGCCGGGGTCCGGAAAAAGATGTAGCAGGTAGGGATCAAGCAGAGGAGTAGTCGATAAATAAACCAAAAGTCAGTAACAAGTAGTTGCAGGTTGAGATCAAGTAGAAGCATAGTCAATGAACAAGCCAAAAGGTCTATAGCAAGTGGTAGTGAATATATGGATGGCAGCAGGAGAGGAGCAAGATGTTGGCTGGAGAAGAGCACAATAATCTGGCAAACAGTGCATAGACATGGCCTAAATAGAAAGTTCATAGGAGGAGCAAGGAGTTGAAGTTTCACCAGAAACAAGATGCAAAGAAGGTTATCCAAGGGATCAGGCCAGGAGCTGTTCAGATCTTAGGTGGCTCAGTAAGAAAAGTCACTGTCAGGCACATCAGAGGTCCTAGGTTCAGATACAGATCCTCACAATATACCTATACCACCATGTAAGGATCTTGTAGCTTTTTTTCTGAGCTGCTACCAAGACACAGGCCTTATGTATCAATATGAACCCTTTCTGTATTTTGTCTGCTAAAAATTGTGTACCTAGGTCCTTTTCCTATGCAGAGATAAAATAGGGGATACTCGGGTTTGCATGGTCAAGCAGCATACCATAGAGTATGATAGGATATATAAAAAATAAGGTGTGTAGGTTCTTCCTGAAGGCATAGGGTTTAAAACAGGGTTAACTATTAAGGCTTTTCTGAAGATTGAATTGAGAAACCCACATAGCTGTTGACATTGGCACCGCTGTCTGTAAATTTGCGGTAGGTCCTGTAGCAAACTTGCTCATCAGAGTTGGAGCGGAGTTCTCCTTCAACCCTTTTTTCTCTTTTTTTTCGAGATATTTTCTATTTCTCAGCCCTCATTCCCTACCTCCCACCCTTCCTGAGAGGCAAATGTTATCTCCTGACAGATGGTGCGGGTCAACCAGGTTTGGTGCCAGTTGTCTGGGTAAACATGTAACCTTTCTCACCTACGTCTGATAAAGCAGCATTTCTCAGAGAATTGGGAAGCACTGACCCCAAAACTGTGTAAGCCCCCACATCATAAAACAGATAATAGCTTCTCTCCCGGACTTAAAAGAGAATTGAACATTCCTCAGGTCAACTGTGTGTTTCATGTCATGCATTATGAAGCTGTTAGTTTTAACTGAGTTTCCCACTGACCACTCCCAAAACGTGTAGTAAGAGCCCCCCTCCCCTTTGAGAGGGACTTTTAAGAAGAGACAAGTTAGAGTTTTGACACAGATCTCCCAGCGTAACATCAATCTACCACCTGGGGAGACCCTTTGCAACTTGGATCTGCAAACCCAGGCATACGGGCAAGTAACTTAACCCTGTAATCTTCTTCCTAATTATCTCTTTGCTGTGTCTTTATATACATATATATTTATTTTTGTGATATCTCTTTGTAAATATTGTATGGCACCTGTTTGACTCTTTTAGTAATAAATCTTTCTTTCTGAAAGTGTTAAACTGTTTCTAAGCGCTTACCTGCAATTCACGAATTCCTGCCTTTTGAAGAGACGCTACTGTGTTTGTTTACTCCCTGCCCAATTGACCATATTGGACAGGTGACTTTTCAATCATTATAGTGTATTTCTGACAGAGTCCGTCTTCTCTGTACATTTCAAGACGGTGGTGGCAGTGTGAAGGGTTAGTGGTGTAATTAACCCAACCCAGTAACAAGCGCATTCAGGCTGCAGGCACCGATTGTGGCCCATTAGCTGGACAATCGCTGTGCAGGGTGCAGCTGGGTGGAGCCTTGTTACGCGCGTCACACCGCGGTTTTAGATCGGCCGGTCCTTCGGTCACGAGTTTGGTGAGAAGGTCTGGGGTCTGACGCCGTGGGCATGACGTATTACTGTTAGTCGCGGTCGTGCGATTGTCGCATGTTTGTGGCGGCGACTGTGGATCCGTGACAGGTCCGAGGTTAGTGTAGAGAGAAATTTTTGATGTTTGTTATGAAAGGCACTTGTGACTGCAAGTTATCACATGGAAATGTATTGCCAAAAATTTGGTATCACAAATGTTTGGCAATAAATGTTCCTGCTTTTTGCATAATTTTGGTGTGCATCTGACACTTCTGTTACTCTACTCTCCTTACTGATTAGCCACATCATTAAAAGTGGTAGTTTATTTGCTTTGTATTAGACTTATGATTTTTTTATCATGGAAAAATGCACAAGTGTAAAGATCTCCCTCCTAGATTGTAACCTCGAAAGAGCAGGGCCCTCAATCCCCTCATGTTTTGCATTGTATTGGTATTGTTCTGTCACATGTTCTGTCCCCCTTTGTAATGTACAGCGCTGAGCGAACTATTGGCGCTTTATAAATACTGTATAATAATAATAATAATAATAAACAGCTATAAAAAGCTATAATGGAGGCAGAAATGCAATGCAAGAACAATACAAGTAGAGAAAGGTTAAAAGGGAAATAATAAATATTTTTTACATTTATAGGTATACATCAGAAGCGGTTGTTGATCTTCAGACCTCTTTGTCATGGATGTCACCTTATCAGCCAGGGCTACTAATATATAGCAGTGACTGTAATTTTCCTCGCACCTTACTCCTTGAATTTGCAGAGAGGAAGAGCCAGAAGATAACAGTATTCCCCATCAATACACCTGATGAGGAAATAGATGAACTGCTCATAAATGCCATGTCAGAGGTGAAAATAAATCTTAATAACATTATCTGTGTCAACTTTTCGGACCGTAGAAAACATCCATTTTCTTCACAAAACATTTTTTAGATTGTGTGATGGTTTAAAAATAAAATTATAAAGGTATATGCTACGTTTCGTTCTACAAGAATACTGTATATCAAAGGTTTACATTTAATTTCCCCTTACCAGCTTTTCAGTTGCCCTTGGTAGATGTCAATGACAATAGGGGCTTTTACACATGGACATCAACCCTGATTTAGAAAACAGAGGGCACATTATTATATGTAAGCATTTGCTAGTATCTGCAGAATGGCCACCAGTCACTTGTGATGAATGGAGTCTGTCATGCACACACACAGCACAGGTCAATACTGCAACATACTCAAATGAACCATTGCACAAAGATGTGCCTTATGTCAGTTGAAGTGCATTGCAGTGCTATCCTGTGTACTTTTTACAAAACCACTTCTATCCATAGATTATAAAGATAATTTTTAACCAAGAACACATGTCACAGTACATCAATGCCTGAAATAACACAAATGAAATGCTCTTTATGCACACTATGTCAGGCATGCAGAAGGTGGAAAAAGCTGTTTTTAGAGCCCCCAGATTGTAAACTTTGCATGGTTAATCACAACCTTAGGGATCCTGGAACAATACTATAAAAAGGTATGTTGTATAGGCTAAAAAAAAAAAAAAAAAAGGTTATTTTTTTGTTTATCGATTTTTTATATGTTATATCTACAAAAATTCAGCTTGACATCCAAATGTAATAATCTGCTTATGTCTGATGTAATTATTTAATAGGGTAGTTGGCTCTTCTTAGAGAACATTCAAAATTCTGCCAAGGTAATGATGTCATTTGGGGAGATCCTAAATTCAAAGAAGAACCCAGACAAAAACTTCCGCTTGTGGCTATCTGTTGAAGCCAGTGAAGAGCTGCCAACAAGACTGCTTCATTACACTGTAAAAACTATTGTGGATATGCCAATGGTAAAGAATACTTAAGTTTCATGTACAACAATGCACAACACCATGCATTGACTATCTTTTATATATAATGTAATTGATTCCTTGTTTCCTTTACAGAATATTAGAAGAGGAGTCATTCAGTCCTGGCAGTTTGTCAGCAATGAAACCCTGGTGTCAAGTCCTCGTCCTGAGTGGCCGGCATTGCTGCACAACCTGTGTTTTTTCCACTGTGCTAGCCGCTTAAGATCAATATATTCAGCAGGCTGGAATTGTCCAGACACAATGCGTTTTGGCTGTACAGAACTAAAGGTATGTACACTGTCCAGTACCAAAAGGGATAAACTGCAAACTAATAATAACTTATTGGTGTAAAGCAATAATATACACTGCTCAAAAAAAATTAAAGGAACACTTTGAAAACATATCAGATCCCAATGGGGAATCTGTATGGATATCTTTACTGATATGGACTGGGTAATGTGTTAGGGACGTAAGTATGCACATTGTTTGATAGAATCAAACAATTGTTTGATCAACCTCCAGAGGACTGAATTCAAAGACATCCCGAAAATCAAAGTGAAAAAATGATGCAGCAGGCTAGTCCATTTTGCTGAAATTTCATTGCAGCAACTCAAAATGGTACTCAGTAGTTTGAATAGCATTCTATTAGATTTAGGTCAGCAAACATGAGGACCATTCAATGGTATCAATTCCTTCATCCTCCAGGAACCGCCTGCATATTGTCCCCACATGAGGCCAGGCATTTTCATGCACCAGGAGGAACCCAGAACCCACTGCACCAGTGTATGGTCTGACAATGGGTCCAAGGATGTCATCCCGATACCTAATGGTAGTCAGGGTGCCATTGTCTAGCCTGTGGAGGTCTGTGCGTCCCTCCATGGATATGCCTCCCCAGACCATCACTGACCCACCACCAAAACGGTCATGCTGAATGATGTTACAGGCAGCATAACGTTCTCCACGGCTTCTCCAGACCCTTCCACATCTGTCACATGTGCTCAGGGTGAAGCTGCTCTCATTTGTGAAAAGCTCAGGGTGACAGTGGCAGACTTGCCAATTCTGGTGTTCAATGGCAAATACAAAAAGAGAGAAAGAAAAAAGGCTGCACACCTAGAAGGCTAACCTCAAAGGAATTTTATTATGCACCATAAACAGTTATAGGCCATTGGAGACATGACAATCCTTCATAACAGAGGACTCTACCCCCCCCCCCCCCCGAGATATCGAGAGGAAACCCTCAAGGATGGACCAGGGATAGAATTTGTCCACTGGGACTGACCTGACCCAACCCCCTAACACCCAACACCTGACACAAACCACCCCACCAGCCCTATCAACCCCCAGTACCCCCACAGGCACCCACAAGAAACCCTTCCATTGGATGGAGGATCCTCCAGTCCCACCACACCCCTCACAAAGGAGAGAGAGGAGCTGAGGGAGATAATACCAGCCCACTGACACCCCTAACCCTCCAACACCCACTAGATAGAAATGAGCCTATTACACACACCGGAGGCTCCTAGATGTGCCAACCATACAAATATTAAACACAACTAAACGACAGACATAAATGCATAATCATATAGCATTAGTATATATAGCAACATGCAGAGGTCAGTATGGCCATGGCCACTGGCCAAATAGGATAGCAGGGTATAAAGTCACTGTACAGGGCAAAAGCCTCAAAGTCCATGCAAGACGTGGTATAAATGATCTCTTGTATGACCAGAGCCAGATGAATTGAGGCAATGATGTAGGTAAGGCAATGACAGGTTATTCATGCAAAAGCTGTGAGAAAGTGAATGACACTGGTGCAGCCTGCTGAAATCGATCAGCTAATAGCCAACAAAGGTATGACAGCCATGGAGTGAGAATGGTCAGCTGGTAAGCGGGAGTCCAGTACTATAGTGCACGGTAGCCAGCCTATGTGATAGAGGGTATTGAAGGAGTAAATCAGCATCATGAATGTGTATGACCAGTCCAGCCTGTGATCTGCGATTTGTGATGACTAAGGTTGCATCACAAATCGCTAGCACTCACAGTCCAATGGGACCTCTGGGTCCTGTAATGATAAAGACTGAAATAACGGTGGGATCTCCAAGTCCAGCAAAGAATCTGCCTGCACTCCCGTGGATGGCTGCCAGTCCTACAATTCAAGTCTAGCAAATGGCCCAAGGATGGATGTATGGCTGTGGCAGGTCTAGGTATGCACCACAGCATGTGGAGAAAGCATGTGGATGTCAGGGGGAGGGGGGCAGCTGACGTGTTTCGTCCAGCCCATTTCCGAGACTTCTTCAGAGCAGTGTACTTGTTTATTTTATATATGTTTCCAAATTAGTTATCAGACTTAGAGAAAATGGGTAGTGAACATAATACTTCAAACTATTTTTACTATAAAAACATCCACTGACTGTTCTAGTGAAAGTTTAGGGACTAGCAGCTTCTCAGTCTTATTTTACTGTGACTCAGACTTCTTGTTCCTATGCTGCCAGTGACCAAATTATAGTAGCTGTAGCTTACTACAAAGCACTAGGGATGAGCTACTGGTTCAGCCCAAGGACAGGTTTTTATTTTTTTGCATGGGGTCCTCCTTGACATCCATACCAGATCCTCATCCCACTTTGTGTACAAATAGTACAAAGCAGTCTGAAGCTGTCATTTATCAAAAATGTAAGCTGCATTTTTTTCTAAACATCAGTTTTGCTGTAGCAAGTTGTATACGTTGCACAGATGTGCCACTTCACAGGCAGTTTATGGGCGTGCCCCACAAATGTTATTTAAAGGAATTCTTATATACAGTGTATCATTTAAGCATTATCAAAATTGCTCTCCTCCAAACGGAATTTAAAATTTTTTTCCTTCGTTTTAGTACACGTTGTCAAGGACAGTCCCCAGCCCTTCCATGTCATTTGTTTGATAGTGGCTAGCCTTTAGCTTAGGAAATGGCCATTATTGATTTGGCTCCCATGGCTTCAATTGGGTTTGGATTAGGTACCTAAACTTCAGTAATGTTTGGGAAATCTTTGCTGGACTGGACCCAGATACAGTCAGGTCCATAAATATTGGGACATCGACACAATTCTAACATTTTTGGCTCTATACACCACCACAATGGATTTGAAATGAAACAAACAAGATGTGCTTTAACCGCAGACTGTCAGCTTTAATTTGAGGGTATTTACATCCAAATCAGGTAAACGGTGTAGGAATTACAACAGTTTGCATATGTGCCTCCCACTTTTTAAGGGACCAAAAGTAATGGGACAATTGGCTTCTTAGCTGTTCCATGGCCAGGTGTGTGTTATTCCTTCATTATCCCAATTACAATGAGCAGATAAAAGGTCCAGAGTTCATTTCAAGTGTGCTATTTGCATTTGGAATCTGTTGCTGTCAACTCTCAAGATGAGATCCAAAGAGCTGTCACCATCAGTGAAGCAAGCCATCATTAGGCTGAAAAAATAAAACAAACCCATCAGAGAGATCGCAAAAACATTAAGCGTGGCTAAAACAACTGTTTGGAACATTCTTAAAAAGAAGGAACGCACCGGTGAGCTCAGCAACACCAAAAGACCCGGAAGACCACGGAAAACAACTGTGGTGGATGACCGAAGAATTCTTTCCCTTGTGAAGAAAACACCCTTCACAACAGTTGGCCAGATCAAGAACACTCTCCAGGAGGTAGGTGTATGTGTGTCAAAGTCAACAATCAAAAGAAGACTTCACCAGAGTGAATACAGAGGGTTCACCACAAGATGTAAACCATTGGTGAGAGTCAAAAACAGGAAGGCCAGATTAGAGTTTGCCAAACGACATCTAAAAAAGCCTTCACAGTTCTGGAACAACATCCTATGGACAGATGAGACCATGATCAACTTGTACCAGAGTGATGGGAAGAGAAGAGTATGGAGAAGGAAAGGAACTGCTCATGATCCTAAGCATACCACCTCATCAGTGAAGCATGGTGGTGTTAGTGTCATGGCGTGGGCATGTATGGCTGCCAATGGAACTGGTTATCTCGTATTTATTGATGATGTGACTGTTGACAAAAGCAGCAGGATGAATTCTGAAGTGTTACGGGCAATATTATCTGCTCATATTCAGCCAAATGCTTCAGAACTCATTGGATGCCGCTTCACAGTGCAGATGGACAATGACCCAAAGCATACTGCAAAAGCAACCAAAGAGTTTTTTAAGGGAAAGAAGTGGAATGTTATGCAATGGCCAAGTCAATCACCTGACCTGAATCCGATTGAGCATGCATTTCACTTGCTGAAGACAAAACTGAAGGGAAAATGCCTCAAGAACAAGCAGGAACTGAAGACAGTTGCAGTAGAGGCCTGGCAGAGCATCACCAGGGATGAAACCCAGCGTCTGGTGATGTCTATGCGTTCCAGACTTCAGGCTGTAATTGACTGCAAAGGATTTGCAACCAAGTATTAAAAAGTGAAAGTTTGATTCATGATTATTATTCTGTCCCATTACTTTTGGTCCCTTAAAAAGTGGGAGGCACATATGCAAACTGTTGTAATTCCTACACCGTTCACCTGATTTGGATGTAAATACCCTCAAATTAAAGCTGACAGTCTGCAGTTAAAGCACATCTTGTTCGTTTCATTTCAAATCCATTGTGGTGGTGTATAGAGCCAAAAATGTTAGAATTGTGTCGATGTCCCAATATTTATGGACCTGACTGTATATGTTAAGTTTACCATTACACTGAGCTTTATTTGCTCATTGCTGTCTGCGGTCTCTCACTAAAAGGCCAGGAGCAGCAATTCGATTGACTTTATATTTCTATGAAATGGACTTTACTTTAGTCTCAAACACTAGAACATGATATCAAAGTTGATTCACAGAACACAAATTGCTATAATATATATCTGAATTTTCTTATTATCAGGAGGGCATCAAAGTGCTTAAAGATGAATTTAAAGACAGTGATAATGAAGGTGGAGGAAAGGCTTTATCATGGACAGCCATGAGATATCTGTTATCAGAGGTATGTAAAATATATTTAAACAGTTTTCAGAAAAATCATAAACAATATAAAGAATGATAAAGCAATGCCCTGCTAAATACAAGTATGAGTTCTGTCTTGCCTGAAAATATCTATATTTACAGCCCAGCTCCAGGATCAAAGTACAGAAAGTAAAATACAGTCACATTTTGTCTCATCTAGACGAATGCTTGTGAGATTCGTCCAACAAATTTATTTTACATAGACCACTATGTGTTTATGATGAAACTGTCCTAGCAGGCATTTTAGAGTGATGGTGGCTTCCTATTCCATAAGGTTTTTATAGCTGTCTTAGTCCTTGTTGGGGAGATTCACCCTCTATAGTTGACTGGGACAGAAAATTTTGTGAAATTCAAAATTTTACAAAGAAATCTTACAACTGGGGAAACCTGTTACCGTTTCAACTGTTCGAGAAAACATTTCCCCTCCCTTGGGAAGATTTAAACGTTTTCTTTCTGCTCCTGTTTTCATAGATATCCCAGTATAAAGGGAGAGTTTAATTGACCAAACACTTCCAAAAGACCAATGCATGGTTATTGCGTTCCTGGCATAAGAAAGTAAAAGCGTGAAGGTGTTTTTTAACTTATGCTTCCCTGTGAATGGGTAAGAGGTGTTGTGGACCCTTTTATCAATCCCCCATTCAAGGAAAAGGGACAACAATTTATAAACCGGTCATCTCATGTGAATCCTGCTGTGCTTTAGCTGCACCCCATTTTAGGGCACCAGTGGTGTGGAAGAGCCAAGTATTTATCATTATCTTACTAGTGCTTTGAGAAGAGGGGTTTGGAGAACAGTAGCTATGTGTTAATAACCTTTAAATAGAAGTTATTTTCATAATGTATTTATAATTAGAGCAAGTTCACACTACAAAAACGCACTCCAGATGCATTCTGAATGTGTTTTTGCTTACAGTTCACACCACACTCTATTCTGGTGCGTTTGTGATGCATTTTGCTATGTTCCAATACAGCTCTGTACAGAGAAAAATGCAGCATATTCTACTTTTCTTTCTGCATCAGAAACTGGAACTGACTGCATTGGTGTGAACTAGGGACATTGGAATACATAGAAAACACTGTGCATGCATTTCTGATGTAGAGAAATACGCATTGGACTGAATTTGGTGTGAACCAGCCCTAAGTTATGATTTCTCTGCATGCCGTTTCAGTAGTTAAACAAGACTAGGGAAAAGATGCTAACTAGTGATGATGTTTAGGATTCTTTAAGTTATTCTGTAAACGCATTACCTCTTTCTATCCAAGATATATGACCTGGAATTTCTAGACAGCTGTTTTTCTGAGGAAAGAGGATTTCCTTTAATCTGAAGCAAAGTGCTTATAATAGATGGAAAATTGGAAGACATATAATAGCTCATATATAAAAGCATCCTCCTCTGTGTAGCTCATGATGGGCATTATATTATGTTCATTAATATATTGTTTACCAGTATTGTCCATACTGACGCCAGGCTGAAACTGTAATTGACAAGTATATGTACTGTATGTGAATTACATGATTACTGGAAAGCAGCAGTCGTTACAATATATTTTACATGCTCGGCATAATGATTTATCCACTAATGGATCCCATATATACCACTACCGTGAATAAAAAGTAATTGCACCATTCTAAGATTGTGAAGTATTCTTTTTTATCAGATTAATTATGGCTGCAATGTCTCAGATGATTTAGATATGACAGTTTTATCATCAATGATCGATTACTGGATTAGCATTAACTCTACAAAGCGAGACAATGAACTCACTAAATGTAAGTTTCTTTATTTTTATTTTAGCTTTGATAACCATATCTTTTACAAATGTATTGGCTTTGTAGTGTTTTTTTTTTTTCGTTTTAGAAGCTATTCGTAAATTTAAAAAGAGCAAGCAAGGGCTCGCTTAGATATACGGATAGGGGGAAGGCAGTAAAAATGCAAGATTAAGCCTTGTTTTTAGCACCCCCCCAACTGCCCCCTTTTAGGCATTGGCCAGGAGTGTTCACATACTTTGCTTCCAGGCCCTGGCAAAACGTAGATCACTTAGCCTAGAAGTTTGGCAAAATGTATCATTAGTATAAAAAATCAAAGGGTTTATTTAATAGGGCAATGCAAAGGGTAGCAGTTATGTACAAAGTTCAGTTATCCTAAACCGCCAATCACATTTGAGTTTGCTGAAATATGATCTGCAAAGAGTAAAGTTTACTGTGGATAAAGAAATCTGCATTGAAGGATATTTGTAGGTTGTGATTGTTGACCTTTCCACTGAAATTTCTAATTGCCTGGGTTTCACACTAATCCAGTGGCTTAATTATTTTCAAAGTCAGTGACAAGTGTGAAGATCAGGTGTTCTGACTACTGGCAGCATACGTTTTCCAGGTCAGCAAGTATTGAAGCCTAAAGCTGGCAATAGACTGATTAAAATTCAGCCAGTTCAGTAGGGGCCGGATGAACTTCGATCAGAGTGTGGCCATTTCTGCTTGACTTCTGTCAAAGGGACATGCTAGAAAACTATTGTAGATCAGCAACTGCAGCTAGTTGGGTTCCACTATTGGAATACAATCCCCTAGCAGTGAAGATTCCTCCATCCACCTCATCTGCCCTCTGACTGAACAAAAAACTACCTGTCTATGGTCAGCTGAAGACAGCAAAAAAGCTAGTATTTTTTTAAAGAGGTCAACAATGTCAACCTTTATATTTTAGCCCTATATTTTTTACATTTTGTTTCTTTGTCCATATGTGCGCTTGGAAGCCTTCCAAACGTTTGACTTCTTAATGCTCTGTTCTGTTCTTGTTATCTCATTAATTTGTGGTGTCTAGGTTTCACATAAAGTACTGTATTCAAATAAATATTACATACATTTATTCATGTTAATTTGTTTTTGACAGTAAAGTTCAAGATTCCGGCAGTTTTCTTTACCTCCGATATAAATCCTGGCTCTTTGAAACAAGCATTGGAATCTATCCCTCTGTATTCCCTGGATGCTCCAGAATCATTTCACATGCACTCGTCACCACTGGTAATAAATTTGCATCTTGTATACAGTATTACTCAGCACCACACATGATGTACCTAAACTGATACAGCTATCCCATAACTTCTTTTTTCAGGTTCCTTTCGGTGAACAAAACTATGTTATCACAAGGTTTAGCCAACTTTACGATTCTTGGTCTACATACAGGCATTGGGTCCAGTCTGCAAAAACAGCACAAACATCTCAAAAAGGTGCTTTAATGTATGTTAGGGTGTAGTGGAAACCCTGTACCCTTTACTATCCATATACTCTGTCTGGTTCTGAAGTTTATTGGAAACCCTGCACCCCTTACTACTCTTATACTCTATCTAGTCCTGATGTGTAGTGGAAACCCTGTACCCCTTACTATTCTTATACTCTATCTAGTCCTGATGTGTAGTGGAAACCCTGTACCCTTTACTATCCTTTTACTCAGTCCTGATGTGTATTAAAAACCCTGTACCCTTTACTATTCATATACTTTATCTAGTCCTGATGTGTAGTGGAAACCCTGTACCCCTTACTATTCTTATACTCTATCTAGTCCTGATGTGTAGTGGAAACTCTGTACCCTTTACTATCCTTTTACTCAGTCCTGATGTGTATTAGAAACCCTGTACCCTTTACTATTCTTATACTCTATCTAGTCCTCATGTGTAGTGGAAACAGTGGTGTATTTTGGTTTTGTGCTGCCCTAGGCAAAACTATATGTACTGTATGTTAGGGTGTAGTGGAAACCCTGTACTCTTTACTATTCTTATACTCTATCTAGTTATGATGTGTATTAAAAACCCTGTACCCCTTACAATTATTATACTCTATTTAGTCCTGATGTGTAGTGGAAACCCTGTACCCCTTACTATTCTTATACTCTATCTAGTCCTGATGTGTAGTGGAAACCCTGTACCCTTTACTATCCTTTTACTCAGTCCTGATGTGTATTAGAAACCCTGTACCCTTTTATTTTTTTATACTCTTATCTAATCCTGATGTGTAGTGGAAACAGTTGTATTTTGGTTTTGTGCTGCCCTAGGCAAAACTAAAATCGGGCACCCCTCTGCATCTAAATTTGTCCCACCCCTTCCTGTTTAATATCCACCCCCTTCATTTGTAAACCCCACCCCTTCTTCTTTAGGCTCCACCTCTTCCTGTTAAAGATCTGCCCACTGACAACGATGGGGCCACTATTCCTCCCACTGACAACAACCATGGGGCACTATTCCTCCCACTGACACTAATGATGGGGCACTATTCCTCCCACTGACACCAATGATGGGGCACTATTCCTCCCACTGACACCAATGATGCGTACATTGCTGTGCTGACCCCTGCTCCAGCCCACTGCCTCCTGGTCAATTGCCACTCAACTTCATTGATCCCCATTGTTTGCTCACCCATCCCGATCCATCATCACTAAGCAATGCTATCCCCTCTCCCATCCTGATCCAGCATCACTGATTATCCCAATCACTCCTTGGCCCAAGTGGGCACACTTTTATTAGATATTTGAAAAGGGACTGTTCAACAGTGCAACAGTGTTTCTACTTTGATCTTACCACTGATGGTAATTACATAAATCATAAATTACCAGTGATGTTGATTACATAAATAAAAGTGAATGTTTCCATGGAACCCCTTCATTCTTTGAGATTGTAAGCCCTAATGATCAGGGCCCTCTCATCCCTCTGCACTAGTGTGAACCTATCGTAAAGGCGTAATGGGCAATGTTTTTCCTTATGAAGGTTTAAATGGTAAACAAAATGGCATGTTATTTAGTGAATATATATTTATATTTCTGACATAAAATACTGCACCTTTTTCCACGGTGATGTTTGGAAGTGCATTTTTTGTATACTATACACACAATATATGTTAGAGGAAACATATGCATAGTAGTTAAATGACTAAGAATGTTGTGTTTTGTGTCTAGCTGTGAAACCTGTTTCTGTACAAGGTCTTCATACCCTTACCGCAACTGAATCTCTGGCCAATCCTCCTATTATGTACCTGCAAACAGTCAAGCTAGTAGAGGTTCATGATACATGTGCTTCTCTTCTCTCCAAAGTGCCACGTGGATGGAGTCGGGTATGTATCCAATGAGGTTACTATAAATGTGTAGGGCCCATTCCTGTTAAAATGTAACAGTAGAGGGTGACACATTTTTGTGTGGGATATTATCCTCACTCTGGGGCTATACTCAGGGTTGCTGCAAATGACATCTTTGTGATGAAAGAACTGGTAGGGAGCATTTTGATATAATCTATAGCCTAAAAGTTCTCACTTCTGCTGGCTCGAACTGTTTCATAGACAGGATGTGGTTCCACTCAGAAGGCAGTTGTGACCATCTTGGGATGGGTATAAAAAGACCTTTAATCCAACAGGATGATTTCCTGTGTGTATCAAGTAATAGAAACATAACTTAAAAAGAAACTGTTAAAGTATTTATAGGTTACAATATCTCTAGTAGCCATTTCATGAGCAGATGTTAGATCTAATTCAGCTGCATTAGATTTCAGGCCACTATACAAATAGTACTTTTTTTTTTAAATAAAAAGAAGTACATTTACTAAGGGACAATCCAAAGAAAATTCACCCATTATTAGTACACATACTAAAATTGGCTGGTCTCTTGTTGGCTGAAAGCTGAGCTTAATGGGTCCAACCTTTGGTTGCAATTGCTTGGTTGCAATTGCTTACTTTCACAATATCTAAAATAATAAAATAGCTGGACATTCCCTGTTCATATAGCAGTGATCTGTGCCCAGTGGGGCTACCTTGGACATGGTGTTAACATTTTGAACAAATTGTTGCTCTATTTACTACTATGAAATAAAAAAAAAACTAATTTTGGTTACTAAAGACTGTATGTACAAAAATAAAGCAGTTGTGTATTTCATTTCTTTACTTAAAGGATTTCATCAATGATCGTATAAAAAAACTTGGTGGAGATACCCCTTTCAACCTGTTTTTAAAGAAAGAACTGCAACACCTTACGTCAGTGTTGTCCGAAATTAGAAGGAGTTTACATGTGAGTATTATCATACTTTATGCAGTATAATACCTCATACAATAGGCTCAATCTCCAAAGCTTTAACTCAGGCTTAAGTATTTTTTAATTTAGCTATGTGTCTGTACTTTGCAAATCTCATTGGCTGAAAATAACCAACACTTAAAACAAAATAAGTATCCCTCTCCTGGTGTGTTGGCTTTGTGAATTGAGCCTCACATATCTCATTGTTGATAGAAGAAAACATGGCTGCTAAATCTGGACATAAACGATTCAAATCTTGACCAGTTCAGCAGGGACCAGCTGAGATTTGAACCATGTATGGGCAGGGTGAATGTACTCAAGTTGATCAATCAACTTGGGTACAACCAGCCTGTCGGATTTTACAAGTGATTATTGCTAGCAGCTATTATAGCCGCTAGCAGTAATCACTGTGTTCTCTGAGTGGGGACAGATCCTCCCACCAGGAGAACACAATGACTGCACGGGAGGAATCGGGCATCAACACTGACTCTGCTGATGGAGGAATCAAGCAATTTTCTTTCAACCACAGGTTTCAGGAAAGGAAATCACTCAACCTATGGCCTGCTCAAGTATATATGGGCACTATGTACCATGGGCAGACTGTGACACAGCCTTTACTCATAGTGAAAATCGAGAGCAGATGCCATTTTCCATTGGAAATTCCTTAGAACTTTGTAGTGGAGTGCTATAATGAATGCATGTATCAGGTGGCACAAAAATGTGTGAATGAATGTAAGACAAGTTCATGACCAGCTATACTTTATTATTATTTTAGCAAAGCATAAAGAAGAATTAATGTCTCATTAGGGCTTTACTTTTATTTTGTTTTCTGTAGGTAATAAAGGATTCCCTTGAATCATCAGACACATTAGGTGATCAACTATCTGACCCCAATGCTATCACAATTGTGCATGATCTATATCTTAAGAAAGCTCCCACACAGTGGTTCAAGATGGAATGGAGCTTCCCCTGTCCATCCGATTGGTCTATTTCATCTTGGATACAAGATGTGCAGCAGAGAGTAGCTCACTTTGAGAAGATACTCCAATTGGTAAATACAGCAAAGAATCCCTCTATTTCCTCTTTGTACCAAATTGTATTGTAACTGTAATGTCTACCTTCAATTTGTAAAGCACTGCACAAACTGTTAGCGCTATATAAATCCTGTATAATAATAATATACAGTATAATGCATATTGTTTTATTCTCTAGAGAATTATGCTCTTTAAATCCAAATTTCTTAATTATATTTTCTTGATTGGCCAATTAAACCATGACACTGAAGCATTATATTGCTGTTAACTATGACTTTTTGTGCTTTTGTTAATTTCATACTGTCATTTCAATTTATTCCTAAATCACCAGGGGCGTGAAAAAATGCCAACATACTGGCTTGGTGCATTTCATAATCCTAAGGGTCTACTCTCTCTTCTTAAACAAGAAGCAATTCGCAGATACTCGGCGAGAACTGGAAATGCAGAATCGGTAGCGTTTAAAACGGAAATAACACAGAGAGACAAAGAACATGTAAGTGATGTGTAATTGTAATTTGGCAATGTATTCTAATGTATTGTGTATAAAGCTGAAGTAGAAATCTGTTTATATGGTGTATGCCCCACCCCGCATATCATGAGCATAAACATTTCTGTGTTTATTACACACATTATTTTAGACCTAGTAGTGATGTCATCACTGGTTCTCTATGCAATGCAGGCAGATCGTGGCTTTTGGGAGGGGCTAGCAAAGTGTTATACATAACTTCCTGAAAACATCTCAACACCCCAGCTCAGTACTCATGTGCTGATGCAAGATGTGGGCTGGTATTTGGGAGGATTTCTGCAAATGTCACAATGCCTTGACAGGTGGCTGTCAGTGTGTTGGCATTCTTAGGCTGTCTTTGCATGTAAACTGCTCTAGGTTGAGCTCTATGGTTTCAAGAGCACAAATCCAATTAATGATCGGGGCAGGCTTGGACCAGTAAGGCTGGAAGGACAAGGACTAGATGATGCTGGATGTCACCCAGCTAGGAAATGGGATGGACTTTATCTGACTTGCAGCAGCTTCTAATGCACACTGTGTGAAGCTTTCATTGTGCACTGAAATCAGAGAAAGCATTTCTAGTAGAGGAAAAGAGCTGGTAGAAGTTGTTTTAAGGATAACTGTACTTTTAGTATAGATATATTTTTGAATAAACCCCTCTCCCCCATTCCTCCCTAATTGTTTACTTACCTGTACATGTTGCTTGTAATTCTTCACTATGTGGGCTTCTGGAAGCTGCATAATCTCCTCGCAAAAGGGGGCTATGTGTGTACAGTAAAATATGAAAACAAAAGCCATCCACCATTGAGGTCTCCATGTGTGGCCTTGCTGGCAAGGAGACTTTTTGGGCTGTGGTAATAGTGCAAAAATGGAAAGGCTGCAGTGACCCCAGACAGGCCACCAGTTAAACTGGGCTTTTAACATGAGGTATGCAAATATTGAATCGTTATTAATGCAGAAACAGGCAATGGATACATTTTAACTATCCTTTTAATAGAAACATAAATTTAACTGATACCAGTGGTGCCACATCACCACTTTAATGCACATACAACAAAGGTATTACAACTGACATCTTTTCACCCTTTTTTACAGTGGATATAAAAAGTCTACACACCCCTGTTAAAATGTCAGGTTTCTGTGATGTAAAAAAAAAAAAAAGACAAAGATAAATCATTTCATAACTTTTTCTGCCTTTAATGTGACCTATAAACTGTACAACTCCGCTGAACAACAAACTGAAATCTTTTCGGTGGAGGGAAGTAAAAATAAAAAACTAAAATAATATGGTTGCATAAGTGTGCACACCCTAAACTAATACTTTGTTGAAGCACCTTTTGATTTTATTCCAGCACTCCGTCTTTTTGGATATGAGTCTATCAGCATGGCACATCTTGACTTGGCAACATTTGCCCACTCTTCCTTGCAAAAACACTCCAAATCTGTCAGATTCCGAAGGCATCTCCTGTGCACAGCCCTCTTCAGATCATCCCAGATTTTTGATTGGATCCAGGTCTGGGCTCTGGCAGGGTCATTCCAAAACTTTAATCTTCTGGTGAAGCCATTCCTTTGAGTATGGAAGTATGCTTTGGGACGTTATGCTGAAAGATGAAGTTCCTCTTCATGTTCAGCTTTCTAGCAGAAGCCTGAAGGTTTTGTGCCAATATTGACTGGTATTTGGAACTGTTCATAATTCCCTCTACCTTGTCTAAGGCCCCAGTTCCAGGTGAAGAAAAACAGCCCCAAAGCATGATGCTGCCACCACCATGCTTCACTGTGGGTATGGTGTTCTTTTGGTGATGTGCAGTGCTGTTTTTGCACCAAACATATCTTTTGGAAGTATGGCCAAAAAGTTAAACTTGGTTTCATCAGACCATAACACATTTTCCCACATGCTTTTGGGAGACTTCAGATATGTTTTTCCAAAATTTAGCCGGGCTTGGATGTTTTTCTTCGTAAGAAAAGGCTTTCCTCTTGCCACTCTACCCCATAGCCCAGAAATATGAAGAATACGGAAGATTGTTGTCACATGTCCCACACAGCCAGTACTTGCCAGATATTTCTGCAGCTCCTTTAATGTTGCTGTAGACCTCTTGGCAGTCTCTCAGACCAGTTTTCTTCAAGTCTTTTTATCAATTTTGGAGAGACGTCCAGTTCTTGGTAATGTCACTGTTGTGCCATATTTTCTCTACTTGACGAGGACTGTCTTCACTGTGTTCCATGGTATATCTAATGCCTTGGAAATTCTGTTGTACCCTTCTCCTGGCTGATACCTTTTAACAATGAGATCCCTCGAATGCTTTGGAAGCTCTCTGCGGACCATGGTTTTTGCTGTAGGATGGGACTAAGAAAATGTCAGGAAAGACCTATTAGAACAGATGAACTTTATTTGGGGTTAATCAGAGGCACTTTAAATTATGGAAGGTGTGTACTGACTCCTATTTAACATGATTTTGAATGTGATTGCTTAATTCTGAACACAGCTACATCCCCAGTTATAAGAGGGTGTGCACACTTATGCAACCACATTATTTTAATTTTTTATGTTTACTTCCCCCCCTAAAAAAAGTTCTGTTTGTTTTTCAGTTAAGTTGTACAGTTTATAGGTCACATTAAAAGGTGGAAAAAAAGTTCTGAAATGATTTATCTGTCTCATTTGTTTACATCACAGAAACCTGACATTTTAACAGGGGTGTGTAGACTTTTTATATCCACTATATATATATTGAGCCATATGTATTATGGATTTTGCTCCAAAAAACTGAAGTATATATGACCTCAGTCCATTTCCATTTTTAAGTGCATTTCTGCATGGCCTGAACTGTTGGCAGCTGTGCCAAACCACCCCAGTAACAGAATACCATGTGACTAATTATTATATGTTTCTTGCATTGACTAACCAGGATTACATTTTCATTTTAGATTCGAGATCCACCCCATGAAGGTATGTTTGTATACGGAGTCCACATCTGGGGAATATTCTGGAACAAAACTGATGGAGAGATTGTGGATTTCCCACAGAAGAGTCTAAACACATTACCCGTCATCCATGTACAGTGTTTGCCCACCTCTGAAAAACATGGCATTAATGATAACCCAAAAATGCCAGATGTCTTCATGTGTCCAGTGTACCGCTCTTTAACATCTGACAGACAGCCTGTTTTTGCTCTAGACATCCATAAAGAAAACATTGCCGGCTCTCGATGGGCTCTCCGAGGCATGAAAGCAACTATACATCCATTCTGATAGATTAACATTTGGGAACTTAATGCTTAACCGTTTCAATACCGTGCAATTTTACACCTTCCTGCCCAGGCCAGTTTTCACGTTTCAGCGCTCTCACACTTTGAATGACAATTGCGCGGTCATACAACATTGTACCCAAACTAAAATTTTATCATTTTCTTCACACAACCAGAGCTTTCTTTTGGTGGTATTTAATCACGGCTGAGGTTTTTATTTTTTGCTAAATTAACAAAAAAAGACCAAAAATTTTGAAAAAAAAACACGTTTTTCTTTGTTTCTGTTATAAAAGTTTACAAATAAATAATTGTTCTTCATAAATTTAGGCCGAGATGTATTCTGCTACATGTCTTTGGTGAAAAAAACCCAAATTAGGATGTATTATTTAGTCTGTAGGAAAGTTATAGCGTTTACAAACTATGGTATAGATCTGAATATTGATCAATCCTGAAGTACTGACAGCCAATCTAATTTCTTGAGGTCCAAGAATGTCAGAACAGTACAGATATCCCCCAAATGACCCCTTTTTGCAGAGTAGACAGTCCGATGTACTTCATAAGAGGAATGGCGAGTTTTTTGAAGTTGTATTTTTTTTGTCATAATTTTTCAGAAAATTAAAAAAATTATTTTCACTATTTTTTTTTTTGTACATACTGTCACCAGTGCAGTACAGCGTCATCATATAACTGGCATGGCGGTGAACAGGGACACTGACTGGTGACAGTATGAAAAAATAAATACATTTTTTTAAAAAATTTTTTATTATTTTTAATTTTTTATTACATTTTTTTAAAAAAAATTTTAAGATTTTTTTTCATATTTTACTATGACCAAAGTAGTACAATGTTACAATAGTAACATTGTACTACTTTGGGGAAGTGATCAGTATTTTTTTTTTTTTTACACAATTTGCTTATAGCAAAGAATTACTTTGCTATAAGCAAGCATTTACTTGAATGAAATCGATTCATTCAGGTTTTTTTTTTTTTGTGCTTAGCTGTGATTTGGTCACAGCTAATCACATGACATGTGCATGTGATTAGCTGTGACCATTCACAGCTAGGCACTAGTATACAATGGATGGCATGAATGAAGCCATCCATTGTATACAACTGTCATGTGACCTGCTGTGATTGGTCACAGCAGGTCACATGGTACCAGCAACGGGGGCCGGTACTCAGATCTGTCATCGGCCGTGTCCGAGGTACACGGCCTACGACAGATCGCGCCGCTGCAAGGCTCTGCATTAGCGCAAACTGCGCATGTGCGGGTGCACGCCATTTGGAATGCCGATGCACTTTTGAAGCCGCCAAACGGCCATTGGCTGGGCGGCTAATGGTTAAGGACTTGTTCACATCATACGTGCATGAAAACTGACGCAGATTTCACTTGCAGAGATATGCACCTTACAGATTCCTGTGCAGAAAAAATGTGCATGTGATACTAATGTTGTGGTGTGAACAGGGCACATAGAGAACAATTTATTTTGTTGTGTCCTTGCAGAACGCATGCAGAAAATCTGACATCTCTGCACCATGGTGTAAACAAGGCCTAAAGCAGAGAGTTGCTTGATATTCTGTGTTTCAGTGTGTAGAAAGACTTCATTCTTGTACCATAAAAAATAAACACTATTTATGTAAACAGGCATTGGGGGCAGATTTTACTTCTTTGCAGCATATGGGTTTATAAAAATCTTGGAATAAGGTATGTCATAGTTAATAGAAGTTAATGTATATTAGACATGGTCCAGAATTAATTCTTATAAGAGCTTTAGATCTTAAGCCCAGGTAGCTAATCCCTTACCATTCTGAGAGGTTTATTTCTAATCTTAGCTATGCATTTCTAATTATTGCAATGGATATACACCTTCCCTGTCTCCATAAAGTTTGTTCAGGCGCCTGAAATGGACATGCTAATTGTGCAAGGGTACAATATTTTATCCATTTTTAGCTTTGTGCGTCTCTCTGCTAGTAAATTGTGTCCTCCATCAGCTTCTGCCTGGTAAACATCGCACCATATGCAGTGCTCGGATTCTGCTCCCTCCCCACCCTAGCTATGAAACATTCGTCACAGGTTAATGCATCTCGGAAAGCTTGTGCTGGCCTCCTGCCTCAGAACTGCATTAGTAGTGTCTCACCAATACTAATACCGGAATGTGATGGCACACATTTGAGGGGCTAATCAAACACAAAACAAGAAGGGTTTGATACATGGAAATAGCATTTTAATTTACAGTAATGATATAATGGCTGCTTTGTTGAAAACAGGAGCAAAACAATATAAAACAGCAAATGATGTGCACATGTATAAATGGATTTTTCTGAGAGCTTACCAAAAGATAGAGTTAATATTGTGGGGAGAAGCATGATGAGACTGCTTTCCTGTTCACTAATCCCACTGAAGGGCATTGCAGGAATCTCCTGCTTAGGGGACACTACCTTTAGGAAGAAGTTCATTTCCATTTAAATGAACAGTCACTTTCCACATCTTCATATGACAAAAATGCACATTTTGTAGGATATTAAGTAAAGGATTAAAGGAACCACTGCACACATTACACTTTCTCCCATTGAGAGTAATTTTATTTTGGTAAATAATCCCCCCCCCCCCCCAATTAAGCTGGCCATAGAATAATGAAAATTCAGCCAGTTCAGCAGAGACTGGCCAAATTTCAATCAGTGTCTGGTCATCCATGTTCAACAGAAGTCTATTGGCTGCAGCGGCTGATCAGTGTATTCTGACAGTGGAGAATCCTGCTGTCAGAATACAAGGTACTGGCAGGGGATGCTTCCATTATCCAACTCACTTGTGTGGATGAAGGAATCTGTTTTTTTTTTTTCATTTAGCTTGCTGGCTATAGGTAAAGTTGATCCAGGGAATATCTGATTGCCTCTCGGGGGATCAGGAAGGAATGTTTTTCCCTGCAGGAGCAAATTGGTTCTCGCTTTGCTGTGTTTTTTTTGCCTTCCTCTGGATCAACTGTGGGTATAGGATTATAACTTGTTTTTTTTTTATAGTTAAACTGGATGGACTTTTGTCTTTTTTCAGCCAGACTATGTTAAAAAAAAACGAATTATCTATGGTCAGCTTTACTGACCATAAGTGACAAGCAAGACAGTACTATAACATCCTATAAAGGAAGAAAATATAATTGTGATCGTCCACAATACAATTTTAGGTCTTTGCCTTCCACTATCTGTTTCATGTCTTGGGTCTATAAAGCAGTCTCACTTTTGAGTGCAATTTAATTTCATGTTGATGTAGATTTTATGCATAAATTTTATGCAGCCCCCAAACTGGAGTGTTCTATAAAAGTGGATAACAGAAAAGGCTGTTTCCATAGACACTAAAAATATGCTTTAATTTGTAAACTGGTTTAAAAAAAAAAAAAAAAAAAAGCTTTAGCTCCAACATTATGGTTGGAGCTAAAAAAAAACAAAACAAAGAACATTAAAGAACAACCCGAATTAAATTTTCCTGCTCCTGTCAATCGCAACGATACCACATATGTATATTTTATTTGTTGTTTGTAACAGTAGTAAGGCCCAGAAACAATACCGCGCATTTTGCTTCTTTTTTATCCTAAGACGCAAGTGACACTGATAATAATTTTAAAAAAGCTTTAAAAAAAAAATCCTGCCCAAAATTTGCTGACCTTGACCTTTGACCCTTACACTAACCTTGATCTTGGTATTTTTTTATTATCTATTTTTTTATCTATTTTTTTTAAATGTATTTATTTTTACACACATGTGTTTACTTTCTGCAATAAGATACAATGTATATCTCTGCCATTCAGAGAGCAAAAAAAAAACAAAACACAGGAGTGGGCTGCACAATGACTGATCACTGTAATAGCCAATCAGAGGCTACCACAGCGATTAGGTGACTCAGAACTGGGGTCCCGATTGTTAGTACAGCCTGGTCTTTGTGCTGGCAGCACGCTGTGCATTGCGCTCCCAACACAAAGACAGATATGCATATATGGGGCCCCATGGAAAAAAGCCCAGTTCTGCGAGGCTGCATATATGCATACGATCGTCGCTAAAGGGTTAAATAAACAAAATGTAAAACATCACCAGTGTTCTTTTTTTATGTTTTGTTTAAAAAAAAAAAAAACTCATGCCATCTTGCATCTCCAAATTGACACTGGCCATACACTGTTAGAATTTCAGGCCATTCCTGTGAATTGGTTGAAATTCCAACAGTGTGATCCTGCTGGTTTGAAAAACTTCAACTGAAAAATCTGCCTAACAGTGACTGCAGCCAATAAGTGTTTGAGTATTCTGACAGCCTGGAACACTGGCTGTCAGCATACAATAGCCAGCAGTGAAAAATGTAGCATTTAGTGTGGCTGGGGGACATCAAGTGATTTTTCTCATTCAGCCTAGTAAGTTGATATGGCCAGCTTAAGTTAGTGACTTGTGCCTGTAAAACAGTGCTTATATTCAAAACACTTTAAATACATTTTAGCATCCCATCAGACAATACTGTTACCAAAAAGTAGTAAATAAGTTAAGCATAAAAAAAAATAGAATAAATAAATACATCGCAGAAACTGTACAATTTGTGTATTGTGTATAAACGTATAGAACAAAGAACAACAGAAATGATTTCCATAAGAAAAAAAGGAAAATTGAGGTTTCATTGACTGAAGTCATCTTTCAACAATGGTAACGCCTTTCATGTCTTGCACAGAGTTTATCCTTAACCCCTTGGCGCCGGCGCCTTCCGGCCTTTTAAGGGTTTCAGAAGCTGGAGTTTTAGGGTCATGTGACTGCCGTGATTCACTGTCACGGTGGTCACATGATTGGGAAAGGTCCCGATCGAAAGAGGAGATCAAGACCTTTCCGTGAGTACCAGACATATGTACTTTCAGCACATATGTTTTTCTTAATTGCACGCAAATGTGCGGCCGCTCGGCGTCAAGGCCCAGACACCAGGAGGCTGCACATTTGCGTGCGGCCGGCGCCAAGAGGTTAAAGTATAACTAAAGGTAAAAAAAAAAAAATAACTAAAGGTTAAACATTTTTTACAAGTTTTTAATAGATTGAAAATGGAGTAGAACACCTGTTAGTTTTTATCGCAGTCTGCACCCCCATTAGAGAGTTTCACCCTCTCTATTTTTGCTGTTTACCATTAACATTGAATGTGAAAGTAAAAAAAAAAAAAAAAAAATTGGGTTGTCCCCAGAAAAGGAATACAGGGGAAATTTTCCAATGGGGACACTAGTTTTGGTGATCTTGGGGGCCCAAACGGATTCCCTTAATTTGCAGGTATTTCCTCTCACTTCCTGTTTGAGTATAGCACACGAAGTAAAGGTAAATCTCCCCAATGGGACACAGATGACAAAAAAAACTGACGGGGATTAAAACCCTCCCTTACCATATCCCCAAAAAAAAAAAGTTTTGCCATTAGTTTTACTTTAAAATTATAAGTGGATCAAGTTTTTACTTCACCAGTTTCCTACCAATTTACTGAGCAGTTTCTCAAGTATTTATTATATACTGTAGACGTGAACTAGAAGCTATAATTGGCCTTTGAAATTTGAAAACATAACTGGTGATTTAAAAAAAAAAATTAAAAAATTGGGAAAATATAACAAAACCAGAAATTCATACAGAGGAAGATATTTAGTAACCAACAGCTGTGTGTGAATTATCTGGTAAAAACTACAGCTGGCTGAAATGAAAAGCCCACTTTAGACCAAGTGTCAGTCTGCACTGTGTGTGTACATCTCTCACCCTCTGCAGTTTTATTATGAGGGCACACATGAAAAATTAGAGGATTGCACAATGACTTTACATTCAGTGGAACACGCTTAAATATATAACCAGTTTAAGCATCAAAAATAACTGAGCACTTATCAAGAGACACAAGTGACAATATTTCTTACAGGACAATAACTGCATCAACTAAACTGTCATGGTATTGTCACACATTTACTTAAACGTTGACCTGTCACCAACATATCAAACATATTAGATAAGACAACACATAAATAAACATACTAGACACATTGTGCGTAGCTTCTTAACAAAATATGAAGTATTACATCTCTGTTAAAAGGGGGTTTCTAGCTTACTTGAGGTTATCGGCAATGAAGAACATTAAAGTTAGGTTGTCATATCTGTACTTGAAATCATTGCTTTTTCATGGTTTCCATCCTTCTTACACATGAAAGGACAAGTTGCTTAACCAAATAGCGTTTTTCTCTGATTTCAGTTCTAGGGTTTTGTCAACACAAAACCCTCACTAATTATAAAGGTGTGTTTCACCAAGCAGTCTAAATGTATTGGTTCGTAACTTATAGTTTTAGAAAGGCTCATACTGGAACAAATAACAATACACCTTGAGGGTTAGGGACTGATGTGAATGTACAATATATATGTAAAGCGCTGCGTAAATTGACGGCGCTATAGAAGTACCTGAAATAAATAAATAAATGGATGCATTAGGCTCAATCCACTAAGCTTTATAAAAAAGGATAAGGATTTTTATTTTAGCCATATAATTGTACTTTTTAAATCCCATTGGACTGTAATTGTAACATAAGAACTATTATCCTTGTGTGTTAGCTTTGTGAATTCAGCATATTGAGTTTCCCATATTACAAGGTGGTAGATTTTTCATTTTTAAAATGGTTGGAAACAACATGTAATAAGCACAAGTCCCCCTTTTAAAAGAAAACAACCATCATCTGGATGGAAGCAATTTAACCATGACTATCAATAAAAGGAATAATCTCTTGAACTGGCAGCAGCAAACTTGCTGCACTTCTGAGATACAATTTATGACATTCTCAAATTTCAGAATGCATTTTCGGCTTTCAACACAGTCTTCGGATTGTCCGCAAATGATGTCTAATGATGCCCAACCAAACAAATTAGAAGCATTAATACTGATTGAACAAAATGAAAACATGCCTAGTACAATCAAACTTTTGCCCTCCGTGCCATGCCCTATAGTAATAGGTGTTGTATGAAAATTACAACAAGGCAGTTTTTCAAAACTTAATAAACATACAGCCTTCTAACAACAGTAGGGCCTAGGATCAAATTCCTAAATTCTAGCAGGAACGTGAACTATATGACCAACTTTCCTATCCTCTGAACATGCATTTAGAGGAATGATACCCAGTTAGGGCATTTCCAATTAAGTTTATTGCTCCTCTTTGGCTCTGTAACTAAGGAATATGCTGTCTGCTTTGCACTGGGCCTACATTTAATAACATTCATGCAAAATGTGAACTAGAATATGTGCATTCCATTACAATCTCCAACATGGCAATGCAATAACCTTGGAGACTGTGCTACAGGCTCATGAAACTAAACTCCCTCTTTACAACACACGTGACCAAACATTTGACTAAAATATACAACTTATGTAATAATCATCATTCCTTATATAATTTTGGGTCTACACTTTTCTCACAGTTTTGGTGTTAAGTAAAAAATTAGGGTAAAATGCTTCGTTTAAAAGAAGCTGTATTTGGAAAATTATACATCGCTGATCTCTTTCCAAGAAAATGAGTTAAGCACAGTTTTTCCTAAAAGTAAAAGATTTCCCTGTATATACTTCCTGAGGTTTTGGAGCAGTTTTCTTTATGAAAGTCTGTTAAGTTGGCCACAAGCTGGCTGAATTTTGGGCAGTTTCTGATAAAACAGCCCAAATACGTTTTGTGGTTGGCAAGTTGACCCCACTCTAGCCGTACAGGTTTTAATTGAAAGATTAAAGGAGCTGGGCAGGAAACCATAGGCTGAACTGCGGCTGTATCCAATCAGATGCAGCTGCTGTTTAGGTATCCTGACAGCTGTCAGCACCACCTGTCAGAATACAACAGCCGCAGCTGGAAATCTGTTCATCTGTACTGTACGACGTGGATGAAGGAATCTATTAGATTGCTTTCATTCAGGTTGTAAGCTGCACAAAAATGTCTGTGTGTGTGGCCAGCCCTACAATGGGTGACTCCATTGACCTTTGCTCTTTGCGCACACGGGGGGGGGGGGAGCATTTTTGTCAAACGCATTGGCGACACAATTCAATGCAAATCAGGCTGCCTCTCACTCAGGAAAGTATATGCAATAGTTTATCAGTGTATATGCACCTCCTGAGCCTGCAATCCTGGCCAGACAACTGGAATATTTGCACAGGTTTGCAACAGATTTAGCAATCAAGATAAGGCAGAATTTTACTCCAAATGTACAATTTTAATAAGTGGTCAGTGGCAGTTTCTATTCTGTTGCAGTGCTACCTTAGAGCAGCAGAATTTATGAAATCAGCCTCAATCTGTCTGATTGCTCTGGTTAAGCATTTCCTTTTTGTGTGACAAAATTGACAAGTGTAGCCCAGGTACACCTGTCTACAGGTCACCTCTGACAACCAGCAAAATCTGAAAAGAAGGCAGGGCAACCATGCTTCAGGAAAGAGGAGTCCTAAAAGGTGCATAGAAAGGTAAAGTAAAATATAACTTGATAGAGGAATGTACAGCAAATATTAAAAAAGGGTCAACTTGGTTTTATTTCGTGTATATGAGTTATGATCTCTCTCTTTCATATAATCTTTAGCATCCTTGTTATAATGTCTAGTGAACTAGGGACGATAGCATTTAAAAGGATATCTAAACTTTTAAGGGACCAATAGCTAAAAGTAAACAGTAGTACAGGGAATATGAGAAGTAAGATACTAAATTTCCTCACACACAATCTCTGGATCTCGTATTTATAAAAAAAAAAAAGAAAAACAAAAAGAGAGACCCGCACTCTCTAATTAGCGTTTTCTAAACTACACAAGAGTTAAAAAAGGTAAATAAGATATAAATAAACATGACATAAAAAAGCTGGCGTATGGCTTTCACACACTACTAGCTCTTCCAGAGAAATTCTGCCCCCATGTTTTTTTCGTATTCTGCGAGCAATTAAACCTAATAGCATCATTCTCTCAGCTAAACAAGGAGAATGTGCCATAATATTTTGACATGCTTAACTAAAAGAGAATGGAGAGATCCCTTGGTTTATTTTGCTAGCAGTGATTTGTGCCTCCCCCTTAATCATCTGAATTACAGGTTACAGAATCCTCTCTACTACTGCAACATATTATTCAGCAGGAACTCCCTTGCTGTGCACAAGCCAACAGAAACTGTCATTCCTCCCTCCAGAGAAACAGATTAAAAATAGCATTACTAGCTTGTGCACTGGAAAGAATAAATTGAGATCAGTTCAAGCTTCGTTATAGATAAAGAAATAATGCTTGCAGTTAAGTATTGTACCTAAAGAGCTTTTAAACCTTTTGCTCAAACAGGATAAATATAATCAAAATGACTCCTTGAAGGGGGTGCTTCACCCCGTCATGGTGGATCCTCATCACCAGGCAGAATAAGGCAAGAAGCTGGTCATCTACTCCCTCTTTGATTTTCCCTTTCTCTTTTTCCGTCCATTCTCTACACCAGATTTGTGGTTCTCTGCTTTATGCACTACACCATTGGTGTAAGCTCCTCCATTTGTAATCGTTTTCCCATTCTGGACAGGTTTTCCACTTCGTGCTGATCCCTTGGGCTCTTTGTATGTCCGATAGTAGAAGTTAACAAAGAGAACTATGAAGGTGATGGCGTACACAATCAGAGCCCAATGCATCCACTTTGGAAAGGGGCAATCAATGTAGAGAGAGAGTGCAGTGTGGCCAATAGTGACATGGAACTGGACCTACAATGCCAAAACAGAACCATAAATTAGAAAAGTGTTCAATGAGGATGACCATTGTTACCTCTGTGAATGTTATGTGTATGTGTCTTTTTTTTTCTGAGATTCTTGCTCTTAACATTTTGCTGATGCTTTGTGTATTAGTACTACTTGGACTGAGAAAAAGGAAACAACCCAAAAAGCTTGTCTTCAGAATGTAAGTGAAATTAAAAAAGTATCACAAATGTATTTTTCTAAGAAATACTCATTTACAGTATTTTTCTTTATTCCCAGTATATCAAGCAGTGTATCCTGAAATACAGGCTTCATTTTGCATGCATTTACCATAACCCAAACCAAAAGAAAGTGCAATTTACCAATTGTAAAATTGTCAAGTATCGCTTCCACCAGAGATATTTCTGGAGATGTGGTCCACAAGCTGCTAACCCGTAATACAAGTACATCACTACATGAATCAAGGCGTTCATATGTGCACCAAAAAAGGCTGTAACAGATAATGTGCATAGTTAACAAAAAGTCAATTTGTGAATGAACTCACATGGTCACAAAACATCAAGAAATATATATTTTGAAAATTAAAATATACAGTGCATCTTAAAGTGATACTAAAGTCTTGTTTCTTTTTTAAATAACAAACATGTCTATACTTACCTGCTCTGTGTAGTGGTTTGGCACAGAGCAGCCCGGATCCTCCTCTTCTTGAGTCCCCCACTGGCACTCTTGGCCTTTCCATCCTGTCGGATGCCCCCAGAGTAAGCAGCTTGCTATGGGGGCACCCAAGCAGGCACGTTCCTGAGCCATGGCTCTGCGTGTCCATTCACACACACAGCCATGGCTCGGCCCCTCCCCCTCCTGATTGGCTCACTGGCTGTGATTGACAGCAGTGGGAGCCAATGGCTCCCAGTAGCCATCACTTTAGCAAGGAGGGTTTTGGAGCTAGCAGTCCTGTTCTGTAAAGCTCCATTCTTTGTTCTTCAGAAGGTAAAGGGTACATTTGAGTTCTAGGCTCTAATTTTTTGCCTGAGGTCATTCTGTATAGTTGCTTGAGGTGCACTGTGAAAAGGCAGCCTCAACTAGACCTCTGCATCTCAGCAAGCCAAAGAAAAGAAAATGCTAAAATAATCAGCTCTGGTTCCTTCCCCGTGTCAAGTGGCTGCTGCGGCAGGTAGGAGAGAACTCGTCCTCACTAACAACCAGGGAGACATGGAAGTCAGTGAGTGACATCACAACTCTACAATTCAGCCCCTTTGTCATGCTCTCAATGACACGGGAGCAAATTTTAAGTAGCATGATTATGAGCAGAGGGAAGGCAACATTTTAAAGTGTGGTCATTTTATCCCAATTTAATCTACATCCACTCAAAGAATTACTGTGCTGTGTACTCCAGAGAATTAAAGAGAAACTGACAATTCAGTTTTTGATAGATGCTATGGAGAAAAAACTTCTAATGGTTTCTTATATCTCTGGTTCTGAAATATCTGTTTGTACACTGGCTGGATCTGTGGGGAATTTTTTGTATTATCGGAAGTACAACATACAAAGCTGGGTGGAAACACCGTACACTTTAATGTGGGAAACAACTGAGCCAGAAAATGACAAAAAGATCTTATGACTGTTGTCCTTAAGAGCTATGAAACTCAGTCCAATAGGTAACAAAAAGTTTTGGGTAGATGGATCTTCCATTTCCTGTGCAAAGGCTCTATCTATTACAACCTAAGTTTTAAGCTGGCTATAGATGGTGCGATTTTCTTTTTTTCTCTCTTTCTTTCGCTCAATTCACCCATCAACACAGTCAATGTTAATGGGGGAATCGCTCCTGTGGAGCCATTGTGTTCTCCTGGCGGGGGAAAGGGTGGTGGGGGGGCAATAATCACATGTAAAACCTGACAGGCTGATCATACCCAAGTTGACCGATCGATCATCTTGGGTACATTCAGCCTGCCCATACATGGTTCGAATCTCAGCCGGTCCCTGCTGAACCAGCCGAGATTCCAACTGTCTACGGCCAGCTTACGTTGTCCTCAACTGAGAATATCCTATTTCTGTACACTGAACACTTATGTAGAAGAAAGCATTAGGCTGATAGATAAGAAAGGTGTAGTTAGGCAGTGTCAATGGTAACAGCCCCCAGATGCAGAAAGTGAAGTATCATAGAATTGAAAGAAATTAGATTTAGGGCGGAAAACCAGGGACAGAAGAGTTTTTATACACACAGCTGGCATTCTTTGAATTAGTAATCTAACAAAAACAGTAAAGTACTGTACCATGGAAAGAACATTTGCAGTTAAATAAAACCTATTACATAACATATAGAATGGGTTTGATTTACTAAAGGAAAATAGACTGCGCACTTTGCAAGTGCAGTTGCAATCATTTTCCCCAGAGCTTAGTAAATGTGGTGAAGCTTCATTTTGAAAAGAATACCCAACCAGGTGCAAGGAAAAAAAAAGAATTTTTGCTTGCGCATGACTGGATGATGGAAATCAACAGTTTCAACTCACTCACTAAGCTCTAGGGAAAAAAAAGCATACGACTGCACTTGCAAGGTACCTTTAGTAAATCAAACCCATGAGCCTCCCATGCTGCCTTGCTTCTGAAAATGCAAGTTGCCTGTCTTTCGTGCTGATTCTCCAGTCGTGACGCATGATAGATCACTGAAAAGCAGGAACTCTGATCATACTTACTGTGTTCTTAGTTCAGGCCAGTGACTCAAAAAGTACTGAAGCCAAAAAATTAGCATTACTGAAAATGATATCAGTTACAGCACTGGCTCACCCAACAAAATAAAATGCAAGCTTCGGCATAGTGGACTTCTTTAGTAAACCTCTGAAATGTTCCCCAGACCTTCTCTAACAACAAATTGCTTGATTACAAGCTGTACTGTCAAGTTTCCTGTGAAGCTTTTACATTTATTTTGTTTTCCAGGATGAAGAACACATTTAGGTTTAGAGCCAACCTACTGAAAAGTGGCATTTAAATTAGGGTGGATACAAGTGGGTTGAACCACCCATTGGCTGCTTACATTTGTTAAGATTCTATGGGACTACATCTTTGTAGCTTCCTGGGTCTCACTCCCAGAGTTGTAATTATTTGACATAATGGAGAAGACAAAAGTGGGGATGATTTTGCAGTAAAGCAATGGAGTCCCATAAAGTGGTTGTAAAGAAATGAGATATAAACAAAGCATATCCCTCTATAGCAGCAGTCACTAAATGGCGGACCACGGTCCGCGAACGGCCCCAGCAGCGCCGTCGCCCGGACTGCCAGCGTGCCAGGACAGATCCGCCGCTAAGCAGGGCGGTCATCACGGCAACATGACATCACGTGTGCGCCCCGCCCCTTTCAGCTCACTGTCTCTCCGGCTCCAGCTCCCTGCCTGAACACAAGCGTCCAGCAAGGATCCCAGCACGGCTCCTGTCTGCCCTCAAGGTAGGGTGTAGTCTTACAGGGGAACTCTGATGGGCACATTGAATGTTAAGGGGCACTCTGATGGGCACAACATAGAATGTGCCTATCAGAACGCCCCTTAATATAAATGTGCTGATCAGAGTGCACTTTAACATAAAATGTGCCCATCAGCATGCCCCTTATTTTATGTTAAGGGGCAATCTGATGGGCACATTTTATGTTAGGGGAACTCTGATGGGCACATTTATATTAAGGGGCACTCTGATGAGCACAATATAGAATATTCCCATCAGAGTGCCCCTTAACATAAAATGTATCCATCAGAGTGCCCCTTAATATAAATGTGCTCATCAGAGTGCCCCTTAATATAAATGTGCCCATCAAAGTGCCCCTTAATATAAATGTGCCCATCAGAGTTCCCATTAACATAAAATGTGCCCATCAGAGTGCCCCTTATTTTATGTTAAGGAGCACTCTGACAGGCCCATTTTATGTTAAGGGGGCAAACAAATGGGCACACTCTGTGGAAAGGGGCATCTGATGGGCACATGTGATGGAAATGGGCACTCTGATGGGGAATATGATGTAAAGGGGCACTCTGATGGGGAAATATGATAGAAAGGGGTACTTGGAGTGTAAGGGGGCACTCTGACAGGAATACCTGATGTAAGGTGGAGATGTGATGGGTTACCTGATGTAAAGGGGCACTCTGATGGGGACAACTGATGTAAATGAGCACTCTGACTGGCACACCTGATGTGATGGGAATACATGATGTAAAGTTGCACTCTGATGGCGACACCTATGTAAGGGGGCACCCTGATGGGCACACCCTATTCGGACCTCGGCCAGAAGAAAATTTTAGTGACCGGACCTCCTTGAATTTTAATTCAATACCCCTGCTCTATAGTGTGTACTTGTCTCAGTTAAGAGCAACTGGGGGAGGGGGAGATTTAATAAAGCTGGTTCACTCAGAATCTGGTACAGCTGTGCATGGTAGCCAATCAGCTTCTAACGTCAGCTTGTTCTATTAAGCTTTGGCAATAAAACTGGAAGCTGATTGGTTTCTATGCAGAAGTGCACCTTATTTTGCACTCTCCAGCCTCAGTAATAAACCCCTAAGTGTCATTTCTGTCTGCTGCTTCATTCCTCTGCTATCAACATGAATCACTTCTGACAAGTTTTCCTGACATCAAGAGAAAAATGGTGACAGGGCAGGGACCTCTACCAAATTGACAGCCTCAGCTCTGTTCCTGTGTGCTGTGTGGATGGGGGTGTGTCCCTTCCCTCCAATCTGCTCTGAGAGATCTCCTCACTGAGCTCTGCAGAGCTCTCCTCCCCTTTTTTGACAGCTCTACAAGCTTTATAAATTCAGCACTTTGAACAGATGTAGAGGACAAAATGATGCAGATAGATAGGTACAACTTCGTTTCATCTCTGTGTACCACCTGAGGCTAGTCACTTCACTGGGTATATGTGAGGGTTTACAACCACTTTAAAGGAACAAAATGATGCTGGTGATTCCACAGCCAGCACCCATAAACAAAATATCAGGAACTAGCCGTGAGCAGTATTGTGTGGAACAGAAAAGGGTAAACACTTGTGAGCCAGGATATTATAGAAGGCTACCAAAATTACAGAGATACATACATTGTCCTCCAGCGACCCACTTGATTCCAATCCACCACAAGGTAAACATTGTACAGTGGTGATACACATGGAGGAAACTAATTTGATTAAATTTCTTCCTTAGTATAAAAAATACTGTGTCAAAGTACTCCACTCCTTTAGAGACATAGTACCACCATAGAGCAGAAGCAACCTGTAACAAGTAACACAGAGAATAGTAAGTGAGAAGAGCACATAAAATCCAAATCACAAATATACAGTATATTTCAAAAATATTTTTAAAATGTAGAAGTTACTAAAATCATTCAGCAGCTTCTAATATCAGTGAAGGTAAGAGCTCCGCAACTCAATTTCTAAATCTACCCACCCACGAGTAAGTATTGCACATTCTTATATGTTCTTGTATACAGAATACTTGCAAGAGTAAAGCTAAATCCCTGTTGGACCACACAGTTTCTAGATCAGACATCCCTCATAGCTTTGTTATCAGATAGGACAACCACAAATTATCCATTTATTAATTCTTTACCGAGAATCTTCACCCAAGGAACAAACAATTAAAAATCAGCAACAACAAAGGACACTTATCTGTCCAGGGATCCCATGCTGTCCTCACCCGAGCCAGTTCTTCACCAGTCTTCAGATCCCCGGCACCAACCTCTTTAGTGTGGGAATCTGGCTCTGAATCCTTGTGGCTTCAAAGTCAGCTTCTCACTGCATATACATGAGCCGCATTGCGCTGTGTGAATGGTCCTGTAGCCTTCTGAGACCTGTGATGTGTCCCAAAAGGTAGTGGGCAGAGAAGAGGGGTGAAATTTCACTGAGACTGTCTAGGCAATCTGAGCTGAAATAGGAGTGGGTACCTATCAAAACTAGGTACCCAATCCCCCCAAAAAATGTAATGTGTCAGAAGATGTAGAGGAGGGGGTGGGAGAAAACAGAAAGAGGAACTTTCCCTTTTGGATGAAGTTCCGCTTTCAGTAGAGAAGATTTACATTTCAACTGTCCACTCAACAAAATCCCACTGTTTTAGAGAAATAACAACCCCCTCTATGTGGAAACTGACACTGTTTCTGGAGTACATGAAACTAGAACAGTCTAGAAGATGCAGAAAAAGTTTAAACATGAGGTTTTGCTGTGGGCCTCTCCCATACCTCTGTACCTAACTGCAGAAAGCTTTGAGTAATACATATATAAATGAAGGCCTAGTATCCTTCTGTATTCCTATAGATATAAATATAGCTCCAACTACTTATAACTGGCGTTTAATGCTAGACTGGCGTTAAGGTAGCACTCCAACTTGAAAGCGGTGCTTCTCCATAAGAACACATCACATTGTTCACTATGGACATCAGTCCTTCATTACACTTCATAAATCTTATTTCACTTTTGTTGTGCACCATTTCTGAGCTGGTACCACTGAGCTTGTACTTGGTCTCCACCAACCTAGTTACCTGTCATCTCACTCCCAGTGACATTGATTTGTATATTACACTTGAATTCTAGGAAGAGTGACCCATGTACGACACCCATGCTCGGGTGAGGCCTCACTCTATCTTCTGCAACTTCCAGGATGGGTCCTTGCGATGCCCCATGTCATGCATCAAACCCAGTATTGGGGTTCTGGTCGCTAGGGAAGGAGCCTAAGCATACAAGTTCTTTCACTACCAGGTCCTGCTATCATCTTTGCCAAGTCAACTTCCCGACTGGCTGAGTGCTTGTGCACTTGACATTAATATTGTGGTCATTAGCAACGGCAATATAGCCTCCTTCAAATAGCTTCACTGCATGTTAGACGATTGCACTGCATCTTCTCTGTCTCGTCTTGTCCCCTAATAAGCTCTGTTCATGTGATATGTCATACATGCATGAACCCCTTTAAAGTTGTCCTCAAGTAACTTCAGCCCAGGCCAAGTTGAATAACAAAAAACATTCTTTGCTGAAGTTGTTTTAATGTAGCAAATGAACAGTTTAACAAAGATGTCTTCGATACACACTCATGTACATAATCTTCTAAGTACCCCTTAGTTAGTCCACTGGTGCCCCTGATTGCCCCATGAGGTCGACTTACCTTAATTAGGTGAGTAAGTCCTTTTAAGTCCAAAGCATGAGTCCAAACTCTTGGAACCCTGAATGTGCTCCCTCAGTTGGGGGTTAAGTGCAAAGTAAAGGATCACATTCTTAGCAGCATGTCCTTGGATGAGGAGACCTGAACGTTCCCCGTTCAGCCACCTTACCAACTATGGTGCCCTGAGAGGTGGTCCCTCCTTTTTTAGGTGTTTGCCCCAGCAGAGGGAAGTATTTCCCAAAAAAAATAAACTTATATATAAAATCTATATATAAAATCGAGCGCAGTGTATAGGTGTAAGTACGGTAGCTGCTTGCACAAAAAGGCACCTCGGGAACCTCCAAAGTAATTGATAAAGAATGAGAGTGCAGCGCTAACCCAAATAGCGATTAAACATATGATAGACCACATATGATAGTGGATCAGTACAATGTCAGTGTAAGTTCATCAGATGTGCTGAAAATGCATACAGTCTCCAATATGTAAAGAACCAAAAGTAGTGACTTCCAGAAATGATAATAGCCAAATAATGCACTAACCAGATAGCGCATATTAAAGCGCATGGAGCATTTAAGACCTGCCCCTGGTGCTCAGCCACTGTATCACTGGAGCCAGGAGATGTCATCTATAGGGTGACCACTAGATGTCATCTATCCGGATGGAAGCTGAGTCCAGCCACTGTATTAGAGGATCAGGCGGATGTCATCTATAGGGCGACCACTAGATGTCATCCGTTCCAGGAGGAGCTGTGTCATGGATCCAGGGATGTCACTTGCAGATGTGTCCTTTGCTCAGCACAGCCCCAGGACCTTCAGAATTACAGGCTCCCCAGAAATAAAGAGCCCGTGGAAAAAGGCCTCAAATAGTGTGATATCGTTTATTAAAGTAGGTAAATAATCAGAAAAAAACTTACTAACAACGGTTCAGCTGCTCATAAACGGCCAGACCAGAGGTACATGTACACAGGATATAAATCGCTTGGCACTTCCCTGTGTACATGTACCTCTGGTCTGGCCGTTTATGAGCAGCTGAACCGTTGTTAGTAAGTTCTTTTCTGATTATTTACCTACTTTAATAAACGATATCACACTATTTGAGGCCTTTTTCCACGGGCTCTTTATTTCTGGGGAGCCTGTAATTCTGAAGGTCCTGGGGCTGTGCTTAGCAAAGGACACATCTGCAAGTGACATCCCTGGATCCATAACACAGCTCCTCCTGGAACGGATGACATCTAGTGGTCGCCCTATAGATGACATCCGCCTGATCCTCTAATACAGTGGCTGGACTCAGCTTCCATCCGGATAGATGACATCTAGTGGTCACCCTATAGATGACATCTCCTGGCTCCAGTGATACCGTGGCTGAGCACCAGGGGCAGGTCTTAAATGCTCCATGCGCTTTAATATGCGCTATCTGGTTAGTGCATTATTTGGCTATTATCATTTCTGGAAGTCACTACTTTTGGTTCTTTACATATTGGAGACTGTATGCATTTTCAGCACATCTGATGAACTTACACTGACATTTTACTGATCCACTATCATATGTGGTCTATCATATGTTTAATCGCTATTTGGGTTAGCGCTGCACTCTCATTCTTTATCTATTTCCCAAAAAAGCCTGGGAAAACCACACTAACAGAGTTAATCCTTACCTTCCAGGTAGTACCACCTCAGCAGGGCAAACACAACTAAACAGTGCTACATGGTTATTCTAAATTTAAACCATGTACTTCAACTTAAAAAGTAAAACATTTTAATAAAGCTCAACCATCTGACATCCACCTGCCTACAAGCACTGCATGGGTAATGGTCAGCACTCTTGAGCCAATTAAGACTTTGTTACTAACAAAGAGGGAAGAGCAAATTGAGGTCCTCATCAGTGTCCTGCTGCTCTTTTATTGTCCTATCACAGACTAGGATGGGTGATGGACAAAGCTGTATTACTAATGGTGACTTGGCTATGTTGTCTGGCAGGAGCTTCTGATCACAAAATAAGCTGAAATAAAGTTACAGGGCTCTTTATAGGCAAGACAGATCACATAATATGAATTTACGTGATTTATTTATTTTATGTTCATCTTAAAGTCTCAAATGCTCAATCTTGGAGTCACCGAGAAAAAAAAAGGATGTAAAGGCCCTGCAATATCATTTTTGGGGGAAGCTTTGCCTTCAGTGTTCTACAACATATATATTTATTAGAATTATCTTCTTTTTCACTTTGTAAACCTGACATTATAATATATAATGGTCATGCAGATCTACAAAAGTTCCATAGCGAAAACTACTACGGCATGAACAAAAAAAAAAAAAAAAAATCATCACACAATGTTCTAAGACACTAATCAAATCAAATACTTACTCTGACTTCATTCTCATCATCAGAATAATCTACAGTTTGACATATGTAACTGTATCCTGCTGATCTGGCTCCTAAAAATAGCTGCAAGATAAAAAAAAGATTCACAATCAGACATCCTATGAGTTGGTGCAAAGACTGCTCCAGAATGCAGTGACCCACAACAGTACAGTTTGCTGTAGACACAATGGAAGTCTAGCTGCTTACTGTGGTGTCTGTATTCTGCACACCACTCTAGCAACTGAAAGGGAAACAGTTATATCCAAGAGACAAAAACATACAGAATGTCTATATGAACTATAAAAAGAGAGAAATAAAATAACAATAACAAAACAAATTAAAAAAGAAAGAATTTTAGAAGCCACAACTCAATCACTACTACTCTAACATTTTCTTTCATCTGTGGGCACTCTTTTGGTGAGATCTTTGCTTGAAGTTTTCTGCCTGCATATCTGCTGTGTTAATTATGAGGGGTCCTGCTATCTCTGCTGGATCTTTAAGTTAATTGGAGTTTGTTCACACTATGTATGGTGACCTGTGTTGTTCTGTATTGGAAAAACACAGGTCACCACTAGGGTGCATGGAAAACCATTGTTTTCTATGTGCCACATTTACACCACAATGCTGGTGTGATGGGCAATCAGTGCAAAAAAAATGCGGCACGTCTCCATTTTTTTGACAGCGCACTGGATGGCATTGCATATCACCAAACAGCAGTGCAACGCGCTATGCTGCTATGCAGTGACATGAATAAAATGTCACTATGTGACACTTCAAATGAAGTGAAACAAGAACAAAATTAAGCAGTGTAATGCACTAAAATCTGGACTGCACTGCAATTTACCGTTCTGGCTAGCGTAAAACTAGCCATAACATTATGCAGAATGCAACAAATGTTGAAACACACAAAGGTTGATGGGAACACCCAAATCTCCCAGATAGGAGGGGAACAGTACTGGGAATTAGAGCTGTCGGAATATGCAAGAAACTGAAGAAGCCAGTGGTTGATGAGGCACCCATAACTAAGTTATCTCTTTCGGGTAGACATGTACAATTCGTTATGTTACAAATTGAAATTCAGATGAAAGTTTTGTTATTCGGAGATTTGGATGTACCCGAATATCCAAATCACAATAGTAACGAATTTCTAAAAATCAAAATAAATTATAACGAAACAAATTATCCGAATTTGAAAACGAATTTGAAATTGAATTCGAAGCGGAAACATATTGCAATAAATACAGTAAGGTATAAAAGTGAACTAAGATGATGATTCCTACTTAGGCTGCTTTATAGAATAGAATAAAATAACAGAATAGAATAAAACAGAATAGAGTAATATAGAATGGAAAATAAAAGAATAGAATACAATATAATAGAAAAGAATGGAATAAAATAGAACAGAACAACAGAATATAAAGGAATAGACTATGCAAGAACTGAATAGAAAATAAAAGAATAGAACATAAAAGAATAGAAAAGAAAAAATAGAATATATTAGAATAGAATAAAATAGAAACAATATAGCTGTATTCCAAAATTTGAATTTCAAATAAATAGAATAAAATAGAAAGAATATAGCTGCCTTCCAAATTTCAAATTTTAAATAGAATAAAACAGAAAGAATATAGCCGTCTTCTGAAATTTTACTATCAAACAGAATTAAATAAATAGAAAGAATATAGCTGTCTTCCAAAATTAAAATTTCAAATAGAAGAGAAAAGAATAGAATAGAATTGAAAAGAATAGATTGAAATAGAAAGAAAATAGCCGTCTTCTGAAATTCTAATTTAAAATAGAACAGAAGAGAAAAGAATATAATAGAATAAAATAGAAAGAATATAGCTGTCTTCTGAAATTATAATTCAAAATGGAATAGGAGAGAAAAGGAAAGAATATAACAGAATAAAATAAAAAGAATATAGCCATGTTCCAAAATTCAAATCATTTGGAACATAAGGGATATACAAAACTAATTCCGAAAATGAATCATTCTAACAGAACAAATATGACAAGACGAAATTGTTAACTTAACAAACGAATCCGAAACAAATTTTTCCGCTGTGCACATCTCTACTTTTGGGTGGATAGTCCTTTTAGAAACTAAAAGCAAGGCCTGTTGCACAGATTGAGGTCTTTTAAAATCCTGATGTACGTCAGCTTCTCTCTCCAGAATTGAAGGACAGGATACAGCTGAGTGGTCACAGCCTAATCCATCACAGACCTATTATAGTACACAGAAAGCTAGTGTGCTTTAGCCGCTGCGGTTCAGCAAGTTATCACAGTTAAGAGTAACGTCCCCAAAACTGGATGAGTAAATGTAGCGGCTACATGCACAGTAGCTTATCTAACAACACTCCTCATTTTCAATATTTCAGCCTAGCATTGTGTGACTAAGGGGTAACATACAGTGGATTACTTTTTTTTTGATCAGCCAGCAGACTCTCCGCTGTCAGAAAACACAGATGAGCAGTTGCAGCCGGCTGATGAAGAAAGGTTTTCCAACAAGCCCGTTTCACAAAAGTTAATCTAATGATCGATATATGTCAACAGGCATGGACACACATGGATTGAAATTCAGCCAGTCCCTGCTGAACCGACCAAATTTCGATCCATCAATGCCCACCTTAAGTGAATTGGCCAGTATAACTGAATGGCCAGAGAGGACGTGTCCCAGAGTCCTCAGATTCTCTGGCTCTAAACCCATCCCTGTCCACAAATAGGCCAGAGTACTGTATGGGACTTTACAAAGAGATAACATGCAGTACTTTTTCTCAGTGCACTGTGCCTGCACACCATTGCAGTGCAGCGGTGTGAACCAGGCACATAGGAGGGACTGTGCTGGAAAAGCCACCCAACGCAGTCCCAGCACATCTGGTTTGAACATACCTTAAAGCGGAGTTCCACCTAAAAAAAAAAAAATAAAAGTCAGCAGCTGCAAAAACTGTAGCTGCTGACTTTTAAATTACCGCCATCTGTCCCTCGGTCCAACGGTGCCCTCAACACCACTGGTTTCACTGGCTGTCTTCTCTCCCTGGCACCGGCATCTTCAGTGTGGGCACATACGTGAGAAGCGCTGCGCCTTGTGAATGGCCCCGTAGTCTTCAGGGACCTGTCACGTGTCCCAGAAGACTACGGGGGAGGGAGGCGCAGGCGATCACAGCGGAAGTGGGAGCGGGTACCTGTCAGATTCGGGTACCCGCTCCCCAAAGGTGCCAATCATTAATGGGGAGCGGGGGACAAAGGCTTAAAGCGGAACTTCCCCTTTTGGGTGGAGCTCCGCTTTAAGACAGCAAGATTGCGTAGCAGATTCCTATGAGCCAACTTCCTACTGCCATGGCTTCAAGAATCTTTGCCACTTGGCTAAATGGACCTGTCCCAGCCACTAGCAATACTGAGCAGTCTTTAAATACCATGACTGCAAGCAAGGCAGTGGTTCCTTATACAAAAAAGCATGTAAACACTCATTTTTGAATACAGACTGTAGCTTTTCATACCATTATTGGAAAATAATATAATAACAAAATTGTTAATTCAGTTTAGGAGCTGCAGACTATATGCTGACTAAGGTTATAGCTAGTTATAAAATACACATAGTTATAAGGAATTCCTACATAGGGGCACTGTGTATGGGGAAACTATAACAGCACTGGTCCTATAATGAAACTAATGAAATAATCTAACCTCTTTAAATATAAAGAAGTTCAGGATCACCATCCCAAAGTTGTAGGCAATCAACAAGTAGCGTAATTGGAAAGGTTCTCGATTCTTCATGAATTTGGGGCCCAGCCATACAATGAGGAGATAGAGAGTGCTGATAGCCAGTGTTGGCAGTGGAGATTGCATCAGTGGCCATTTTTCAACGCGTTTATCTGTTGAGAGAAGAAAATATGCATTAGTTAACATTCATTGTAACATCAAATATCAAAAATAAAATTTTAAAGTGGTAGTAGACAACAGCCTTTGAAGACAAATCCCCTGCAAGGCAATGGCATAATGTGCTAGTATGTATTGCATATTAGCACATTATGAAATACTTACCTTAGAACAAAGCCCTCCGGTGGTAAAGCGGTAGGTAAAACGTGACGTAAATTGACGGCGCTACATATGTACCTGTAATTAATAAATAAATAATAATACTTTCAGTCTTTTTGCCAATACTCTTTGTAATTTATTGTCTTGTAGTAGAATTGGCCAGTGTGTTAATAACTCTATTGATCACTCTACGTTGGTCGTTATATCCAGTGGAAAAAACAACAGTGTTTTCCACAGTATCCAGGGAAGCATTATGTTTGTAAGGTACAATACTCTAACATTAGTTGCAATGTCAGACAGGGTGCCCCCCTTCCCTTTCTTTGGTGCACAACCAACCAACACCGCAGCTAGCAAGTAGATAACAACCATATAAAAAAGGACAATAAATTACATCACAAGTCCAATGAACTGTTTTTCACCCCTTCACAAACAACGGAAGCCAAAGAAAAGAGCATCTCTTGGTCAGCCAACACTAGCTCATATGCCTCTGTCTTTAAAGAGTATTTTTATAAGCCATTTTCGGTCCCTTCCACACGGGGCAGACTTCATTGCAGTTTGCTTGTTCAGCGGGGGATCCGTCCACGCATCCCCGCTGAGCAGGTGAATGAGTGGCCCATGTCCACTCTGCTTATGCATTATGGACATGGACCCAGCACTCTCTCCTCTATGGGCGATTGGATGTAAATGGACTGCCTGTCCGTTTACACCTGACTGCCATCTGATCCAATCTACTAGACCAGGGGGTCTCCAAAATTTCAAAACACGGGACCACTTTATTGTCCTTCAGACCCCCTTTAGGGGGGTTGAACTGTAGCCATTGAAAGTATAAAAGTTCCCCACATCAGGGAAAAAAACAATGACCCATCATTGGTGTTGGTGAGAAGAATTGTGCCCCATTGTTGGTGTCAGTGGGAGGAAAAACACCCCTTCAGGAGTGTCATTTGGGGGGGAGATTATGCCCCATTGTTGGTATCTGTGTATAAAATAGTGCCCCAAGGGCCAGATAAAAGCAAGCAGAGGGCCGCATCTGGCCCCTGGGATGCAGTTTGGAGACCACTGCACTAGACAGATGGGGAACATCCCCATCTGTCTGTGTTTAGCATATCGGATGTAGGCGGGTGTAAATGGACACATGTCCCTTTACACCAGCTGCTCCATAGAGAACAATTGAGGGTCCGATCAGGTCCCCCTGAAAAATGGACAGGCAGACCCGATCAGTCCGCCTGTGTAAAAGGGGCCTTCTTCAGTACACATACAAATATTACAACAAAAATGTCACTTTTTGCAGACAGAACCACAAATTATTACACAAAATAATTACTAGACAGCCAATAAGCACAAAATACCTGTAAAAAAGCAGGGCTGTCAAACCTATTCTATCAAACAATCCCTAAAGCTTTTCTAACCTTGATGACAGCTGATATTCGGAGATCAAAATGCTAGAAGTAATAAGAGCAAAATAAGCAGTGACACAGACAATACACTTAAATGGTTTAGTCACATCAGTATTATGCGAGGATACAGCCTTGTGGCCTGTAGATTAGTTTCACTTGATCGCGCTTTTCTTGGCTACAAAATAGTTCTGTGAATGAAAGATAGCATTACATGCATGACAGCAGTCCCCAGATATCTGTCAGTTTAGCATACAGTCAGAAATGCAATGCTAGGCCCAGGTTCAGATGACTTACATCCCTGTGACTGAACCGCACATCCCTTGGTTACCAGAGATTCCCTAAGGCATGTGATTAGTGCTTTAATCAGCAAAAAAAAAAGAAAAAAGATACATATAAAAACTGATGTAAAGCTTTCAAGAGAGGGGATGGATGATAGATTTATTACTAGCAGACTGCCTAATTTTCTTTTATTGTGATCACAGCATTAGTTTTTAGAAACAAACAAACATAGTATTTATTATTATTATACAGGATTCGTATAGCGCCAACAGTTTGGGCATCACTTTACAACATGAGTGCAGACAGTACAATTACAATACAATTCAATAAAGGAAAAATCAGAGGGCCCTGCTCGATACAGCTTACATTTATAGACTTCTAAAGAAAAAATGATATGGTATTTATAAAAACTTTCAAAAAGCTAAATAAAAGTAAAACTGCCCAAAAACTCTCTTTAATTTTTGCTGCGTTGTACGATTTTTTTTAACTATACTTTGAAATCATTGGTTTCCATTTCAAAGATTTACTACATGGGGAAAACACTGGGATTTTAGTAGTTTTTCAGCTAGGCTGTGGTTGGGCCATGTTGAGCCTACAGGTATGATACCTAAATTATACTCCAAATTATAATGCTGTGCAGTATTTTTGAAAAAACTAAAGCCACTTATCTGCATAGAGCATTTAATTACAACGGTGAACTTCTGCAAAAGGACCCCTGGAAAGTGCTCTTGCACCACGTCACCAGTCAGGAGTGCACACTAATCACCCATATTTTCATGGCGACGAAGCAGACGATAGCGAGGGAGTGTAAATTGCTGGCTCAGCTTTGACAAGGTAAAGCACCCCATTTAAGGTACAATGACTAATGAAAAAGTCATGGTGATCCTTAATGATGCACATGATAAATTTTGACATACCTGGCAGCCTTGGCTTGACCACTTTCCAATCTCACAGTTGACTGAACACTTTCTGGAGCTCTGAATATATGCTGCATGCTATGTTATTTACAGTGTAAGCCTCTCTGGGGTTCCCCTACCTACCACTGTGCACTTACTAAATGCACATTTTTTTACCTGCATAAAAATGTGCACTTAATATTTTTGGCAAAAAGTTGAACTTATCCTTTAAAGTGACAGCGTAAAAAGAAAAAAATAAAATTTAAAGCACCCCTGTCCCCCTGCACAAAGGTGAATGTATGTGTCGGTCCCGCACGCAAACAGCGATCGTCTCACACATGTGAAGTATCACCATGAACATCAGATCATGGGCAGTAACTTTAGCACCAGACCTCCTGTGTAAATTTAAAGTGGTAAAATGTAAAGGCTTTTAAAGTGTTGCCTATGGATAGCAAAATGTATGCTGTTTGTTGCTGTTTCACAGGTGTACGAAATGTCAAAGCGTGACATGTTTGGTATCTATTTTATCATCTTTTATATTTTACCAAAAAAGTGTGTTATGTATTGGGTTTTTTATTGCGTTAAAATTAAAAAGAAAGTTTATTTTCTCCCAAAAAATTGTGTTTGAAAAAAATCACTGTGCAAATACAATGTGACATAAAAAAAATTACAACACCTACCAATTTATTCTCTAGGGCCTCTGCTTTAAAAAATATATAATTTCAGGGCATTTTTAGGAATTTTTAGGCTAAAAAGAAAAAACATTAAAAAGTTTAAGTTGTCATAAAGCCCCTTTAATTTTTAAAAGCCTTAGACATTCCTAAAAGCACCTCTGCCCAATAAAAAACATCAACCCATATTTTCCATCCTGGCAAAAATGTTTTTTTTTTTTTTGTACCAGGACAAGTAGATTGTCATGAGGGCCAAGTAGATTTGGCCCCCGACTTAGTCCCTTGGACAAGTAGTTTTTTAAAAAAAAAAAAATTCCAAACCTCTGCAGCTGCTGCTATGTACGTTGCAATACGCTGCAATTCTCACGGTTATTTTGAAGGGTGGTAATTGCGGAAGATAGCATGTAGTGTAGAGGTGGGCCACTGTGCGTACTTGTAGAGATATTGGTATTGGTACAGTCCAAGAAAAAAAGTATGTAAAATATGAAGTAGGCAGGAGATACATTCAGCGGGACTTGTTTTGTGTAGTTTTTCCCCACAAATGGAGCTTTCTTTCGGTATTTGATCGCCTCTGCAGTTTTTATTCTTTGTGCAATAAACAAAAAAACCCCGACAATTTAAAACAAAAAACCCCAATATTTTTTACTTTTTGCTATAAAACATATCCAGCAACAAATGAAAAAAAAAAATCAAATTTCATCATAAATTTAGGCCAACATGTATTCTGCTACATGTCTGCTAAAAAAAAATCCCAATACCTGTAAATTAATTGGTTTACATCAGTGGTTCTCAACCTTTCTAGCGCCGCGACCCCTTAATACAGTTCCTCATGTTGTGGTGACCCCCAACCATAAAATTATTTTCGTTGCTACTTCATAACTGTAATTTTGCAGTAGGAGGAATAGTGCCACGTCATTGGTGTCATTGGGAGGAATAGTGCCCCATCATTGGTGTCAGTGGGAGGAATAGTGCCACGTCATTGGTGTCATTGGGAGGAATAGTGCCCCATCATTGGTATCAGTGGGAGGAATAGTGCCCCGTCATTGGTATCAGTGGGAGGAATAGTGCCCCGTCATTGGTGTCAGTGGGAGGAATAGTGCCCGATCATTGGTGTCAGTGGGAGGAATAGTGCCCGATCATTGGTGTCAGTGGGAGGAATAGTGCCCCGTCATTGGTGTCAGTGGGAGGAATAGTGCCCCGTCATTGGTGTCAGTGGGAGGAATAGTGCCCCGTCATCGGTGTCAGTGGGAGGAATAGTGCCCCGTCATCGGTGTCAGTGGGAGGAATAGTGCCCCGTCATCGGTGTCAGTGGGAGGAATAGTGCCCCGTCATCGGTGTCAGTGGGAGGAATAGTGCCCCATCATCGGTGTCAGTGGGAGGAATAGTGCCCCATCATCGGTGTCAGTGGGAGGAATAGTGCCCCATCATCGGTGTCAGTGGGAGGAATAGTGCCCCATCATCGCTGTCAGTGGGAGGAGGAATAGTGCCTCATCATCGCTGTCAGTGGGAGGAGGAATAGTGCCCCATCATCCGTGTCAGTGGGGGGAGGAATAGTGCCCCATCATCCGTGTCAGTGGGGGGAGGAATAGTGCCCCATCCTTGGTGTCAGTGGGGGGAGGAATCGTGCCCCATCCTTGGTGTCAGTGGGGGGAGGAATCGTGCCCCATCCTTGGTGTCAGTGGGGGGAGGAATCGTGCCCCATCCTTGGTGTCAGTGGGGGGAGGAATCGTGCCCCATCCTTGGTGTCAGTGGGGGGAGGAATCGTGCCCCATCCTTGGTGTCAGTGGGGGGAGGAATCGTGCCCCATCCTTGGTGTCAGTGGGGGGAGGAATCGTGCCCCATCCTTGGTGTCAGTGGGGGGAGGAATCGTGCCCCATCCTTGGTGTCAGTGGGGGGAGGAATCGTGCCCCATCGTTGGTGTCAGTGGGGGAGGAATAGTGCCCCATCATTGGTGTCAGTGGGAGGAATAGTGCCCCATCATTGGTATTAGTGACACCAATGATGGGGCACTATTCCCACTGACACCAATGATACTTACCTTGCAGACCCCTGCTCCAGCCTGGGCTCGCTCGCTCCCTCCCTCTCCCATGGTACCGACACTTACCTGTCAGATGTCTTCCTTCTCCGGCCGCTCTCCTCCTCTTCACTCGCTCGATCTTCGCGGTGCCGCTCGGCTCCTCCTCTCCAAGCTCCACCTCCTTGCCGGTGATTGGCCGCCTGTGTGCCTCTCCTGAGCTACAGTGCCGGCGGCCAATCACAGGCGAGGATTGATCTCGAAGTGTGTCCAGATGACAGGGGCGGCATGTCATCCCGCCCACACCTGGAGACGGCGGTGGCGGCAGCGGCGGCGAGGAGCGGTGTCTCGGTTCCTAAGACCATCGGAAATATGTGTTTTCCGATGGTCTTAGGCGACCCCTGTGGAAGCGTCGTTCGACCCCCAGGTTGAGAACCGCTGGTTTACATGAAAGTTATAGCATCTACAAATGGCAGTATATATACTGGAATTTTTTCACCAATTTTTTATACTAGTAAAGGCGACGATCAGTGACTTTTAGCAGGACTGCGGGGGGGCATTCTGACACTAACTGACACTGACTAACTGCTACTGACATCCCCAGTGACAATAATACAGTGATCAGTGCTAATAAAAAGCACTGACATGGTACTAATGACACTGAGCAGGAAGGGGTTAACATCTGGGGTGATCAAAGGGTTAACTGTGTGCTGTGTGTGTTTCACATTATGTGATGTGTGCTTTTTTAGGCTTCATCCCACTGAGGAGTTTTTCAAGCGTTTTTGTGTTAAAAAAAAGCGCCTGAAAAGCTTAAGAAAACTGCTTCCCTATGTATGTGAATGTATATTTATGTATTTTTTCACAATGAGGAATTGCGCGTGTAAAAACTCCTTTTTGCAGCATCTTTGGGGCATGTTTCGGGAGTTAAAAAAAAACGGCCCAAAAATGCCTCTTCCCATTGAAATCAATGGAAAACGCCTGGAAAGCACCTTAAAAACACCTCAAAATGCCTCTTCCCATTGAAATCAATGAAAAAAGCCTGAAAAATAACTCAAAAATGTCTCTGAGAAGCGGTTTTGGTGCAGTTTTTAAGTCATGTGTCCTTTAAAAAATGCCCAGAAAGCGTGGCACCTACGCTTTCTGTGTTTTTGAGGTGGATCAGTGTGAAATTAGAGTCACTGTGTAAGCATGCTGCTTTGTATTGCTCTACTATGCTGAAAGGGGTGAGCACCATATTATTCACTGCGCTGCACAATATTATTCTATAATCTGCATAATATCCATTTGGTATATGGTTGGGTGTTAGCAGCCTCCTCCTCTTAATTGTCATTTGTTTATTTAGTAGCACAGGAGGTCCTTATTCTGTTTTTTCTGTATTGTTTACATACAGATCTCTCCTCTGTCAGTGTTCCTCGGTGATCGCCGGGTGCCGGTGGGGAATCTGAGACCGGGACCCGGAGATCAACAGCTGAAGCCGCCAATGGCAGCACGGGTAGAACGGTACGCGCGCCCTCTAACCAGAAATACAAAATCATGTATATACATGTGATTTTGCGCAGCCCTGCCACCCTGTAGCAGTAGTTCTGCTATAAAGCAGTATAGAAGCGGTTAATAAATGACATTTACAACATTCATATTTTCTAGTATGTATACTGTAATTACACTTTATTATTGTACAGTGTTAAATTATTACCGCTGAAACCAGCATGACACGGTTGTAGTCACAGATCTGGCGCTTGCAGTACACTTTATCATGCAATTTTTAATAAGAGGAGATTATTGTAGGATACTGTATCCATACCATTAACACATCTCTCTGCAAGTGGTCAAGGAGCAGTGATATTTTACCATCTACAGCACAATACAGCAATCTACATCCTCCAAGGTCCATATGTTAAGAAAAATCAATACGCATTTCTCTTGCTGCTTGTGGTAAAAGGCAAGATTTGATTTCCCACAGGAAATCTTCATGATGACATTATCTGAGTCCTAAAAGAAATTTTTCAGGTCTTAACACACCAATCTAAAGTGTCCCCAGCTGCTTCAAATGATGGCTTGCCTACAGGCAGAGCTTATGAGAGTCATGCATGTCACCACAGCAGAAAAAAAAACATTTGTGTTCTTCTAACCCACGCAGTAATGATGTATGAATATCAGATTCCTGCGGGAAAGTCCCTGCATAAAAACATGAGGATGGGCTGGATGACAAATGTGTGTACAGGCGTGTAAAAAATCTTCTAGCAGCTTCTTGGATTATGTTGGGTGTGCACACATGGAAAAATTCTTCTAGTTTCCCTTGGATTGTGTCATATGCGTGTACGCCATGCACATTCAAAAACTGTCCAGCAATGCAGATTTTTGTAATTTCTTTTTATACTGATCTATACGCAGTGCAAGTTTACGCACCTGTGTCTATGGGCCCATTAAAAACAATGGGCTGTGTTCAGATCAGGAAAAAAAAAAAGTCTGAATGCCTAAAGGCATGGCTTTTTTTTAGATATCTGTGTGCAAGAAGCCGAAGACTGGCCGTACACTATACAATTTTCTTACGATTTTCTGTCCAATTTCTGCCCAATTTCTTTTAGATTTACCTGTAACTGTGTAGTGCAAGGGCCGGGCTAATTGGATACAACTGAAAGTGTTGTTTGAGTTTGACCTCATGAAATCTCAAGAAAATTGTATAATGTATGGCCATACAGTGGGGCAAAAAAGTATTTAGTCAGCCACCAATTGTGCAAGTTCTCCCACTTAAATAGATGAGAGAGGCCTGTAATTGGCATCATAGGTAGACCTCAACTATGAGAGACAAAATGAGAAAAAAAATCCAGACAATCACATTGGCTGATTTGAAAAGAATTTATTTGCAAATTATGGTGGAAAAGAAGTATTTGGTCAATATCAAAAGTTCATCTCAATACTTTGTTATATATCCTTTGTTGGCAATGACAGAGGTCAAACGTTTCCTGTAAGTCTTCACAAGGTTGGCACACACTGTTGCTGGTATGTTGGCCCATTCCTCCATGCAGATCTCCTCTACAGCAGTGATGTTTTGGGGCTGTCGCTGGGCAACACGGACTTTCAACTCCCTCCAAAGGTTTTCTATGGGGTTGAGATCTGGAGACTGGCTAAGCCACTCCAGGACCTTGAAATGCTTCTTACGAAGCCACTCCTTCGTTGCATGGGCAGTATGTTTGGGATCATCGTCATGTTGGAAGACCCAGCCTTGTTTCATCTTCAATGCCCTTGCTGATGGAAGGAGGTTTGCACTCAAAATCTCACGATACATGGCCCCATTCATTCTGTCCTGTACATGGATCAGTCGTCCTGGTCCCTTTGCGGAGAAACAGCCCCAAAGCATGATGTTGCCACCCCCATGCTTCACAGTAGGTATGGTGTTCTTTGGATGCAACTAAGCATTCTCTCTCCTCCAAACACGACAAGTTGTGTTTCTACCAAACCGTTCTATTTTGGTTTCATCTGACCATATGACATTCTCCCAATCCTGTTCTGGATCATCCAAATGCTCCCTAGCAAACTTCAGACGGCCCGGACATGTACTGGCTTAAGCAGTGGGACACGTCTGGCACTGCAGGATCTGAGTCCCTGGCGGCGTAGTGTGTTACTGATGGTAGCCTTTGTTACGTTGGTCCCAGCTCTCTGTAGGTCATTCACTAGGTCCCCCCGTGTGGTCCTGGGATTTTTGCTCACCGTTCTTGTGATCATTTTGACCCGATGGGGTAAGATCTTGCGTGGAGCCCCAGATCGAGGGAGATAATCAGTGGTCTTGTATGTCTTCCATTTTCTAATTATTGCTCCCACAGTTGATTTGTTCACACCAAGCTGCTTGCCTATTGCAGATTCAGTCTTCCCAGCCTGGTACAGGTCTACAATTTTGTTTCTGGTGTCCTTCGACAGCTCTTTGCTCTTCACCATAGTGGAGTTTGGAGTGTGACTGTTTGAGGTTGTGGACAGGTGTCTTTTATACTGATAACAAGTTCAAACAGGTGACATTGATACAGGTAATGAGTGCAGGACAGAGGAGCCTCTTAAAGAAGAAGGTACAGGTCTGTGAGAACCAGAAATCTTGCTTGTTTGTAGGTGACCAAATACTTCTTTTCCACCATTATTTGCAAATAAATTCTTTCCAAATCAGCCAATGTGATTGTCTGGATTTTTTTTCTCATTTTGTCTCTCATAGTTGAGGTCTACCTATGATGCCAATTACAGGCCTCTCTCATCTTTTTAAGTGGGAGAACTTGCACAATTGGTGGCTGACTAAATACTTTTTTGCCCCACTGTACATTATACAATTTTCTTTAGAAAATTGCTTTAGATTTACCAAAAACCATATAATATGAGGTCAAACCTAAACAACACTTTCAATTGTATCCAATTATGCAGGCCCTTGCACTACATAGTTGAAGGTAAATCTAAAAGAAATTAGGTAGAAATTGTACAGAAAATTGTATAGTGTATGGCCAGCCTAAGACTGTTAGGATAAACATTAAAAATCCACTTCAGCTGCATACGTAGCTAGTGTTTTTCTAACGTGCGTTTTTTGCGTGACACAATTAGGGCATCCCATTCATTTCAAAGGGATGCAGTATGAGCAGCAAAGTAGCTCATGAAGCTTTTTGCCATGTTGAGCCTTGCCACAATAATTGCGTGTTTTTCTGTGAAGCAAAACTTTTTTTTTCTTGACACGTTTTGGGGGCCAATTACAATGAATGGAACTGCAAACGCAACGTGCATTTTTAGTGAGTTTTTTGCAATTTTATGTGGGTTTACAAAAGGTGCAGGTGTGAATGGAGACTTATTGTAAAAGGAAATTTAAAAAAAAAAAAAATCTAGTCCTAATTTATTGTAGATAAGCAAATTACGCCTACAGAAATTAATATAATAGATCAGTGTTTCTCAACCTTTTTTTAGTCAAGGCACCCTTTAAAATTCTGCACAATCTCAAGTCGCCCTATTGTAAAACTAAGCTATTTGTTTTACATATTGCAGCAACATTCACACATATAGGACACCCAACATTGGAGGTGATTTATTCTTCCACAACAAATATACTTTGGCATATGGGTACTGACTAGTATTCCAATGTTTCTCTTCTCCCTTAGTTTCTCTCCCTCACTCAGCTAATATGACCCCAGTGCTTACGGAGGGGGGCAGAGGAGGGGCAAACAAGGATGTTATGTAGACGCTCAAAGTCCTCCTTATCAACAAATGACATAATCGGTTGTTAGGACGCCAACGGCTAAAAGTAATGTGTACAATGATGTTATGGCTTTGTGTAACTAAAAGGCAGGCTTGATCCACCTGTTGGCTTGTATACAATTTTTGGCCAATTTTGCCAAGGCACCCCTGAAGACACCTGAAGGCACCCTGGTTGAAAAAGATAATATACTATAATAAATAAGATAATATATTAAAAGATAATATATTGTAATATGTCATTAGAAATAAATAACAATAGGAGAGACTGCAGAAGCTTAGACATTAGAGAAAAATGGAGTAGGAAAAGAGGAAGAAGTAATCCAAAGGAGACAGTATGTGCCATTTACACTTGCTCTAGGAGGCAGGTTAAAAAAAACAATGAATAAAGTAAAACCTGAGCCAAAGAAAAAAAAATTATATATAACTATAATCCAAATCTAAATGCTGCTGCTCATGAAAGGAAAAAAACACAAACAATCAAATGAAAATATAAACACTCCACAGCGCAAAAAATATATATAAATGTGTAAAAAATCCAAACAAATGTCCCAAAAATATAAGAATGTGCTCCAATCGCAGAAATAGTGCTCAACAAAATCTTCAAAAAAAGGTGCTCACACCATCCATGATTTACAATCCAATCATCACTCACCAGATGGAATGGACTCTTTGCTGGTATGGCTAAAGAGTCAAACAAGCTTTAAAGATGAGGATACACCCCGTTTATATTTACATTTGATAGGTTAAAAAAAAACCTGTAATAAAACATGAGCAAAATAAACCGAGCATAAGATTAATATTCTGGCATAAAAAGAACAAAAAAAAAGTTAACAGCAGCACAACTTGCTTTTATAGCCGGAGCGTTCTGACAGTTAGAGATTTGGCACTTGGTGATATTTCCGCAGTTTGCCCACACTTTTAATAGGCAGCTCATCTTAGGAATGGACTGATAGGAATTTGTGGGCGAGGGAGTTAATAGCAATCTCCATCATTATCCAGTAGTGTAGGAACTATGTCAGAATGGCCTGGAATTTGGCTATAAAAAAATGATTAGACTCTATATCAAAGGTAAGTGTAGGCAACGTTAGGTGAACCCCATGCATACCTGCACCAGCTTTTAAGGATTTTTTTCTAGAGAGGTTGATTTTATAAAAAATTATCCATAGATCTAGATATACTATCAGCCTAGGGCTGGTCATAGATTATGCAATTTTCTTTCCTTTAAATACGGGTTGAAGGAAAGAAATTCACTTGTCAGTGTTAATGGTGGAATCCCTACCCCTGCACTATTGTATTCTGACAGAGGGAGGTTTCCCAGCCATCAGAATACAATGATTACTACTGCCGGCTATAGCCAGTGACAGTAATCTTATGAAAAAAAACAGGCTTGTTATGATGAAGTTGATTAATAGATCTACTTCAGTACCCCCAACCTGCCCATGGATGGATTGAAATTCAGCTGGTTCCTGCTGAACCAAACAAATTTCAATTAGTCTACGGCAACAAAAGTGTCTGGATCTGCTGACCACAAGTAGTAGGTTCTGAAGGTGAGAGTTCTACATTTTGACTATTGTGGTTACTGTACAGGTATCTAAACTATAAAGATCCTATACTGGGTGAACCCACACTGGTCCCTTTGAGACAGCTAGAGTGACTGGAAGTGATCCAAGAAAGCCTTGGATACCTAAAAGGAAAGAGTATGGAGTCGTCTAAAGATAGATCAAGGAGAAGAGAAGTAGTGGACTTTAGATTTTGTAGTCAGTAGACCACTGGCAGCTTTATTAAAGGACATATCCAGTGCAAAGGTTAGGATCCAATCCAGATTGAAGTTAATTAAATGAAATCAGCAGTCTGCCAGAAGTAAATACGTTGTTTTATATCTTTGGATAAGAAAGGGAAAGTGAGACAAGGTGGTAACATGAAAATGCCAAAAGGAATTATTTTTCAGTTTTGGATAGAGATTGGAAGGCCTGGAAAAAAAAATGGGGACATTTTTTTCTTCCAAAGCCGTTTTTGTTTTTTTAATAGAAAAATGAAAAAAAAAAGTGTGGAATATGTTCTTTTACAATGATAAATACTATAACTATGACATTTTATTCAAACCTTATAACATTATAATAACTTTAAAGAAAGATTTCTGAGACTTTATATAAAGTCTTAATTTATGGCAAATTCTCTCAGCTGAAGACAATCATATCCTGGAATACAATTCAAGTAACACTGTACTTCTCAATGCAGTTCTAAAACAAGAGAAAATGCGTTTCTGCCACTAGAAGGCACTGCAGAGGAAAGGCTCCAGTTTCAGTTTGCTTGTGGGCTCTATTTTGTACCTCCTACAGTTGGGTGATTGTTGGGATACAGTAGTTGATAGCAGGGGCGGACTGACCATTTGGAAACTCGGGCACTGCCCGAGGTCAGTAGGGGGCCCCATGAGATGCCCCTGGTACCTTTTTCATAGGCTTTTTTGAGTTTGGGCAAGGACACAGGGGCCCCATGATCCCCCATTGCCCGGGGGCCCCATGAGTTGTCAGTCCGCCCCTGGTTGATAGTTTATTTTCTCCTCTCAGGCCTTAGATGACAGGTAAGAGGGTAAATTTGTCTAACAATTTAGTTTATAACCTGTAAATGATTCCTATTAATGTTCTTCACATAGAAATGTAGAAAAGTGATGGCAGAAAAAGACTGAGTGGTCCATCGGTGTGTGCCCCGTTTTTGTTTTTTTTGCTTTTCTTTTCCTCTCAGTAAAATGGTAAGACCAACATCTAGAGCTTGGTAACATTTCCACATTGCAAATTCTGCTGAGAGCAAAGGTACAATTTGCAGATATTGTGAGAAGAAATATTATTTTCTGAAAGCTACAAGGATGACAAAACACATCCTTGCATGCCAGAGGTGGCTTAAAACATTAAAAAATATGTTATGGAATGAAATGATGAGGACCATAATGAAAGTGCAAATAGCCTATCCCTCCAGAGTTCTCAGTCTGGAAACACTCTTTCTGCTGCTTCTGGATCATCACAAAGTGTTTCTTCACCAGAATCTTTAAGTGAGGAAGTGTTACAAGCCACTGCCTCTCAAAAAACCAATACCTTCATTTATAGAGAAAATGACACCTGAAAATCAGGAGACAATACAAGAGAAGTATATGCTTCTGAATTAGCATTGTCAATAACTAAACTGCATATTGGCAGGAAAATTTAAAATTATTACAACCATCATACTGTTCATCAAGCAGATGTTCCTTGGGCAAGCCTCTTTTCAATTTGTAAACTACTGCACACTGATTTTTTTTTTTCCAAAAATGTTTTTTTTCCCAGAAAAAAAAAAGCTAAACTTATTTTTTCTCATAGCCTCAAAATTTCCAGAAATTTCACATCTCTAGTTCTGGAGTTCTGTTACGTTCTAGACCAGGGGTGTCAAACTGGCAGCCCTCCAGCTGTTGCGAAACTACAAGTCCCATCATGCCTGTCTTTTGGGAGCCATGCTTGTAACTGTCAGCCTTGCAATGCCTCGTGGGACTTGTAGTTTGGCAACAGCTGGAAGGCTGCCAGTTTGACACCACTGTTCAAGACAATGGGTGAATACCTCAAATTCGCATCTAATTCCCGCCATAGTTGCTAGCAACTACCATTCACTCAATTATAAGTGACCTGCAGCTGGCTTTCATCATCCTGGGTTGTTGTGATCCTCCTACTGAGGCTTGTGTCATAATACATAATGTTCCATTGCTGAGGTTGTGCAGCAGTACAGGTTATCTACCTTTGATTTGTAAACAGTATACTGTGTAAGTTGGCTGTGCCCATGCTGAGAACATCCCAATTAGAGTAAAGTTTAGATGGCTGCCAGAAATGGCTTCCTGAACAAATTCTTAGCGCTCTCTTTATAAAAGTTGTCACTCAAGATTTACACATCATTAACAAGGATTCACACATTTTTACATTTGAATACAATTATAAAAAAATGTGTAAATGTTGGGTGATAGCTGTGTGAAAGCAATTCAACAAACTTTCTAGGATGAGTCTTCTCTGTTCAGCTTCTCTTCCCTTGCCAAAATGTAAAGTTGTATGTATATCACTAGATTCCATAGAACTCCTCACATCTGTGATGATGGATGTACTTCTGGAATACTGTGCTATGTAATTACCTTTGTATATCTGCTGGATTTATCCCCAAACTTAAACTTCCCAGGGAAGTGAATCTGATTGATGGTTGTAAGATATGAGTCTGTTGTGAGAAACAGCAAGGTGGGGCATGTTTGGGAATACTTATCTTATATTACAAATAAGTCAGCAAAAAGGGGTTCCCGATCACCGCTACTGCCTGATCTAAAAAGGCCTAAAGTATGTGTTGTCCCTGTTTTGGTTTCACAGGATTGTACCAAGTAAAACTGTACTTACTTTTATTTTACATCCTCTCATGTCGATGGGTGCTGCCCACCTGGTCTTATGCTTATCTTCAATCCAGATCCAGCATTCTGGTCCACCTGGATTTATGCTTATCTTCAGCTCAGAACCAGAATTTAGGTCTACCTGGTCTTATGCTCAACCTCAGCCCAGAACCCGCATCCTGGTCCACCTGATCTTTTGCTTATCTTCAGCCCAGAACCAGCATTCTGGTCCACCTGGTTTTTTTGCTTATCTTCAGCCAGGAACAAGAGCTTTGGTCCACCTGGTCCTATGCTCATCTTTGACCCAGAACCGGCATTCTGGTTCACCTGGTCTTATGCTTATCTTCAGTCCAGAACCCGCATTCTGGTCCACCTGGTCTTAGGCTTATCTTCAGTCCAGAACCTGCATTCTGGTCCAACTGGATTTATGCTTATCTTCAGCTCAGAACCAGAATTTTGGTCCACCTGGTCTTATGCTCATCCTCAGCCCAGAACCAGCATTCTGGTCCACCTACTTTTTTGCTTATCTTCAGCCCGCAACAAGAGTTTTGGTCTACCTGGTCCTATGCTGATCTTCAGCCCAGAACCTGCATTCTGGTCCACCTGGTCTTATGCTCATATTCAGCCCAGAACCAGCATTTAGGTCCACCTGGTTTTAAGCTTATCTTCAGCCCAGAACCAGCATTCTTCAAGTGTGAGGCCCTGCTCTGAGCCACAAAGCCTTTTCTCTGCAAATGCACACCGAACTCACATACATTTCTATGGAAAAGCTGTACTCATGGCAGGGTCAAGTGGTTGCTTGGTGTATAGCATTACAATAGCATTGATTGGGGCCACTGTACATAAGCAAAGTACGCAGCAGCCTTTTTCAACAGCTGCACAGTGGAGAATGCTGGATTTAGGCTTAAAGTAAGTATAATACCAAGAAGGCAGTACACAGAGGTGGGGAAATAAAGAAAAAAAAAACCTTGAATGAAGTGACCCTTAAAGTGGTTCTAAAGGCTCAAGGTTTTTTAGCTTCATGTATTCAATGCATGAAGGTAAAAAACCTTCTGTGTGCAGCAGCCCCCCCTAATACTTTACCTAAGCCCTATTGCAATCCAGTGATGTGCATGAGAGCCGAGGCTCTCAGAGGACTCTCCTTCTTTATTGGCTGAGACAGCAGTGGAAGTCATTGGCTTCCGCTCATGACAATCACAGCCAGTGAGCCAAGGAGGAGAGACAAGGGGCAGGGCCGAGCCACAGCTCTGTGTGTGAATGGACATGCAGAGCAGTGGCTTTGAGCCTGCTTGGGTGCCCCCATAGCAAGCTTCTTGCTATGGTAGCACCCGACAGAAAGGAGGAGCCAGGAGCGCCGGTAGGGGATCCAAGAAGAGGCTGCACTATGCAAAACCACTGCATGGAGTAGGCAAGTATAACACGTCTGTTTTTTTTAATTGTCTTTAATATCACTTTAAAGTGGTTGTAAACCCTTCCATATACCCAGTAAAGTGACTGGCCTCAGGTAATACACAGAGATGAAACAAATCTTCTCACATAAGCTGTTACGGTTTATCTGAAGTATTCTCTTCTCTACATCCATCCAAAGTGCAGAATTCACAAAGCTTTTTTGAGAGTTCAGAAAAAAGGGGGTGGAGTGCTGACATTACACTCTGCAGAGCTTAGTTAGGACAGCTCTGAGAACTGATTAGAGGGAAGGGACAGCCCAATCCCCCCCCCTTCACACAGCTCACAGGAACAGAGCTGAGGTTGTCAATCTGCTCTCCCAGTCACCATTTTTCTCATGGTGTCAGGAAAGCTTGTCAGAAGTGATTCATGCTGATAGCAGATGAATGGGGCAGCAGCCAGAAATTACACTTAGTGCTCTGGATAGAGACAAGTATACACTATAGAGGGATTTGCTTTGTTTATATTTCATGTCTGGGGTTTACAACCACTTTAAATTAAAAATAAAGGCAAAACATTTTTTTGGATACAGTAAGAGAGGGTATAGCCCCTGGCAGTTTTATTTTTGCAGTTTGTGTCTCATTGGGAAGATTTCCCCTCTCCTCCTGTCCCATAGCTAAAGCAGGAAGTGAGAGGAATTCCTGTTCTGGTGACAACTCAAAATTTGGGATTTTCTTTCACTTTCGCTGTTAAAAGTAAACAGGATTATAATAGTAAACAGGATAAGCAAATAGAGATGGTGAATCTCCAAACAGGGGCAAAGACAACAATAAAAACTGACAGGGGGTCTAATCTATATCCAAAGCTAAAAAAAAATAGTTATTGATAAAGTTTTTGCCTGTATTGGCAGGTGGTAACAGTACTACAGCAACAATTAGACTGACACAGCAGGTCATTTCCATTTAAATACATTACAAATGCTTAGCTAAGTGCTTGTGCATATCCAGTCATTGAGTTCAATCCACTTTTCACATATCAGGGAGTACTCAGCACAAATACGTTATAAGCACTCTTGTGTCTACCTGACCTAAAGTTTCCAGACAATCAAATGAAACTGGCCATAAACCAGCAGGATTTTGATTGAAAATGTTCATTTGTATTTATTTATTATTTCAGGTTATATAGTGCTGTCAATTTACACAGAGCTTTATACATATATATTGTACATTTACATCAGCCCCTAACTCACATTCACATTTTAGGGTCAATTTAGACAGGAGCCAATTCACCTACCAGCATATCTTTGGAGTGTGGGAGGAAACCAGAGTACCCGGAGGAAACCCACACAGGCACAGGGAGAACATCCAAACTCCAGGCAGGTGGTGCCGTGGTTGGGATCCGAACCAACAACTCTAGTACTGCCAGGCGGAAGTGCTAACCATTTAGCCACTGTGCTGTCCGATTTGTAAAATGTTTATTTGATTTTCTAATTGTTAGTGGGGTCAACCAACATTCATTTTTTACTTAAATCACATGAAAATTTGAAGGAGCAGGATGGAAACTTTTTCCCAAATGAAAGTGGTTCCAATGTCTAAGCATTTATTTTTTACTTTAAAGTGTTACTAAACCCACAACAATAAAATCAGTCTGTATATGCAGTAAAGCATGCTTGTTATACTCACTGTGGAACCTAAGGGGTTAATCCTCTGCATTGTGTAAAAAGCCTGTTTGATCCTGTCTTCTCTGATCCTCCCCTTCTTCTACTGTCCCCAATCCATTTGCCATAGTTAGAGCAGAAGTGGCAAGTCTGCACATGCTCTGTTTAGTGTGTATTGCTAGAGAGTTTTATTTTTTTTTAGAAGGGTGCATGTGATCGGTACAGGGCCAATCAGTGCTGTCCAGACAGAGGGTCAGGAGTCATACAGCCTCATAGGACAGTCAGAGGAAAATGAAAACTCCTACAAGATAAACCAGTTCTTGGCAGGACACTAATAGAAGTCACAAAACTGATATGTACTGCTGATGAGAAAAAGGTATTTAGCAGTTCATATTTACTAAAAGAATTGCATTTCCATGTTGTGTGTACTGTGGAAGACTGGATATAATGAATGCAGGGTCCTGGGCTTAGTAACACTTTAATGCATTAAGGTAAAATAAATAAATAAACAAACCCCACTGCAGGTTCCCCCCCCCCATCCCTAAATACTTACCTGACTCCTTCACCAATCCAGCGCTGTCTCATCTTCAACACTGCTCTCCTCTCTTCCTCTTTTGAAGTACCTTTGAACAACAATCATCAAGTCTCTGTAATCAATATCAAATGTACTGATGAAAATTTACCAGTGTAAGGCCAACTTAAAGCGGAACTGAACCCTCTTGTCCTTTAAAACCAAGGAAGTTGCCATCTTAGCCTCTGATATGTAGTGGGTACAGTGCTGTATATGTGATCAGTGAAGACACCGGCCATTTGATGGATTGACAGGTCAGTCGAGAGCACAAGAAAAAAATGTTTATCAATCACAGCTTACCTTGAATATTACGGATTTGGGAAACGGTTAAGATTGATGGGTTTAATGCTGCAGTCTCACAAAAGACTAATCAGGATCCAGCCTTTATCTTTGTACCATGTCCACCACATGTGTGATTTCATATTGATCCGGGGAAAATCTGATTTCGATTAATAGCAGTTAGAAAGGCCACACCGGGGGGGGGATTTACTAAAACCGCTGCACTCAGAATCTGATGTAGCCATGCATGGTAGCCAACTACCTTGTTTAATGAAGCTTTCACAATAAAACCTGGAAGCCGGTTTCTATGCAGAGCTGCACCAGATTTTGCACTCTCCAGTTTTAGTACATAACCCCCATGGTGTCAGGATTAACGGCTGATCTAATTCCAGGGTCGGCAACCCGTCAATCGCAATCTACTGGTTGTCCGCAGGCAGGTGACAGGTAGATCACGATCGAGTCTCTGCCTTGCTGACCCACAAGCGCTTCTCCCTCAGAATGGCAGAGTTGCACAGGGAAGAGATGAGCTTTGGTATATTAGCTTCTCCAAAGCTGGGAAGCTGTCACATCCAATCCCCACCCTGCAGCCTGCTCCTTGTTTACGATTGGCTGTGGGGCGGAGACTTTTGCTGCCATGTTTAGTCATCGGCTTTGACAGCTTTCAGGAGGGAAAGTTTGGGTGGGTTCAGGCTTCTGTCCGAACACACCTGAGCTCATCCCCAGAGTGCACTGCTCTGATCCCCTATGGCCCTCCTATCCAGTTCTCCAAAGGCTCCTGTGGATGACATTATATGAGAGGAGGGCCAGCGGGGACCAAGACAAGTGGGTTTCCTGCACAGTTCCTGAGCCCCCCTGTACCATGCCTTCCTGAGCCTTCCTCCTCCTCGTGGTATGCCTCCTAAGGCCACCCCCCAATTCCCCCTCCCCCCATGTGTCCTCCTGAGCCCCTCCCCATCATGTGTCCTGCTGAGCCCACCCCTCCCAGGGTGTCCTCCTGAGCCCCCCAGTACTATTCTCTACTGACCCCCCAGTACCATGCTCTCCTGACCTCCTTGTATTGGGCCCTCCTAATCCCTCTGTACACTACCAAGCTGACCCTGTTTTCTGCCCTGCTTTTCCCTGTACACTGCCCTACCTACTACTGACCCCTGGGCACTGCCATACCTACTACTGACCCCTGCCCTACCTACTACTGACCCCTGGGCACTGCCCTACCTACTACTGACCCCTGGGCACTGCCCTACCTACTACTGACCCCTGGGCACTGCCCTACCTACTACTGACCCCTGGGCATTGCCCTACCTACTACTGACCCCTGGGCACTGCCCTACCTACTACTGACCCCTGGACACTGCCATACCTACTACTGACCCCTGCCCTACCTACTACTGACCCCTGGACACTGCCCTACATACTACTGACCCCTGGACACTGCCCTACCTACTACTGACTCCTAGACACTTCCCTACTTACTACTGATCTCTGTACACTGCACTACCTACTGCTGCCCCTGGGCACTGCCCTACCTACTACTGACCCCTGGACACTGCCCTACCTACTACTGATTCCTGGGCACTGCCCTACCTACTACTGACCCCTGGGCACTGCCCTACCTACTACTGACCCCTGGGTACTGCCCTACCTACTACTGACTCGTAGACACTTCCCTACTTACTACTGATCTCTGTACACTGCACTACCTACTACTGCCCCTGGGCACTGCCCTACCTACCACTGACCCCTGGGTACTGCCCTACCTACTACTGACCCCTGGACACTGCCCTACCTACTACTGACCCCTGGGCACTGCCCTACCTACTACTGTCCCCTGGGCACTGCCCTACCTACTACAGACCCCTGGACGCTGCCCTACCTACCACTGACCCGTGGACACTGCCCTACCTACTACAGACCCCTGGACACTGCCCTACCTACTACTGACCCCTGGACACTGCCCTACCTACTACTGACCCCTGCCCTACCTACTACTGACCCCTGGACACTGCCCTACATACTACTGACCCCTGGGCACTGCCCTACCTACTACTGACTCCTAGACACTTCCCTACTTACTACTGATCTCTGTACACTGCACTACCTACTGCTGCCCCTGGGCACTGCCCTACCTACTACTGACCCCTGGACACTGCCCTACCTACTACTGACCCCTGGGCACTGCCCTACCTACTACTGACCCCTGGGCACTGCCCTACCTATTACAGACCCCTGGGCACTGCCCTACCTACTACTGACCCCTGGACACTGCCCTACCTACTACTGACCCATGGGTACTGCCCTACCTACTACTGACTCCTAGACACTTCCCTACTTACTACTGATCTCTGTACACTGCACTACCTACTACTGCCCCTGGGCACTGCCCTACCTACCATTGACCCCTGGACACTGCCCTACCTACTACTGACCCCTGGGCACTGCCCTACCTACTACTGACCCCTGAGCACTGCCCTACCTACTACAGACCCCTGGACACTGCCCTACCTACCACTGACCCATGGACACTACCCTACCTACTACAGACCCCTGGACACTGCCCTACCTACTACAGACCCCTGGACACTGCCCTACCTACTACAGACCCCTGGACACTGCCATACCTACTACAGACCCCTGGACACTGTCCTGCCTACTACAGACCCCTGGATACTGCCATACCTACTACTGACCTCTGGACACTGTCCTACCTACTACAGACCCCTGGACAGTGCCCTACCTATTACAGACCCCTGGACACTGCCATACCTACTACTGACCTCCACACACTACCCTACCTATTACTGACTCCTGGACACTTCCCTACTTACTTATTGGGGGCTTGCTAGTTAATGTCTTAAAAAAATGGTGACACACCACAGTGATCTTTGATCTCTTCTAAGTTGTTCAGGTAGCTCTCCACCTCTCAAAGGCTGCTTACCCCTAATCTAACTGATGCTTAAGGTAAAGTGTTTATTTTTATAAAACCAGCATTTTTTACAATGATAAGAACACAACTTATACTTCAGCTATCTAATGTCTGTTCAGGTAATATGCTGGGGATGTATAGGAAAGTCTTTGATGAGTACTACATAAAAAATAGCAGCATTTACTTCTGTTTTTTTTTTGTCTGAACTCCCAGTGCTCTGAGCTCCTCCCTGCACACTATAAAGGATACAATTGTACATGAAATATTTAAAACCTTCATAGAGTAGGGCTCCACGCCTTGTGAACAGACCTGTGAAGATATCCTGTAACAGTAACAGCTTTAAATTTTAATAAAATCTACTCACCCTCTAACATGCATGAATGAATTTAAAAACCCTTATAGACAAGATCTGGACCCTGTTCTTAGGCTGGAGATGTTTGGAATCCTCCCTGTACATGCCCATGTGGACCCAATGCACAGGCTGGCAGTAAAGAGATTTTTGAATGAAGACAAGCAGCAGGTCATGACTTTCCCACTAACATAAGTAGGCAGTTGGGGTTGAAGGGACTTAGCGTAGGTTAGTTCAGGGAAGGTGGGTTAGAGTAGTTCTTATTAAAAAATGTGTTAACCCAACATTTCATATTCCTGATACTGTAAAATATAAACGAAAGGCAAAATGTATGTGTATAGATATAAAAAATTCTAAACACCCCTTTTTCCCCCTTTTTATAAGTGATCACATACCCTCTATTCTCAGCTGCATAAGGAGCTCAGAAAGGAGAAACAGCATACACTGGTCTTCCCAGTGAATGGCTATGCATAGGGGATGTGTGAACAGCAGAGTTCCCAGCATAAATATAAAAATGACCACGCTGTGCTCCCCTTCCTAGTGTGGTCAGTTTTTAATAGGAAAGAAGAGGGAATGGCAGGAACATATGAATTTCACACAAAGGAAGTGATACAAAGAACAGGATAATTTCTCATACAAGTACATGGTACAGCAGGCACATATCAGGTATAGGAAATGTTGAGTATTGTGTATAATCTTTAATGTAAGTTGAAACGGCCACCTGGAGTCTCTATCAGAAGCCCATGTGATAAGGTTCCAATGCAGAAGCACAAACGGGAGACAGGGACAGAGTGTTGTCAAATGATAATAAGAAGTGTCTAATTAAGAATCTTAGAGGCAACCACCAGGTATTCTTTTAATAAAAGCTGTGGATATAAAAATATTGAAACTTACTTTATAATTACAAGAACATGTTAAACTGGGGTTATTCACTGATCAGCCATAACTTTATGACCATCCACCATAACCCATCGAGACTTGGACTTCACTAGACCTCTGAAGGTATGCTGTGATATCTGACACCAAGCCGTCAGTAGCAGATCCTTTAAGTGCTGTAAATTGTGTGGTGGGGATTAATGGATTGGACATGTTTTTCCAGCACATCCCAAAGATGCTCTATTGGATAGAGATCTCTAGAACATGGAGGCCAAGTCAACACCTCAAACTTATTATGTTCCTCAAACCATTCTTGAATTCATCAAACTAGGCCACTTTCTTCCATTGATCCTGTGGTCCAGTTTGGTTACTCATGTTGCTCATTGTAGGTGCTTGTGGCTGCGGACAAGAATCTGCATGGGCACCCTGGCTGGTCTGCAGCTATTCAGACTGTGATGCACTATGTGTTCCAACACCTATCAGAACAAGCATTAGCTTTTTCAGCAATTTGAGTTACAGTAGCTCTTCTATTGGATCAGACTACACAGGTCAGCATTTGCTCCCAACAAGCATCGGTGAGCTTTGGCCACCCATGACCCTGTTGCTGGTTCACCAGTTTTCCTTCCTTGGACCACGTTTGGTAGGTCCCAACCACTGCAAAGCAAGAACATCCCACAAGAGTTGTCTACCCATTACAATTTAGCCCTTTTCAAAGTCGCTCAGATCCTTAAGCCCATTTTTTTTCTACTGTCAGCACATCTTCTAGGACAATATTTTCACTTGTTGCCGAATATATACCACCCACCTTCAGATGCCATTGTAATCAGATAATCAATGTTGTTCACCTTACCGGTCAGTGGTCATAATGATTTGGCTGATTACAAAATGTGATCTGTTCAGGTTCACTTAATGCAAGTGTGCTCAGAACTTACATTCCAAATAGAGATTATATTCCCAGGGAAAATGCAAAGGCAATGCAAAGGCTGAAGGCGAAACAGATGCAATGGAACACCAGTGAGGGCATACCATAAGAGCAGGACTTACAATTTGCCGTAAGTCCCCAGAGTGCAAAAGATGATAGACCTGGATACCAACAAGGTAAGCAAACTTTACTTACAAACAGGCCCTTCTGTTAATGTTTTACAGAAATGCACTCTTTATAGCAGATAAATCAAATCCAATGTAAAGCCGCACAGTCCTGATGATGCTCTATACTTGGTACAATTGGGTGCTTGTACTGATGGAGGGACAATGGGTGTTCAAAGTCTAATAGTAAAATGTAGAAAGTCACCAATACTCAGAAGATGCAGTCTCAAAAATGTATTGTAGACATATACCATCACATAAGTCATACTGCCAATGTTTTGGGGCCTCCTTCCTCAAGGCAACTCAGTGACAATAAACACAAAGACCGATACAATGTACATTCATCAACCACTTTATTAGCTACACCTGTTCAATTGCTTGGTAACACAAATTGTTCATCAGCCAATCACATGGCAGCAACTCAATGCATTTAGGCCTCAAGACGTGGTTAAGACTACTTGCTGAAGTTCAAACTGAGCAGCAGAATGGGGAAAAAAGGGAATTTAAGGGTGTTCGAACATGGCATGGTTGTTGGCGCCAAAACTGCAGACCTACTGGGATTTTCACACACAACCATCTCTAGGGTTTACAGAGAATGGTCAGTAAAAGAGAAAATATTCAGGGAGCAGCAGCTGTGTGGACGAAAATGCCTTGTTGATGTCAGAGGTCGGAGGAGAATGGGCAGACTGGTTGCTGTGACATTCAGATGGTAGGGTCAGAATTTGGTGTGAACAACATGAAAGCATGGATACATCCAGCCTTGTATTAACAGTTCAGGTTGTTGGCGGTGGTGTAATGGTGTTGGGGATATTTTTTTGGCACTAGCAAGGTGTACCTAATAGAATGGCTAGTGAGTGTATATAGAGCAAGATGACCTTCAGCAACCAGAGTCCCACTCCTTCAATGATACCAACAGAACATTATACTCCTAACAAAGTCATAGAGATAATGCCAAAAATGAACACAACATTTAACTGCAATAGTTACAAAAACACCCATGTGCAAATAAACTTTCAGTGAAGCAAATGAGCCATTTCCCCTTAGGATCACCATCAAGATGCTGAATGATCAGCAGAGAAAACTAGCAATGAAGTCACCGTTGCTAAACAACAGAGGCATCAGTACCGCCAAGATACTGCCCAAGCTGGGGATCTTCCAAGCGGAGTTGCCCTGAGGAAGAGGACCCTGCGAGGCTCGGAAATGTTGGCAACTTTGACCTATGTTATGTTATGCTTCTACAAAACAAATCCCCTTTTGGGTGGTGGTGATTTTCTACATTTTATTCTTTACAGCAGACACATCAAACTGCTGTTTTTGTTCGGAAATATGCACCCTTTTGTATACACCTTGACCAGTAAAACATTTAATATAAATAAGGGAGATAGGGCATTGAAGAGATGGGTGGAGGGTTAACAGTGGGGCAGGGCAGTGAAGGGGAGGGATTACTGTCCATGCATCCTCTTACCCCTGCACTGTTGCCCCCTGAACGCTGAATGGCCGCCTACAGACCCACACTACATGCGGATTTTCATGCCTTGAATAGAACTGTTTTTTAAACCATTAAATTGATGGGTTTAGGTCTGCTTTAAAGCGGAACTTTACCCATAACAACATGAACAATAATGTTTTTTAAACAAGTAACATACATTCTATATTAATAATTTTGTTGTCAAAAGGAGTGTGAGCTTTAAATTGCCTCCAGCATTGTTCCTTTTTCTTCTTGCTGGAGGCCGCCATTTTCCTGAAGCCCAGAGCCCCTGAGCAGCAGTAAATCTTTAGGCTGGCAGCAGATCAGCTTCTACATTTTTGGCACAGAGCTGAAAAACAGAAAGCAACTGAGCATGTGCAGAGCAGGGTGAGACACTGTATTACTGGATTTTAAACAGCATAGGCACTTATTTTTTAATGTTTTACATAGCTATACCTGCAAAAGTCTGACGTGATCTAGCAAGACTTAATTTTCTGACTAAAGTTCCACTTTGAATTGAACAGTTTTGGAAAACAGTTAAATCAATGGGTTTAGTTCTGCGTTAACACTCTTCTTTTGCAGGGGACATATTTCATAAATATGGGTATGTGACAAAGTCCCTTCAATACGGACTTGGACAGAAGTCAAAGCCCTGTATACTTCCTGGGCCTACCATCCAAAGGGTTCCTACAAGGAATTGAAGAGCTGTTAACTTTTGCACTGTTCAGGTCAGGCTCATTGTAATCCGGCTCTCTGTTCCAGTTCAGTCTGATATGTCTAGGTTACAGTGCAGAGTTTCAGTGGGAGGACTCAACTGTCCTGTGATGTTCAGTACACCTAAAAATTCCTGTAAAAGAAATCTTGTACTGTATGGAATTGAGATTACAGTGATATACTGAAATCATTGGATATATTCTAAGTAATAACACATTATGCTATATTATACATCAATCAGACATAACAATATGTCCACTGACAGGTAAAGTGAATAACATTGATTATCTCATTACAATGGCACCTGAAAATGGGCAGGACTTATTAGGCAGCAAGTAAACATGTTGTCCCTGAAGTTGATTTGTTAAAAGCAGAAAAAATGGGCAAGTGGAAGAATTTGAGTGATTCTGACAAGGGCCAAATTGTAATAGCTAGACATCTGGGTCAGAGGATCTCCAAAACTGCAGCTCTTGTGGGATGTTCCTGGTCTGCAATGGTCTGGACCTACCAAAAGTGGTCCAAGGAAGGAAAACTGGCAAACCAGCAACAGGGTCATGGGGGGCAAAGGATCACAGATGCAGTGGGGAGCAAATGCTGCCACATGTAGTCCAATCCAATAGAAGAGCTACTGTAGCTCATATTGCTGAACACGTGAATGCTGTTTCCAATAGAAAGATGTCAGAACATACAGTACATCACAGTTTGTTGCATAAGGGGCTGTGTAGCAAAAGACCAGTAAGGGTACCCATGCTGACCCATGTCCACAGCCAGAAGCACAAACAATGGGCATGTGAGCATCAGAACCGAACCATGGAGCAAGAGAAGAAGGTAGCCTGGTCTGATGCATTCAAGAATGGGTTGAGGAACACAATGAGTTTGAAGTGTTGACTTGGTCTTCAAATTCTTCAGATCTCAATCCAATGGAGCATCTGTAGGATGTGCTGGAAAAACAAGTCCAATCCATGGAGGCCCCACCTCACAATTTAAAATGGAACTAACCCCCCCTCTTCTTTTCAGCCAAGGATGCTGCCATCTTAGCCTCTGTTTGATCTGCAACTGCCAGGATGCTACACATGTGATGTTATTATACCAGATATCTTTTGACAGTTTGGTTGAGAGTGCAAGCAAATGTGACAGTTAGCATTCCCAGCAAGCCTTGAATGTACTGTAACTGTTAAATCGATGGGATTAGTTCTGCTGTAACCACTTCAAGTCCGGAGACTTTTACCCCCTTCCTGACCAGGGCAATTTTCAGCTTTCAGCACTATCACACTTGGAATGACAATTGCGCGGTCATGCAACACTGTACCCATATGAATTTTTTACCATTTTTTTGAGACAGATAAAACTTTATTTTGGTGGTATTTATTCACCGCTGGGATTTTTATTTTTTTTGCTATGTAAATGAAAATGTCCAAAAATGTTGAAAAATGTGTTTTTCTTATAAAATTTTGCAAATAAATAATATTTCATCATAAATCTTGGCCAAAATGTATTCTGTTATCTTTTTAGTTAAAAACAAAATAAGCCAAATTAGTTTATAACCAAAAATTATAATTTTTAAACATTTTTTTTTTACATTTTTATATTATTGTTTATTTTATTTTTCACCATGGTGACACTGTACTACTTTTGGGGGGTGATGAAGATTTTTTTTTTTTTTTTACACCGATTGCTTTTACACCCATATAGGATATAAAAGCAATCATTTCTCTTTCTCTCTGTCTGCATTCTTGCAGCCATTGATAACTACTGAGTGAGCTGTGATTGGTTACAGCTTGTCACATGGTACAAGGCTGTTGTGAATAACCTTGTACCATGTGACCTCTGTGATCATTCACAGATTTCACACGTAGTAAGCAATGATGTCACAAGTGACATCTTGCTTACTACTTTGCATGTACATGATCGGGACCTCGTACAGAGGTCCCGTCCGACGATCGGTGTTTCACTGTGTCTGGAGGACACAGCGGGCACCAGATCGTGGTGCTGCGCGCTCCCGGGTAGCGCGCACAAGCAGGGTGCGGGGAGGCTGTTTATAAACGGCCACCCGACCCTGCAGTGCCACCGTCCGGCTGTTTATATACAACAGCTGGTCGGGAAGTGGTTAAAGGATCTGCTACTGAAGGCTTGGTGCCAGATACCATGGCACACCTTCAGAGGTCCAGTGGAGTCCATGGCTTGACAGGTTATGGTGGGAGGTCATAATGTTAAAGCGTTACTAAACCCAGGACCCTGCATTCACTACATCTGGTCTCCCACAGTACACAGAACATGGAAGTGCAAATATTTTAGTAAATATAAACTGCTAAATAACTTTTCTCATCAGAAGTTAGAGCAGTCTTGTGAATTCTATCAGTGTTCAGCATAGCACTGGTTAAAGCTTGTAGGAGGAGTTTTCATTCTCCCTTGATTGTTCCATGAGGCTGGATAGCTCCTGACCCTCTGTCTGGGCAGTGCTGATTGGCTCTGTGCTGATCACATGCACTCTCCCAAGAAAAAAAAAACTCTCCAGCAATACACACCAAACTAACCATGTGCAGCTTGCCCCCAAGGCTCTGTTCTATCAGCAGATGGATTTGGGACTGTGGAAAAAAGGGAGGATCAGAGAAGACAGGATCAAACAATCTTTTTACATAATGCAGATGATTAACCCCTTAGGTTCCACAGTGAATATAACAAGCATGTTAAAGTGTTACTAAATCCAGGACTCTGCATTTACTATATCTGGTCTCCCACAGTACACAGAACATGGAAGTGCAATTATTTTAGTAAATCTAAACAGCTAAATACCTTTTCTCATCAGCAGTTAGAGCAATCATGTGACTTCTATCAGTGTCCAACAGAGCACTGGTTAAAGCTTGTCGGAGGAGTTTTCATTCTCCCCTCACTGTCCTATGAGGCTGCAGAACCCTCTGTCTGGACAGTGCACCCTCCCAAGAAAAAAAAACCCTCTAGCAATATAGCAATACACCCCAAAATGAGCATGTGCAGCATGCCCCAAAGGCTCTGTTCTATCAGCGGGTGGATATGGGACTATAGAAAAAGGGGAGGATCAGAGAAGACAGGATCAAACATCCTTTTTACACAATGCAGAGGATTAACCCCTTAGGTTCTACCGTGAGCCTACCAAACATGCTTTAGTGCATATTTGGGTCTAGTAATACTTTAAAGCTGATCGGTGTATATACCTAATTAGAATTGGTGATCTTGTACAACCCTTGCTATAACTACCCTCCCCCCTTTCAAGGTTCCCGGGGGAAAAAAGAGCGCAGTTCCAGTGGGAATGCTGCACGAAGGCCTACCATGATGAAACAAGAAGTCGAGGAGGAACAAGCATCCTGCAGCTTTTCGAGTTGTCATGTCTGGACCAGGGGCGGACTGACCATTCAAGCACTGCCCAAGGGCCCGGGGTCAGTAGGGGGCCCCATGAGATGCCTCTGGTACCTTTCATTGGCATTTTTGGGTGTGGGCAAGAACACAGGGGCCCCATGATCCCCTATTGCCCGGGGGCCCCGTGAGTTGTCAGTCCGCCCCTGATCTAGACTATCATGTCCCTAATATTTAATGCAGAAGCTTGAACGAGCAGGGCCCTCTGTTTCCTCTTCTACCAAATTGAATTGGAACTGGAATGTCTGCCTTCATTTTCATAAAACTGTTGGCGCTATATAAATCCTGTATAATAATAATAATAGTAAAAAAGATGGATTTCTGATATCTGTTTTGACATTCATTTAAAACAAAAGAAAATCCCATGTGGAGTCAGAGATCACAAAGGACTGGTGAAGTGAATGGGAAGATCAGGTATCAGAGCACAGTGATGAGCAGCAGACAAGGTGACAAGTCCTGTACAAGGGATGGGCACAGGGCACGGAGATCGGAGGGATGAGCTGTCAGGCCCCATACAGCCCATTCTTACCTGCGATGCTCAGGCTCCAAGTGTACAGCCTCAGGGTGTCATTGATGAGCTCGGACACGGTGCTCAGCATCCTGCCCCCTCTGTCCAGCAGCAGCGATCAGCTCTCAACACTAATCCTATGTATAACACGAGGTCAGTAGGAGCCGGCAGATCGGGGCATGGCGTGTGACTGCGCAGACGGGACACAAAACCGACGATGATGGCGGAGAACAACTGCGCCACCTCTCCTCCAAATGACAGCTCGGCGCGCACACGTGACGCGGTTACCCGGGTTACAGCCGCATTCCAAGCTCAGCCTCCCAGTCACTCCAGCATCCAATGGTCCTTGTGTGGGCGTGTCTGCGATGGTAATGAAGAGGTGGTGGGCTCGTGTTGTAGGGGAGAGGAGGGTGGGCTGTGATGTAGGGGAGAGGAGGGTGGGCTGTGTTGTAGGGGAGAGGAGGGTGGGCTGTGCTGTTTGCTGCAGTGCTCATAACACAATACTGCCAGAGGAAGAACTACATTGTTCATTAGCTCAATGAGGCTGCATTCATTTCCATCAAAAGAAAAGTCCTGATCTTCATAAAGGGGCCAGATGATTGGTTGTTCAACGCTACTTTTACACCTAAACGTCACGTTTTCGAGCGTCTTTTGGAGCAGAATTGCACATTTTTGCAGCTTTTGCCTGATTTCTTTTTTAGGCTTTTTCTTATGTGGCCAATGGAAAGCTAAAAAGGGGCGGAGATAGGGTTGCCACCTCATCCCTTTAAACACCTAATAATTACATAGGTTCTGAGGCTGATTGAATGCAAAAAAGGCACTGAGTTTAATTCCCAACGTAATCAGCCACAGAATCTTTGTAACTAACGTGTGTTCGGTTTTAAAGGGATGAGGTGGCACCCCTAAGCGGAGAGCTGCTGCTTGAGCCGAAAACGTGCGACAATTTTCTCATGTCGTGCTTTTCAGGCTCTTTTCACATATTTGAATTGCAGTAGCAGATCTAGACAAATGTTTTTGGGGGTGCTATGCTGGTGCTTGAAGTATGAGTGGGGGTGCTAATGCAGCATACAAAGCATGCCAGCAACCTCGGACATGTGGGTGTGGCCATCAAGTGGGTTTGGCCAGCAAGTGGATGTTTCTTCATGATCTATGACTTGTAGTATAACACTTTCCCACCTTTGTATAGACCAAATTAGACCTGGGGTTGAACTGACGAGACTTTGGGATTAAAATAAGCCAAGCTGGGGCCAGTAATGAAAACCCATAGCTTGTGTCAAATTCAGCAATAACCCCCAGCACATCAAAATAATTATCTCCCAGCACTTCACAATAATTAATCCACAGTAGGACACAAAAATTAACCCGTAGCACAGCACAGTAATTAACCAGCGTTCAATACTTAACTCTCAGCATGGCACAGTAATAAATCCCACCACCATTGCACAACAATTAGCCCTCAACATTGCACAACAATTAACCCCCCAAAATTATACAATTAGACCCCAGCATTGTATGGTAAATAACTCACAGCACATCACAACAATTAACCCCCAGCACGACACAGTAATAAACACCCAGCACAGCACAATAATTATTTAGCACAGTATAGTAATGAACCTCCAGCAACACACATTAATTAAGCCCCAACATTGCACAATATTAAACCCCCAGCAGTATAGCAATCAGTTAGCCCCTCGTCTGTATATCAATAAAAAGCAAAAAAAAAAAAATGCAGCATAACTCTACGCAGACATCTTTTGTAAATAAGCTGCTGACAGCTGGCATCCTCACCGTCCCTACGATTGTGCTATTGACCTCCAACCAGGGACTACTCCACCTCGAGGTAAAGTCTACCCTCTCTCCATTCCTGAGACTCAAACTATGTCTGAGTACATCCAGGAAAATCTGCTGAAAGGATTTATCCGTAAGTCCAATTCTCCTGCTGGCTTCTTCTTTGTGGAGAAAAACGATGGTATATTCCAGCCCTGCATTGATTATAGAGGTCTCAATGCCATTCCTGTTAAGACTCGGTATCCGTTACCTTTGATTTCTGAATTCTTTGACAGGCTCCTGGATGCTCGAATTTTCACAAAACTAGATCTCCATGGTACATACAATCTGGTTAGGATCCGTGAGGGTGATCAGTGGAAAACAGCTTTCAATACCAGAGAAGTGCATTGTGAATATCTTGTAATGCCCTTTTGGCTTGTGTAACACCCCAGCCATCTTTCAGAACTTTATTAATGAAATTTTTTCTGATCTCCTATACATTTGGGTCATTGTCTATCTGATGACATACTCATCTTTTCTCTAGATTTGAACACTCATCGTCAGTACATATGTACTCTCCTTCTATGTCTTCAGGACCACCACCTCTATGCAAAGTTGGAGAAGTGCCTCTTCGAGCAAACCCTGGTTCCTTTTCTAGGCTACATAGTCATGGATAATGGGCTGCTTATGGATCCTGCCAAACTCCAAGCCATCTCCAACTGGTCTCATCCCTCTGGTCTGAAAGCCACACAGCACTTCTTGGGATTCACCAATTTCTATCGCCAGTTCATTCCTGACTATACCTTGCTGGTGGCCCCAATCACTTCTTTGACCGGGAAGGGTGCCAACACCAGAACATGGCCTCCTGAGGCAGTCGAGGCGTTCCATAAACTAAAATCCACCTTTCTTTCTGCATCTATTCTCGTACGTCTGGACATTTTTCAGCCTCTCTTCTTGGAGGTAGATGCTTCATCTTTGGGAGTGGGGGCCCTCCTTCTCCAAATGCATGATGATAAGCTCCGTCCTTGTGCCTTCTTCTCTAAGAAGTTTTCGAATGCGGAAAGTAATTACACCATCGGGGACCGGGAACTGCTGGCTATAAAGCTGGCATTGTAACAATGGTGACACCTGCTGGAGTGATCTCCACATCATATCCTGATTTATACTCATCATAAGGCCTGACTTTTGAATCCAAACAAGTGCACTGGGCTCTCTTCTTTGCCAGATTTAACTTTAACATTACTTTCCGGCCCGGTTCCAAAAATGCCCGTGCAGATGCTTTGTCCATATCATTTGATATTGCTGACTGTGAGTGTCATGTTGAACCGGAACCTTTTATTTTGGCCATTCGTATCCAGGCCACCACTCATCTTCAGTCTAAACGCATCCCACCCAGAAAGACCTTTGTGGTCCTTGCTTCAAGCTACTCAAATGGGCACATGACTAAACTCTCTGGACATCTTGGTGTGCAATGCACCTGTGCCTTCCTGCAGCGTAATTACAGGTGGCCCTCACTTCGGAAGGAAGTTGAAGAATATGTTCAGGCTTGCTCCATATGTGTGCACCTAAGTCCTCCACGTCTACTCCAGCGGTTCTTTTACCTCTACCTGTTTCAGATGAACCTTGCTGTTACATTTCCGTGGACTTTATCTCTGAACTACCCCCCTCATTGGGTTCCACCGTTATCTGGGTGGTTGTGGACAGGTTTTCTAAAATGTGTCACCTAACTCCACTTCCAGGACTACCTTCTGCTGTCACTTTGGCTTCTGTCTTCATTAATGAAATCTTCCCTCTTCATGATATGACCGCGCACATTGTCTCTGGTAGAGGTGTTCAATTTACAGCTCGCTGTTGAAGGGCTGTGGCCATATCCTTCGGAATCAGGTTGGACTTCTCCTCAGCCTTTCATCTGCAGTCAAATGGGCAAAATGAAAGGGTCAACCAGAATGTTGAACGATAAATATTCGTGCCTTCATTTCAGCCCATCTGGATGATTGGATGATCTACCCTTGGATGATCTACCCTGGGCAGAGTGTGACCTTAATAACAACGCCAGTGCCATCACTGGTGAGTCTCCCTTTTTCACTGTGTATGGTCATCATCCTTCTGTACCATTTCCCATTCACATCTCTTCTGTGGTGCCTGCGGCTGTGGAGACACAACGATCATTCAATTCTATCTGGGCAGAAATTACATCTGGCAGCTTCCAAGTACAAAGTAGTTGCAGATCGTCATCACCTTGTGAGTCCCAAGTTTCTCCCTGGTGACAAGGTTTGGCTCTCTACCAAGAATATCCGTCTCCGAGTATCCTCTATGAAATTTGTTCCTTGTTTTATTAGTCCCTTCACCATCCTCCGCCAGGTTAATCCTGTTGCTTTCAAACTTTGCCTCCCTTCACATCTATGGTTCCCTAATGTTTTCCATGTTTCATTTCTGAGACCGTACATCATCAACAGGTTTTCCCGTCCTCATTGTTATCCTTCCCCAACAGTGAGTACCACGGATCAGTATGAGGTCAAGTAAATCTTGGATTTCATCAGAGGGAAGCTTTTGTAATTAATTGTTTGGAAGGGATATGGCCCTGAGGAGAGGTGTTGGATTCCTTCTACTGATGTTTCTGCACACCGTTTGGTGGAACTTTTTTTTCAGAAGTTTCCTCTTAAGCCTGGCCCTAAACAAATGGGGAGACCTCATAAGAGGGGGGTACTGTCACAAGTTAGCTTGCAGTTTCTTGTTTGTGTTTTCTTACCGCCTTGCTGCAGTGCTTTTCCTGCCCTGATTCCTTTCACATGTGTGGTTTGTCTATTCTCACCTATGGGCATCACCTGCTATTCTCTGGGTTTTATTTCCTTCCCTTCCATCACTTCCTGGCCCGCCTCCTAGTTTGCTTGTCTATATAAGACATGCTCAGTCTAGCCACTTTGCCTGTTCAACTTCTTAGTTCTCTGAGCTCCTGTTTGTTGCTACTCCTGTATCCTGTGTCTACCTGTTTACTGAACCCGGCTTCATCCACCAATTGTGCTTGGTTTCCGCCTGTCCTGACCTCGGCGTGTCTACCTGTTGTCCTGTTGTCTCCTGCTATGGTACTCTGCTCACGCGAGTGGGCTGAGCGTACCTGGGGGCCGCGACATGGTTCCAGCTTGCTGCAAGTCCATACAAACCATCAGGGGCCCTGTTAAAGAAGCAGGCTGGGTCTTAGACTCCGCACCCTGGGGAACCCCGAGTTTGTGATCTCTATCTCACTACCACAGACGCGTGACACTGGTAGCCAGTGGCCTTACACACTGGGGGTCAGTGTGCCCCTGTATACTGCTGGTGAGGACATTTTTCTAAAAGAATAGATGCAGTATCTCAACCACGCTCCCACCACAATACAAATGACTCCCTTTCCCTAACTGAGGGGGAGGCATGCCGCATCAAATGGTGGTTCTGCCCAATCTGTACCAACAGTGAAAAGGTCTTAATAGGGCATTGTTAAAAACCAGGAGTGCAGGGTTCAGGATTGTGCTGTGCATAGAGTGAAGGGTTGAGGAGTGTGCAGTGTGCTACTTACAGAATGCGGGGTTGAGGAGCATGCTATATGCACAGTGCATATTTCAGAAGTACGCTACATACAGGGTGCAGAGTTCAGAAGGATGCTACATACAGAGTGCAGGGTTTAGGAGGATTCTATTTACAGAGTGCAGGGTTGAGGATCATGCTACATACAGAGTTCAGAAGGATGCTACGTACAGAGTGCAGGGTTCAGGAGGATGCTACGTACATATAATTCCATATACGTGTAGCATATGTATAGCAGAGCCATACAAAGCAATGTGCTTACAGTTGAAAGCACAGACACAGGTTACTGTGAAACAGCACTCAGCAGACAGTTAACCCTTTGATCACCCCACATGTTAACTCATTCCTGCCCTGTGCCAATAGTACAGTGTCACTGCTTTTTATTAGCACTCATCACTGTATTGGTGTCACTGGGGATGTCAGTGACACCAAGTCAGTGCCCCCCAGTGTCAGTTCCTCTATAAGTCACTGATCATCGCTATTACTAGTAAAAAAAAAAAATTCCAGTATACCACCATTTGTAAACGCTATAACTTTCACAAAAACCAATTAATTTACACGTATTTGGATTTTTTTTTAGCAAAGACATGTAGCAGAATACATTTTAGCCTAAATTTATGATGAAAATTGATTTCTACTGGATATATTTAATAGCAAAAAGTCAAAAATGTTGTTTTCTCAAAATTGTCGGTCTTGTTTTTTTTTTCATAGTGCAAAAAATAAAAAACACACAGGCAATCAAATACCACCAAAAAAAAAGCTCTATTCATGGGAAAAAAATTTCATTTGGGTGCAGCATTGCATGACTGCGCAATTGTCAGTTAAAGTAATGCAGCGCGATAACTGGTCAGGAAGGGGGTAAATCCTCTGGAGGGCAAGTGGTTAAAGTGGTTGTAAGGGCTGAAGGCTTCTGTGCAGCAGTGCCCCCAGCCCCCTCAATACTTACCTGAGCCTCATTGTGATCCAGCGATGTGAATGACAGCCTCTGCTGCCCCAGGTCTCTGCCTCCTCAGTGGCTGAGACAGCAAGTGGGAGCTACTGGCTCCTGCTGCTGTCAATCACAGCCAGTCAGCCAATGAAGAGAGGGGGGGCAAGCCGCCCCTCCCTGTGTGAATGGACACACAGAGCAGCGAGTGTCCCCATAGCAAGCTGCTTGCTGTCGGGGCACCCGTCAGAAAGGAGGAGCCAGGTAGAGGACCCAAGAAGAGGAGGATCCATGCTGCTCTGTGCATAACAACTGTACACAGTAGGTAAGTATAGACATGTTTGTTAGTTTACAAAAAAAAATGTACCTTTAGAATTGCTTTAATAACTTCCAATACGTGCAGGTGGTATTCTAGAAACTGACAGAATATTATTCAGAATTGTATTTCATATCCAAGGTGTGACGGGAGTCACTTTGGGTGGGGGGTTCATGGAACCCAGCTTACTTTGCAAAGGTTGGGAGACCCTTTTCTCAGCTCCCCATATATCTCTTATGTGCAAGTCACCCTGTGTCTCTTAGGGACACAGGGTGACTAATGGACACTGAGAATGCGGTTGGAATTCCTTCAAATGGGACAGTAATATTTATCAGCCATATGAAGACTATTTCTGGTTAATGATTCTGAACTAGACATGTGAATTGAAAGAGCTGATCACGCTGGCCTCTCCTCTACTCCAGTGTAGGAGCCGGACCGTCTGCTCTGTAGTGAGATCCTATTTCATCAAATCATTGTCTAAGTGTGAATTCCCATTCACCTTTTGTTTTGGTCACCCAGCTAGCTAACCTAATTAACTTACTGTTTAGAGTGTTAAGTCTATTTCTGTATATAGCTGCGTTTGCATATGATCATGTGATCAGTCTCAGTGTGTATCATATAAAAAGCCTGTTTGAGTTTATAATAAAGAGTTCCATGTTCAGACAGATTGGTGTCGTCTAGTCGTGTATGGTCGGCTGTGGTGTCTATTGTCGGTGGTCGGACGGGGAAGCGGTATTCTAATGGAAGTACTCAAGCGCAGTCTGGGTCGGTTCCATTACACAGGGATACCAAACACAGCATACCTTTGTCACTCAGGAGGGAAGAGACTGCTTTCTCTCCTTTCGTATGTCCTACCATATGACCGTGATTGGTTCGGTATGATATTCCCCATTCAAATATATACCTAATAATATTGTGTCCTGTTCCTGTTGAATTCCATGAATTGTAGTTGTGGAATAGACGTTTTATGGCACTCTCTGCATTCCTAGAGCTTTAATGGCCTTTCACATCATGTGTGAAAGGCTTGACTGAGTTATTATGGTTTTACGATAGGGCAGAGGGAAGAGTTTGTCATGGTTCTTGGAAACAGACATCCTGCCAAGACTAATTAGCTGCTCACAGCTGGCACTCAGGCCTGGACTCTGGCATGTGTTTTAGTGGAGATAAGACGCTCTTTTGAAGTTTGTTAAAAATTACAGGTACAAATTCCACGAGTTTGCTCATGAAAACAAAATGGCTCAGACCTTAACAAGATGGCTGTCGCCTACAGCTTCCATGTCCCTATTGTGCACCATTGTTACAGTCCTCTCTCAGAGGGTCAGTGAGTCCTGAGTTTTCCTCCTTTCCAGCTCGAGGCTCGCAGGCAGGCCGCATCCCACTAGGCCTCCTGGCAGCCTTCCACCTCAACCCCACATCTTCCTGCTCCTTCTTCCACCTGACTCTCTCCTGCTGCTGAGCCGGCGCCAACACTTTTTCAGGGAGTCCAGCCCCTTGTCAAGCCTCCTCTTGGGGATTGGCTGAGGTCCCACAAAAGTGCAGCCAACCACTCCTTCTGGATTATAGGTGTGGGGCTATGCAGATGGAAGCATGAATATTTATGCACCCTGGCCAATTACAGGGAGTTGGGCCCTGAAGTATGGTGGGTAACTGTATATATTCAGTGGCATCACCAGGGTTGGTGTCACCTGGTGCAGAAAAACATGGTATCAACCCCCCCACAATAATTTTTTTTCACAGATAACACTGCATACAATTGTAAAAGTAATGCTGTTAATCCTCCCAGTTTAAATACCCTTAGTGTAAATCCCTCCCCCACGTGTAATCCCCCCAGTGTGAATCTCCACAGTGTAATCCCCCCATGTAATCTTCCTAATGTAAACCCCCACAGTGTATCCCCCCCATGTAAACCCCCCAAGTGTAATCCCCCCAGTGTAAATCCCCCCCAGTGTAATTCTTCCCTAGTGTAACCCCCCCCATGTAATCCTCCAGTGTAATCCCACCCATGTAATCCCCCAAGTGTAATCCCCCCATGTAAATCCCACAAGTGTAATCCCCCCAGTGTAAATCTCCCTAGTGTAGTTTGCGCCCTCCTGTTTAATACCCCCCAGTGTAATCCTCCAGTGTATCCCCCCCCCCACATGTAATCCCCCCTGTGTATTCCCCCATGTAAATCACCCAAGTGCAATCCCCCCAATGTTTAATACCCCCTGTGTAATCCCCCCTAGTGTAATCCTCCTAATGTAATTCCCCCAGTGCAATCCCCCAAGTGTAATGTTCAATCTATCCAATGTAAAGACCCCAATGCAATCCCCCCAGTGCAAATCTTCTTCCCAATGTAACTCTGCTCACCTGTTCAGTTTACATCTCTCCCATTACAGACCTCAGATCAAACTTGCTCTCCAGACAGATGTTCTTCTGCGTAGTCTCCTCTTCCTCCTTCTCTTCAGAATGTAACATCAGAGTGGAGGAGGAGCATAGGTTAGGTATGCAGCACTGAGCAGCCAGCACCTGTCCTGCTTGTGGCTGCCTGTCACACACAATAATGGAGCGAGTGGTTCATTGCGGTGCCGGTCTGGATATGTGGGGCAGCGCAGCACAGATGTCCAGACTAGCAAACTCTGCCTGGGCCCCCACATCTGTATAGGCCGTCCCTCTCTCATTGCGGCGCTGAGTGTCACCGCTTTTGCTCATATGAGTTTTTTAGCTTTTTTTGAGACAGATAAAGCTTTATTTTGGTGGTATTTCACCACTGGGATTTTTATTTTTTTTGCTATATAAATGAAAAAGTCCAAAAATGTTGAAAAAAAGTGTTTTTCTGATACAGTTTTGCAAATAAATAATCTTTCTTCATAAATCTTAATTTATTCAGTTATCATTTTAGTTAGAAAAAAATAACCCAAATTAGTTTATAACTAAAAGCTATAATTTTTCTAAAAAATTTTTACATTTCTATTATATTAATTTTATATTATTATTTACATACTGTCACCCTAGCAGTACAGAGTCACCATAGTGACACTGTACTACTTGTGGGGGGTGATGAAGATTTTTCTTTTTTGTTTTTTACACTGATTGCTTTTACACCCATAAAGGCTGTAAAATCAATAATTTCTCCTTCTCTCTGGCTGCATTATTACAGCTATTGAGAAATACTGTGTGAGCTGTGATTGGTCACAGCTTGTCACATGGTACAAGGCTGTTGTGAATAGCTATGTACCATGTGATCTCTGTGATCATGCAGAGATTTCACAGGTAGTAAGTAATGATGTCAGAAGTGACATCTTGCTTACTACTCTGCATGTGGTCACTGACTGGCCAATCAGTGATCACATGATCGGGACCTCACACAGAGGTCCCGTACAACGATCAGTGTTCCACTGTGTCCGGAGGCGGGCGCCGGACTGCGGTGCTGTGCACTCCCAGGGAGCACACACAAGCAGGGTGCGGCCACCCACCCCTGCACTGCTCCCGTCTAGCCATTTTACATGGGCCGGATGGGAAGTGGTTAAGAGTTCCCTTCACTCGAACTAAGGGGCCAAAGCCCAACCCATGAAAAACAACCCAAACTATAATCCCCCCACCACCAAACTTTACACTTGGCACAATGCAGTCAGGCAAGTACTGTTCTCCTGGCAACCATTAAACCCAGACACGTCCATCGGATTGCCAGACAGAGCAGCATGAATTTCCAGAGAATTGGCGTGCTTTACATCACTGCATCCGATGCTTTGCATTGCACTTGGTGGTATAAGGCTTGGATGCAGCTGCTCGGCCATGGAAACCCATTCCATGAAGCTCTCTACGCACTGTTGTGCTAATCTGAAGGCCACATGAAGTTTGGAGGTGTTTAACTATTGACTCTGCAGACAGTTGGCGACTTCTGCGCACTGTGCGCTTCAGCATGCGCTGACTCCACTCTGTCATTTTATGTGGCCTAGTCGCGCACCAAAATAAAAATTCTGGTGCCAAAATCAAAACTTTGTGATGCACTTGGCTGAAAACCGAAACGGAACGTTTTTAACATTTTTTTAAATAATTTGTCTGGCATTTTTGCGTTGAAGTCACTAGGGGGGCGTTTTTTTGCATCGAAGCCGAATACAGAAACCGAAACAGACAGTTTTTAAACTTTTTTTTTATTAATGTGGCTGACATTTTTGCATTGAAGTTATTAAGGGGGCGTTTTTGCATTGAAGTCACTAGGGAGAGTTTTTTCATTAAAGTCTATGGGATCTAGACTTTGCATGAAGGGAGAGATGGGGGAGGGGGCTGATCATGGCGCCATGAGCAGCGTGTGCTTCAGGCGCCCGCCGTGCTGAATGACATTTCCCCCCCCCCCACTGCCTTGACTGCCCTGTACCCACTAGTGGGGCGACTTAGTGGTCGGATAGCCCTGGTGGTAGCCGGCGGGAATGGAGGACTTTCCTGGAGCCGGGTCCTCCGAGAGCAGAAGGAGAAGACCTGGGTAACCCAGGTGACAGAGGAGCTCCCCGACAAGAGGGAAATCTTAAAGGTCCAGGAGAGCAGGGAGGCTGCATGGACGAAGATTGTATCATGCTCAGGAAGGACACCCCCTAGGATGAGACACCAAAAACAACAATTTTAGAGACCCCCTGGACCACTTGCAAGTTATAAGAGTCCCCCCCACGGGCGCTCCAGAGAGCTTGACGCGGTGGCCCTGACAGGAGTCTAGAGGCGGATGGAGATCGATCGGTCCTGAACGGTCGGGTCAGAGGGTGTTGCTGACTGGCTGTTGGTGACAACAGGACTTTCAGTCAGTTGTTATATTTTTTGCTTATATGACAAATCAAATTTAATTGCATCTGTGCAGGAGGGGGGTGACAGAGGACTATTGCTAGAGAGACTTTTTCCACAGGGGTTCTCTTAGATTGACGGTGTAATGGTTTAGCTCACTCTGGCACCCAAGTAAACTTGGCAGAAATCATGAAAAGTGAAAGTAAAGGGGATTTCCTTGGGGGGGGGGGGGTGATCCTATTGCATTATAATAGAGAAATCAGTGTGGTGAGGCCCAGGTGATTACTTAGCTGTCACAAGAAGCCTGAGATACCAAGATGAGTAACAAGAGAGATGAACCAGGAATGAGGGGCAAATCAACTAAAGGAGGGGGTGTGAAAACTCCCCAATCAAATGTGAAGGCTACTGCAATTAAAAACTTTATGCCCCTTCAGGAGAAAAGCCCAGAGACGCAAATCCAGGAAAACAACAAGGTCTCAGAAGTTCAATGGAGACCATTCCAGACTGTCGTCAGGGTCCCGAGATGGGAACTTGACTAACGAATTGATAAGTGTGGAAAGTATCATGGAACAGAGTGATATGGACAACAAGGAACCATATCACAAATACCTTCAAAAATCGACATGGCGGAAATGTTTGCAAAAATGTGCCTGAAAAATTAGTTGGGGATATTACGTAATGACCTGGGTTGGATACTAACTAGAGTGGAAGAGGTAGAAGAGAGATTAGAAACACATACCCAATTAATCAACAAATTGGAAACAAGTAGAGGAGATATGAGGTAAACAGAGAAAGCTCTCATATAAGTTAGAGGACCAGGAGAACATTGATAGAAGAAAGAACTTAAGGATTCGGGGCCTACCAGAAGATCAGGCAGAAGATCTAGAGGAGAAAATAAGTGTGTGTACCCAAAAATTGGGTAGACCAGTATCAAAAAACTCCCAAATTGAGAGAGCACACAGAATTAGAAGGCCTTTTGGAATACCGGGGGACAGCCCCAGAGATGTTTATACAAGATCCTGAAATAGAAAGAAAGATTAGACAGGAATTTGAGCAATTTTTTTAGTTTAATGAGACCAAGAAGGTCTCCGTAGCCACGGTGTGGGAGGCCCATAAGGCATATATCAGGGGAATATTGATAGCGATAAGGGCCAAAAAAAAGAAAGAACAGGGGGAAAATATAAAGAGGGTGACGGAGGAGCTATATAAGTTAGAACAGTTACATAAAACAAGAGAGGTTTTGACATATATCAGATAATCTTTAAAAAATAAGAACTAAAAGATCTTACAGAACAGGAGTTGAGGAAGATATTTAACAGGGTATCAAAAGAGAGATATCAATGGGGGAATAGACCTGGAAAAGTTTTAATGAGGAGGTTAAAGGAAAAGAAATCCAAAAACTTTATAGATAAGATTCAAACTGGTAAAGGAAAACTAGTATATTCCACCACTAACATTGCTAACAGGTTTCAAGAATATTATAGTAGGCTTTATGATGTGAGCCCGAGAAAACAAAAAGAAATAGAGGATGATATGAAGAGAAAAAGGCAGAAATATTTAAAGGAGGTAGATTTGCTAAGATTAGCAGAAGAAAGACTAGAGGCCCTAGAAAGAACTATTACCCCAAGAGAAAATTAATTTGCCCTTAAAGAATACAACCTCAGGAAAGAGCCCTGGTCTGGATGGATATACGGTGGGTTATTTTTAAAAATGTAGAGATCTTTTAATCCCCAAAATGTGGGATGCAAATGAGGGAGGAATCATTACAAGCACATATACCTATTTTACTCAAAGAAGGCAAGGATAGCTCACAGTGTGCTAGCTATATAGACCCATATCCTCATTAAACATTGATACAAAATTGCTAAAGTTTTGGCAACTAGATTGAAGGAGCTGATGCCAGAGTGGATAAACCTGGATCAGGTAGCATTTATTCAGGGAAGAGAGAGGCGGGTCAATGGCCTGAGATCACTGTTCCTCTGACAAAGAGTTAAGGGAGAGAAACTGCCCAAAATGTTGAAGTGGATAAGAGGGTTTTACAATGGACCAATAGCGGCGGTCAAGGTCAACGGATCCCTCTCCCAGTCTTTTAAATTGCATAACGGTTCCAGACCGGGATGCCCACTATCTCCATTGTTATTTGTATGTCACTGGAACCCGTCTTGGCAAGGGTAAGACGCTGTATAGAAATAGTGGGAATAAAGGTAGGGAAAGCGGAACATAAGGTGGCAGCATAAGCAGACAATGTTATTTTACATAGTAAATCCTGGAATAATGTTGCCAAATCTAATAAAACTATTAAAACAATATGGCAAACTGTTAAATCTGAAAATAAACCCTGCAAAGTCAAAGATCTTAAATTTTAACATTCCAAAGCAAGAGAAATTGAGTGTCCAAAAAGAATTCCCATTTACGTGAAGGGAAAAGGAAATAGGTTACCTGGTAATAAAATTAACTTCTTCAATGAAAAGCATATACCAGGCAAATTTTATCTCCTTAATTAATAAAATAAAGAGTGAGTTGGGGAGACTTTCAAAAGGAGGAGCTTCTTGGATAGGTCATATAAATTTGGTAAAGATGGTGATAGTCCCAAAGATTCTTTATAAGTTTCACATGCTCTCAATAAACTTGCCAGGGTCCTTCTTTGGGGTAATAAAGAAGCTGATACTCAGGTTTATATGGGCAAATAAGAAACTGAGAATCAGTTACGATGTATTTTGTAGGGTAAAAAGGAATAGGGGACTAGGGTTGCCTAATGTTAGGAAATATTACTTAGTGGTGTATCATGAATAGTAGATTGGACATTTAACTCACAAGGAAAGGGTTGGGTAAATATGGAAGGAACACTAAGTAAAGCACAGCTAGTGAAGATTGTATATATACCACATAAATTTCGTACATTAGATGAGAATACTAGTTCTTTAATAAAAAAAAGTGTTAGGTGTGTGGGATGGAATTTATAAGCAGAAAGGATGGAAATATAACTCTGGTATGACTCCTTTAGTCGGTACGGAGTACTTTCCTCCTGGGAAGGATACAATTTCTGGCAAATGGATTTTTAGGATATTTTGCACAAAGGTTACACACATACCAAGTTAAGGAGAAAAAATTATTTATTTTTTACATTAGATGAGTGGCGATATGGACAATTAGGACATTTTGTTTCTTTGCTCCCTGAACCACTAGGGACCTCGGAAGATATGCATCCATTTGAAAAACTGTTAAATGTTAATACAGTTCCAAAGCAAGCCATTTCCAGGATATATAAGATCCTGATAGATATGGAGGGGGCTGATCCTCCTGGGTTCTTGGAAAAATGGGAAAAGGGGTTTGGAACAGAACTGAATGAACATCAAAGGAATAAAATATTTAAATTAACACCTGGGGTGACAAACATGAGCACAGTAGAAATGAATAATAAATGTTTGACGAGATGGAATATCACACCGTGCGTGGCATGTAGACAGCAAATGGATGTTTCACCTTTATGTTGGAGAGGCTGTGGAAAAAAGGGTACAATGGCACATATATGGTGGGATTACCCAAAAATACAGGATTTTTGGAAAGAAATAATTCATTGTACCCAGGAAATCAGTGGGATTACTATACAAATGGACCCATGGGCATGTCTATTTTATTTAGAGTCTGTAGGCAAACAGTATAAAAACAGAATATTATATCATTTAATCAGGGCGGCTAAGGGCTTGATTTCCCAAAAAAACCAAGAAAACAAAAAAAAGAGAGACTTTGCATGAAATTCTATAGGACGCGATTTTGCATTGAAGTCACTAGGGGTGTTTTTGCAGTAAAGACTATAGGGACACAACTTTGCATGAGAGTCTAGGGGACGCAACTTTGCATTGAAGTCACTTGGGGAGTATTTCTGCATTGAAGTCAATGGGACACAATTTTGCATAAAAGTTACTAGGGGGTATTTTGCATTGAAGTCTATAGGGATGTGATTTTAGATTAAAGTCTAAGGGACACGATTTTGCATTGAAGTCACTAGGGAGAGTTTTTGCTTTAAAGTCTATGGGATTGAGACTTTGCATTAAATTCTATGGGATGCAATTTTGTATTGAAGTCACCAGGGGGCCGTTTTTGCATTAAAGTCTATAGGGACACAACTGTGCATGAGAGTCTAGGGGACGCAACTTTACCTTGAAGTCGCTAGTGGCGCGTTTTTGCACTAAAGTCAATGGGACACAATTTTGCATGAAAGTCACTAGGGGATGTTTTTGCATTGAAGTCTATGGGGATTGATTTTATATCAACCACTTACCACCTGGCTGCTGTATATAAACAGCGGTGGCAGTCCAGGGGCAGGTTGACGTTCATAAACGGCGCCCTCCATTTTGGACTGTGCCCGCTCCCTGGGAGCACACAGCACCGCGATCTGGTGCCCACTGTGCCCTCCGGACACAGTGGAACACCAATCGTCATACGGGACCTCTGTGTGAGGTCTTGATCATGTGATCACTGATTGGCCAATCAGAGTAGTAAGCAAGATTGACACATGCAGAGTAGTAAGCAAGATGTCACTTCTGACATCATTGCTTACTATTGTGAAATTTGTGAATGATCACAGAGGTCACATGGTACAAGGCCATTCACAACAGCCTTGTACCATGTGACAAGCTGTGACCAATCACAGCTCACACAGTAGTTCTCAATGGCTGCAAGAATACAGCCAGAGAGAAGGTGAAATGATTGCTTTTACAGCCTTTATGGGTGTAAAAGCAATCAGTGTAAAAAAAAAAAAAAAAAATCTTCGTCACCCTCCACAAGTACTACAGTGTCACCATGGTTTAACTAAAAAGATAACTGAATACATTTTGGCCAAGATTTATGATGAAATATTATTTATTTGCAAAATTTTATAAGAAAAACACTTTTTTCAAAATTTTTGGATTTTTTCATTTATATAGCAAAAAAAAATAAAAATCCCAGTGGTGAATAAATACCACCAAAATAAAGCTTTATCTGTCTCAAAAAAATGCTACAAAATTCATATGGGTACAGTGTTGCATGACCGCGCAATTGTCATTTCAAAGTGTGATAGCACTGAAAGCTGAAAATTTGGCCTGGACAGGAAGGGGGTAAAAGTGTCCGGACTTGAAGTGGTTAAAGTCTAAGGGACACGATTTTGCATTGAAGTCTCTAGGGAGAGTTTTTGCTTTAAAGTCTATGGGATCAAGACTTTGCATGAAATTCTATGGGATGTGATTTTGCATTGAAGTCACTAGGGGGCGGTTTTACATTAAAGTCTATAGGGACACAACTTTGCATGAGAGTCTAAGGGATGCAACTTTGCATTGAAGTCACTAGGGGAACGTTTTTGGAATTAAGGTCAATGGGACACAATTTTACATGAAAAGTCACTAGGGGGCATTTTTGCATTGCAGGCTATAGGGATGTGATTTTACATTAAAGTCTAAGGGACACAATTTTGCATTGAAGTCACTAGGGGGCGTTTTTGCATTAAAATCTATGAGGATGCGACTTTGCATGAAATTCTATGGGACATGATTTTGCATTGAAGTCATAGGGGACGTTTTTGCATTATAGTCTATGGGGATGCGACTTTGCATGAAAGTCTATGGAACGCGATTCTGCATTGAAGTCACTAGAGGGCATTTGTGCATGAAAGTCGTTGGGGACGCAACTTTTCATGAAAATCTATGGGATGCAATTTTGCATTGAATTCCCGGGGGGTTGCAATGAAGTCAATGGGACACAATTTTGCATGAAAGTCTATGGGATGCAATTTTGCATTGAAGTCCCTGGGGGGGTTGCAATGAAGTCAATGGGACACAATTTTGCATGAATTTCGATGGAGCGCGATTATGCATTGAAGTCACTAGGGGACATTTTTGCATTATAGTCTATAGGGACGCAACTTTGCATGAAAGTCTATGGGACACGATTTTGCATTGAAGTCACTGGAGGGCATTTTTGCATTGAAGTCTATGGTGACGAGACTTTCCATGAAATTCTATGAGATGCAATTTTGCATCAAAGTCACTATGGAACGTTTTTGCATTGAAGTCTATGGGGATGTGATTTTGCATTAAAGTCTATGGGACATGATTTTGCATTGACGTCACTAGGGGGCGTTTTTGCATTGAAGTCAATGGGACACAATATTACAAGAAAGTCTATGTGACGAGATTTTGCATTATAGTCTATGGGGCTGCGACTTTGCATGAAAGTCTATGGGACACGATTTTGTATTGAAGTCACTAGGGGGCGTTTTTGCATTAACGTGTATGGGGACTCAATATTACATAAAAGTCTATGGGATGCGACTTTGCATTGAAGTCACTAGGGGGGCATTTTTGCATTGAAGTCTATGGGGACATTATTTTACATTAAAGTCTATGGGATGCGATTTTGCATTGAAGTCACTAGGGGACGTTTTTGCATTAAAGTCTATGGGGATGTGATTTTGCATGAAAGTCTCTGGAATGCGATTTTGCATTAAAGTCACTAGGGGGCATTTTTGCATTAAAGTCTATAGGGAAGCAATTTTGCATTAAAGTCTATGGGACACGATTTTGTATTGAGGTCACTAGAGGATGTTTTTGCATTAAAGTCTATAGGGATGACGCTTTGCATGAAGGTCAATGGTATACAGCTTTGCATGTGAGTTGCCTTGACACATTTATTTTATAATAAAAACAGAGAAGCCATTATCGGTACCTTTTTTCTTGTTGGCAAAATACTGATAACACTATTTTCGGCCAATACGTTTCAGCCACTGATAAATCGGTGCATCCCTAATATATATTTTTTAACAAAATAATGATTGATTGGATCATATTTGGAGAGGGTAATCTTTTTTCTGCTTTCTAATGTCCACAACTGATAAATCTGGAAACTTTGCAAGAAACATCTTGACTATTGTTACTATCTAGTAACAAGCTTGTGCCTACTAGTGGTACTATTCTATTAAACTAGGCATAATGGTGCGTTCACACCAGCAAACGCTGGTGAGCTGTGAAGGGAGTGGTGCTAGTACACAGTAAATGACAGATCATTCTGTTTTTTTTTTCATTTTTTTAAAACGTTATGTGCTGAAAAATGTACAATATGACCTTCAGTTTAAAACAAGAGAAAAATGCCATACAAACCAATCCCACTACCCTCTAGGAAGATTTATGTCCAAAAAAATGTCCAAAATTCTGCAAAATTGTAATAGCTGCAAATGGAGGATTATTTGATGCCTGTAAAGTTCTAGGATTAGAACAGGTATCTGCTATGGTTGTGAGTAAAAAAATAGATCGCTATTAAAGCTGTAGTAAACCACCTAAAAAAAATTTCCCTTGCAAAATAATGTCATAATGTGCTAGAATGCAATACATACTAGCACATTATGAAAGATTGAACTTAGAACGAAGCCCTTCAGCAGCGTGCTGTCATTGCTGTAGAAGTTTCCAACTTCACCCGGTCTTCCTTCCGGGTTCGCGGGCTCTGGCCACTTGATTGGCTGAGCCGCAAAGACCTCACTCCAGCACATGTGCTCTGGAGTCTCGGGTGTGGCACAGAGCTCACAGCATGGATATGCAAGAAGGGGTGGACTGACAACTCATGGGGCCCCCGGGCAATAGGGGGTCATGGGGCCCCTGTGTCCTTGCCCAAACTCAAAAACGCCTATGAAAAAGAAACCAGGGGCATCTCATGGGGCCCCCTACTGACCCCGGGCCCTCGGGCAGTGCCCAAGTTTCCAAATGGTCAGTCCCCCCGTGCAAGAAGTATGGTATGTGTATTTTTTTTAAAATCATACTTACCTAGTTGGATACGCATTGATCCGATGCTGCATCTGTCCTGCACTGCCTACGCATGAGAACTCAGCAATTACATGACCACTGATCGCTGAGTTCTCACAGTCTCTGTGAGCAGAGAGCGGTGACTTTCAGTCACCGCTCTCTGCCCCCTGGAGTGCTGGGCTGTGGAGGTAGAGGGAGTATCACTGAGAGGCTGAGCCAGGTGCTGCTCCAGACTGGGGTGGATCCTGACTTTAAAGTCGGGATCCGTCCCCAGCCTGGACAAGCTGAGTGATGTCAGCCGACAGTGGATTTAAGCCCTCTGTCAGCTCAAAACAGGTCACAGGAGTGCAGAATGCATTGCACTCCTGTGATCCACAGGAGAAGTACAGCCAAAAGAGCCTTAGCTGTACTTATCCCTTAAAGTGGATCTCCACCCAAAAGGGGAAGTTCCGCTTTAAGTCTTTGTCCCCTGCTCCCCATTAAGGATTGGCACCTTTGGGGAGCGGGTACCCCAAATTGACAGGTACCCACTCCCACTGTGAACACCTAGTGAATCGGAAGCAGAGGTTGTCCTGCCCCCCTCCCTCCCCATAGTCTTGTGGGACATGTGACAGGTCCCAGAAGACTACGGGGCCATTCACAAAGTGCAGCACTTCTCATGCATGCGCAGTGGGCACCCGGCTGTGAAGCCGCAAGCTGTCACAGCCGGTTGCCCACACTGAAGTCAGGGAGAGAAGACGGCCGCTGAAACTAGCTGGGGTGAGGACACCGCTGGACCGAGGGACAGGTAAGTGGCTGTATTTTAAAAGTCAGCAGCTACAGTTTTTTGTAGCTGCTGACTTTTATGGGGGGTTTTTTCAGGTGGAACTCCACTTTAAACTTTTCCCCATACATAGCGTGTTTTCTTTTCACATAGAAAACTTGCGTCCATATATTTGCATAACAATGTAAACATATCCCATAATTTAATCTGTTTCTGTATTTTAAAATGCATAATACTGAGGGTAGGTAAACATTTTTTCATGCTAATTCGCTACTGTGAATTTTAACACTTCAACATGTTGATTACAAAAATGCGTTGCCCAGAAGTAAAATGGCGGCAGATGAATCAGGAGGCTTCTTACTAATTCCTTTTCCGCTTTCAGGAGCCAATCAGAAACCGGCATTGCGGATGTGCACATTTCAAACTTGTGGCTTCCAGTGTTGTACGGTGCCGGAGCTGGGAGTGTGTACCGGAGCAGAGCGCGGATTGTACTCCGTTATCGGAGGGCGTCTGGCGGCAAGAGGGCAGGAACGGCGGCCGGGACTGACAGGTGTGTGACACCGAGCTCTTCTACCGGGAATGACACACCCTCCCTGGAGGCTCGTCTGCTCGAGGCACGGGGGCTGTCATTACTAGAGGATGCAGCACATTGAACATCGCACGACCATTGATCTCTACATACACAAAGCTGAGGATGGAGGGCTCCGGCCTGTGCTGGTGTTAGGGGTGGCAGGACACCATGTATCCCCTCCCCCATCCACAAATAAGTCTTCTCTACACTACAAAGACTCTCCATGTACATGTGTCCCTTCTGTGTGGTTTAGGGGAGATCTAATCTGTACAGCACATCTCAAACTATATATATATATAATGATTTTGAGAGTATGTGGAAGTGCTAGAACCCCTGTCAGGTTTTTGCTGCCTCTATCTCTACTGGGTAGATTCATACGTGTGTACAATACTCCATAATTGATCTGTGAGCCCATAGACACTGCTCTGTATTGGGCGGCATCCCAGGACCTGTGTATGGAGCATATTTTACAATGTGCTAATGTTTACATGTCTACGGCGCAAAACTTGGGTCCTAGCAACCTGTAGTGTACATTGTGCCATTCACTGTCTGCATGGAGACCAGCGATCTCCAAACTGCGGCCCTTTGCTTGCCACTATCTGGCCCTCGGGGGACTATTCCTCCCACTGACACCGACAGGGAGGCACCATTTCTTACAGTGGCACCAACAATTAGGCACTATTCCTCCCACTGACACCAATGATGAGGCACTATTCCTCCCACTGACACCAATGATGGGGCACTATTCCTCCCACTGACACCAATGATGGGGCACTATTCCTCCCACTGACACCAATGATGGGGCACTATTCCTCCCACTGACACCAATGATGGGGCACTATTCCTCCCACTGACACCAATGATGGGGCACTATTCCTCCCACTGACACCAATGATGGGGCACTATTCCTCCCACTGACACCAATGATGGGGCACTATTCCTCCCACTGACACCAATGATGGGGCACTATTCCTCCCACTGACACCAATGATGGGGCACTATTCCTCCCACTGACACCAATGATGGGGCACTATTCCACCCACTGACACCAATGATGGGGCACTATTCCACCCACTGACACCAATGATGGGGCACTATTCCACCCACTGACACCAGCGATGGGGCACTATTCCACCCACTGACACCAGCGATGGGGCACTATTCCACCCACTGACACCAGCGATGGGGCACTATTCCACCCACTGACACCAGCGATGGGGCACTATTCCACCCACTGACACCAGCGATGGGGCACTATTCCACCCACTGACACCAGCGATGGGGCACTATTCCACCCACTGACACCAGCGATGGGGCACTATTCCACCCACTGACACCAGCGATGGGGCACTATTCCAAACATTGACACCAGCGATGGGGCACTATTCCACCCATTGACACCAGCGATGGGGCACTATTCCACCCATTGACACCAGCGATGGGGCACTATTCCACCCATTGACACCAGCGATGGGGCACTATTCCACCCATTGACACCAGCGATGGGGCACTATTCCACCCATTGACACCAGCGATGGGGCACTATTCCACCCATTGACACCAGCGATGGGGCACTATTCCACCCATTGACACCAGCGATGGGGCACTATTCCACCCATTGACACCAGCGATGGGGCACTATTCCACCCACTGACACCAGCGATGGGGCACTATTCCACCCACTGACACCAGCGATGGGGCACTATTCCACCCACTGACACCAGCGATGGGGCACTATTCCACCCACTGACACCAGCGATGGGGCACTATTCCACCCACTGACACCAGCGATGGGGCACTATTCCACCCACTGACACCAGCGATGGGGCACTATTCCACCCACTGACACCAGCGATGGGGCACTATTCCACCCACTGACACCAGCGATGGGGCACTATTCCACCCACTGACACCAGCGATGGGGCACTATTCCACCCACTGACACCAGCGATGGGGCACTATTCCACCCACTGACACCAGCGATGGGGCACTATTCCACCCACTGACACCAGCGATGGGGCACTATTCCACCCACTGACACCAGCGATGGGGCACTATTCCACCCACTGACACCAGCGATGGGGCACTATTCCACCCACTGACACCAGCGATGGGGCACTATTCCACCCACTGACACCAGCGATGGGGCACTATTCCACCCACTGACACCAGCGATGGGGCACTATTCCACCCACTGACACCAGCGATGGGGCACTATTCCACCCACTGACACCAGCGATGGGGCACTATTCCACCCACTGACACCAGCGATGGGGCACTATTCCACCCACTGACACCAGCGATGGGGCACTATTCCACCCACTGACACCAGCGATGGGGCACTATTCCACCAGCGATGGGGCACTATTCCACCCACTGACACCAGCGATGGGGCACTATTCCACCCACTGACACCAGCGATGGGGCACTATTCCACCAGCGATGGGGCACTATTCCACCCACTGACACCAGCGATGGGGCACTATTCCACCCACTGACACCAGCGATGGGGCACTATTACTCCTTCCACTGACTACAAGCACTTTAATTTTTTTTTTTTACTCCCAGTTTCTCTGGGACATTTTCTACTCCCACTGGCCATTTTCTACTCCCTGCATGGCTGCACTGTTAAACTTACAGCTAGTACAGGTGGAACATGTAACATGATCCCAAAGGTGAACTTGTCCTTTAAAAAAAACCAAAGTCCTAAACTTCTCTTTTAAAGCCCATCTCTGGGCAAAAAAGAAAGTTTTCCCATGCCATGGGGCTGTGCCTGCAAAACTACTCATTTTTGTCTAGATTAGAGGAGAAAGCATATACTCACCCAAGCCTTTGATCCTCCATAAATCGCTGCTCCCCCCAGGTCCAGCAGTGGACCATTCCTGGTCTATTGAGTCTGCTCTGGGTGTGATGACGTCAGGAACAGTCCACAACTTAAGACTGATAGAATGTAGGGATGCCGGACTGGCCTTGTGCTGGGAAGATCAGAGGATTAGGTAAATGTATCTCCTCTCCCCTAAACAAAAATAAAGCAGTTAACCCATACAGTTCAGGCAACAGCCCCACAGCATGGGAAAACTTTTTTTTTTTTTTTTGTCCAGAGATGAGCTTTAACATAGTACCTGCATATAGTGCACAGGCAGGTTTTACATCACTTCCAATAAGATTCTACACAGAAAAACATCCTGTGTGCTTGAGGGCTAGGGGCCCATTCACACCAGTGGGTATGTGTTATGCTCTGTACAAACTCTAGAGGTGTGATGTCTGGTTTTTTTTTTCTGTTTTGTTTATAATTGAAATATCATACAAAATGACATTTCATGTAACTGTTTGCAGCGGACATCGCTGGACTTTCGGTGGTTATACTGGGATAATGCCTTCAGCTGCAAGCATCATCCCAGTATTTTTTTCAGCTGGTGGTCGGCTTTCCTTTCTTCCTATTTTGTAAGCATTGAGAGGGGAATCATTCCCCTCCCCCTTCTGTGTCTCTCTGGGGCTCTCCCATCCAACTCCAAGACCTGAGTGGTCGCTGCCTGACCATAGAGCTGATCGGAGACCGGAATGGCTCTGATCATCTCTGTGGTCTTAGAAATCGGAAGCGATGAGCATTTCATCACTTCTGTTTTTTTGGTTATAAACAAACCCTCCCTTAGGGGTTATTAAAAAAGCATCGGAACTTGCCAATCTTGGTATGGTCCAAAACTTCTAAGAGGAGAGATTTGGGTTCTAATAGACTCACTAAAGAGTACCCGTTACTGCCTATTGCTTTCACTGGGGATATTTATATTTCATATGATAACAATAAGAAATTAAAGGGACAGTGTAAAAATAAAATACATTAAAATGCCCCCGCAGTCGCACGCGTTGGTTCCACATGCATATGCAAACAGCGATCATGCTACATGTGAGGTATCACCTGCTAATGTCAAATTGAGGGCAGTAATTCTAGCACCAGACCACCTGTGGAATTCTAAAGCGTTAACCTGTAAAGGTTTTTAAAGTGTCGCCTATGGATAATAAAATTTACATAGTTTGTCGCCGTTGCACGGGCATGCACAATTTTGAAGCGTGACATTTTTAGTATCTATTTACTTGGAGTAACAATATCTATTATATGTTACCAAAACAATTGGACATCATATTGTGTTTTTATGCATTAAACTTCTTAGAAAAAAAAAATTACACTTGAAAAACTGCTGTACAAATCACATGTGAAAAAATAATTGCATTGACCGCCGTTTTATTCTCTAGGGCCTTTGCTAAAATATATGTATATAATATTTGGGGATCCTGAGTAATTTTCTAGAAAACAATACTGATTTTTACTTGTACAGTGTCAGAAAAGGGCTGGTCCTAAAGTGGTGACCTTTAAGCACCACAGCAAGTTATGATGCATAATAAAGTGCACTGCAACACGTGCTATGTAACAACGCATCCTGTTCTACTTTTTTCCTGCACACATCAACGCAGCACAGTGTTATGACTTGGAACAATAGGATGCAGTGGGAAAAATAATTATTTGATCCCCTGCAGATTTTCTAAGTTTCCCACTTATAAATTAATGAAGGGTCTGTAATTTTTTTTTTATCATAGGTGTATTTTAATTTGTAGAGACAGAATATCAACCAAAAATCCAGAAAAAAAACACGATGCAGATGTTATAAATTGAGTAGCAGTTCAGTGAGTAAAATAAGTATTTGATCCCCAAGCAAAACATGACTAAGTACTTGGTGGAGAAACCCTTGTTGACAAGCAAGCACAGAGGTAAGATGCTTCTTGTAGTTGGTTACCAGGTTTGCACACATCTCAGGATCTTCTCTAAATCCTTAAGGTTTCTTGGCTGTTGCTTGGCAACTTGAAGTTTCAGCTCCCTCCATAAATTTTCTATAAGATTAAGATCTGGAGACTGGCTAGGCCATTCCATGACCTTAATGTGTTTCTTCTTGAGCCAATCCTTTGTTGCTTTGGCGGTATGTTTTGGGTCATTGTCGTGCTGGAAGACCCATCCACGACCCATCTTGGGTGTTCTGGCTGAGAGAAGAAAGTTCTTACCCATGATTTTACAGTAGATGACCTCGTTGATTGGCCCCTGAATGCGGCAAAGTCGGCCTGTACCTTTAGCAGTTTCCACCTCTGTAGGGGTGGTGTTCTTAGGGTATAGTCAGCATTTTTTCTTCCTCCTAACACGGCGAGGCAAGTTAATGCCAAAGAGCTCAACTTTGTTACCATCTAACCACAGCACTTTCTCCCAATTCTTCTCTGAATCATTAAGATGTTAATTCGTAAACTTCGGACCGGCCTGTTCATGTGCCTTCTTGAGGAGGGGGTTCTTGCAGATGCTGTATATTTTCAGTCCATGTTGGCGTATTGTGTTACCAATGGTTTGTTTGGTGACTATGGTCCCAACTGCTTTGATATGATTCACAAGCTCCTCCTGTGTAGTTCTGGGCTGATCTCTCACTTTTCTCATGATCATCTTTACCTCATGAGGTGAAATCTTGCATGGAGCTCCAGACCGAGGGCGATTGATGGTTATTTTGTATTTCTTCCATTTGCGAATAATCGCTCCAGCAGTTGTCTCCTCACCAAACTTCTTGCGGATTGTCTTGTTGCCCATTCCAGCCTTCTGCAGGTCTACAATCTTGTTCCCGACGTCCTTTGACAGCTCTTTGGTCTTGCCCATGGTGGTGATGAGGTTTGAATGGAAGAAAGAGATTCTGTGGACAGCTGTCTTTTTATACACGCGAGTTGTCATTCTGAGCTCCTACCTAAATTGACAGGACTAATCTGTCCATATAGCCAGTCAGTGGGAGCCAGAATTATTGTTGGTTGGTAGGGGATCAAATACTTATTTTACTCACTGAACTGCAACTCAACTTATAATATTTATATTGTGAGTTTTCTGGATTTTTGGTTGATAGTCTGTCCCTATCATTTAAAATACACCTATGATAAAAATCATAGACCCTTCATTTCTTTGTAAGTGGGCAAATTTACAAAAGGGATCAAAAAAATTTTCCCACTGTATAAGGCGAATTGCCTTGTTTATGATTAGGCAGGAACACTGGCCAGCATGATCCAGCGGGGCTCACATGAACAGCTGAATGGGGCTTTTGAATGGGAATATTGTGTCACAATCTCAAGACCACCAGTTGGCTTACAGGTGTGACGCAGCCCCATTCACTTTTGGTAATGACTGCCGAATTAACCAGCAGGACAATAGCATACTATTCATTAGAGGTAAATTATTTGACTGGTTCTGCATCCCAAACAAATGTGCAGGGAGGTTTCCCGCACCGCTCCTGTGTGAAATCAGGCTATGACAAGCCTGGGTTCACACAGGAGCAGTGGGAAATCGCATGCAATTTGGACAGGAATCACATACTATACTTTGTGGTGCCATTTGCGTCCATACAGTTTGTATGAGTGCAAATTGCACCGCAAAATATCGTTGTTTTTGGGTATTGGGAGCATTTTTATGAGTATTTATGAAAATACTCTGTATCGGCGCATCCCTAGTGTTGCCATTGTAGCCAAATTTTTGACACTATAAAAAAAAAAAAAAAAAATTATATCTGGGTGCTCACTGTGTCAATAAGGGGGTCACACACAGCAAGACATAACCGTTCCAGTCATTCTGTTGGTATGCATTAAAATTTTTTTACATTGGACACATAAATTAATTATGATTTTAAATAAGAGTGAAATGTTCATTTGATTTAGATACTACTTAGATCTGGAATCATTAGGCTGGGTTTACATCCTCGCAGTGTGATGACATACGCTATATTGCTAGTATTGGGATACCCCTCCAAATCATTGGATTCAGGTGGATTCCAATCACCTCCATGGCAGGTGTATAAAATCAAGCACCTAGGCCTGCAAACTGCTTCTACAAATATTTGTGAAAGAATGGGTCACTCTCAGGAGCTTATTTAATTCAAGCGTGGTATCGTGATAGGTTGCCACCTGTGCAATAAGTCCATCCATGAAATTTCCTTTCTATTAAACATTCCATGGTCAACTGTTAGTGGTATTATACCAAAGTGGAAGCAACAGGGAACAGCAGCTACTTAGCCACGAAGTGGTAGGCCATGAAGAATGACAGAGCGGGCTCAGCACATGCTGAAGTGTGCAGAAGTCGCCAACTGTCTGCAGAATCAAAAGCTAAAGACCTCCAATTTTCGTGTGGCCTTCAGATTAGGACAACAGTGCTTAGAGAGCTTCATGGAATGGGTTTGCATGGCTGAGCAGCTGCATCCAAGCCTTACATCACCAAGTGCAATGCAAAGTGTCGGATGCAGTGGTGTAAAGCATGCTTCCACTGAACTCAAGAGCAGTGGAGACATGTTCTCTGGAGTGACAAATCATGCCTCTGTCTGACAATCCGATGGACATGTCTGGGTTTGGTGGTTACCATAACAGCACTTGCCTGACTGCATTGTGCCAAGTATAAAGTTTGGTGGAGGGGGGATTATGATGTGTTGCTTTTTAGGAGTTGGGCCTGGCCCCTTAGTTCAATTGAAGGGAACTCTTAAGGCATCCCAAGACATTTTGGACAATTTCATGCTCCCAACTTTGTGGGAACAGTTTGGGGATGGCCCTTTGTTTCAACGTGACTGCGCACCAGTGCACAAAGCAAGGTCCATAAGAGCATGGATGAGTGAGTTTGGGGTGGAGGAACTTGACTGGCCTGCACAGTCCTGACCTCAACCTGATGGAACACCTTTAGGATGAATTAGAGCGGAGACTGGGATCCAGGCCTTCTCTTCTGACATAAATGCCTGACCTCACAAATGCGCTTCTGGAAAAATGGCCAAACATTCCCATAGACACAACCTTGTGGACAGCCTTCCCATAAGAGTTGAAGCTGTTATAGCTGCAAAGGGTGGGCCAACTCAATATTGAACCCTATGGACTAAGACTGGGATGCCATTAAAGTTCATGTGCTTGTAAAGGCAGGCGTCCCAATACATTTGGCAATATAGTGTATGTTGTGTTTTGGTTTGCTGCAGTGCCAATAATTTTGAATGGCATGCCAGCACACTAAGACATTCAAAATGATCTTCCTTAATGCAACGCATGTTAACATACAATGTAATTCTTGTCGGCATCCATGAAAAATGGAGAACCCGGCCTTACAGTTTTGCTTGTATGGATTTAAATTAAAATTCCAAACTTTTTTTCATACCTGATATGAAGTCCCCCCATGTATACCATGGTACTGTTTTGTAATTGTTTAAAAATGAGTACATATAGTAACATCTGTTTTGGTGTTAACTGGACAAATGTCAAAACAAAAGCTCTATCTGGACCTTGACTCTTAAAGCACTTCTGGTTCCTAGCTAAATGTTATGAGAGCGATTCTGTTATAACCCCTCCCACGTTATGCAGCTGTAAAAAGTCTAACATTTTGATTAGAAATTATAGTTACCATGATGTCTTTGTTCAGTCTAGAATCGATCACAAAATGGGTGACGAAGATATAAGCGAGAGGAAATTGAAAATTGCATCGATCCTGGACAGAGTTAAAAAACTTAAGAAGAATGAAGATACTTTAAAGTATAGCAGTGAAGATAATTGGACAGGTGAACTGATCTTCACAAAATCATCTGCTGATACAACAGGTAAGAATCAGGTGCTGTTTTGTTACAAACTGGAGGGTCAATATCCTTCCTCCTCTCTTGTGGTGTGTTGTATTTTTATTTTTTTTTTTTGTATATAGAACAGGGAATACAGTTGTCATTTTAGTCTTGCTAGCAAAGCTATACTGTAGGCAGTCCTCATGGTGATCTAGATCAGGGGTCTACAAACTTTCTAAACAGAGGGTCAGTTTACTGTCTTTTAGATTCTGAGGGGGCCGGACGGTGGCCAGTGAGAGTAGTTGGGGTCAGTGGTAAGAACAGTTCCCTATTGTTGGTATCGGTGACAGGAATTATGCCTCGTTGTTGGTGTCAGAGGGAGGGACAGTGCCTTGTATCAGTGGGAGGAATAGTATCCCAAGGGCCGGATAAAGGCAAGCAAAGGGCCACATCCAGCTCCTGGGTTGCAGTTTGGAGACCACTGATCTAAATCATCCCTTGTACATTTGCTGAATGCAGTTCAGTAGTGTGTTAAAAAGGTGCATAGATATACCGCACAATTAATAAAAGCATGTTGTGCCTTTTTCATTTTAGAACTGTGGCCCCGTTCACACCTGAGCAATTTGTAGCTCAAAGCTCCAAAATGCTTGAGGAGCAAAAATAAGTTCTCAGTGGAGATGGTTCACATCTTCACTCCAAGCCGCCTGAAGCTCAGACAAGTTCTGGAGCTTTTTTTGTAGCTCAAATTGGGAAGAATTGCGCATTTTTATTTCCATAGAAATGCGTGAAGTGCCTTTTATGAGTATTTTCGTGAGATTTTTCAGCTCAAATGAAAAAAAAAAATAGTAATGTATGAATAAATGTAAAAAAATAGTAATTATACAAATAAACATCATCATTAATAAAATAAATGAATGTTTTAAATAATGTCTCCTTAACCTTAACTCCCTAACCCAAACAAAACAAAATTATTTATTTTGTTTTAGGGTGTTTATTATTATTTTTATGTTATTCTTTTAACTGCTTCCCGCCTGCTCACCCGCAATGTACTGTGGTAGGGCAGCTACAGGCAAAGTGATGTACCCACTGCTCCCCCGCAACTGCTGTGTCGGGCGGACACAGCGGAGTGAAGATCCCGATGAACTGGACCCGGTGATCATGTGATCGCTATGCGTTCACATGATCACAATGTAAGCAAAGCTGTTATGAATCAATCTCATTCATAACGGCTCTGCTTCTCCTAGTGAGCTGTGATTGTCCCACAGCTGTCACATGATACATGGGGTCAATCACAGCACCCTGTACCACGTGACCAGCTCCAACCAATCACAGATCACTATCTTGAGCTGTCAAAAACCTAACTCATTCATGAAAGTTAATGACTGAGGTAGGTTCATGGCAGCAAGCTTTGCATTGTAGGAGAAATGATCTTTATTTCTCTTGCAAAGCAAAGTGTATAAAAAAAAAATCTCTGATCACCCCCCACAGTAGTACAATGTTACTATGATAACATTGTACTATTCTGATAAAAGTATAACAAATGAATGTTAGAAAATTTAATAAATACCATATTGAAAATTTAGGGCATGAACACGCCTTTTTTTTTATAACAAAAAGTGAAAAATATAGGGTTTTCTTAATTTTCGGTCTTTTTTTGTTTATAGCACAAAAAGTGAAAACCACAAAGGTGATCAAATACCACTAAAAGAAAGCTCTATTTATGTAAAAAAAAAAAAAAAAGACATAAATTTCGTTTGGGTAAATCATTGCATGACCGTGCAATTACCAGTTGAAATAGCGCAGTGCCGAACAGCAAAAAAATGGCCTGGTCAGGAAGGGGGGTAAATCCTCTGGAGGCAAAGTGGTTAAGGTTAGAGGTTAATATAGCATAGTATTCATTTTCTGTACTTGATTATTTTTGTGTATTTATTTTATATTTACTTATTCATTTATTATTAACCCTCTAACAAAAAAAAAAGGAATAAATAAGACAAAATATTAACCCCTACACAAAACCCTAATTCTGACGCTAACCTAACCCTAACGCTAATCCCTTGTCCTAACAAAAAATAAATAAAGGCTAAAAACAAGTATTTCTCTAATAGCTAATAAAAAAAAAAAAGCCAAAGCTTAAAAATGTTGTATAAAATCTTGCAAAATACGCACAAAAATCATTCAAATTCACTTCGCTCAAGTGTGAATGCAGCCTAATTGCCTGCAATGTTGTGGTGGTTGGTACTTTTTGATATTTTAAAAGCGCAAGCAGAAGAGGGCAACCACTTCAAACAACTATTTCACTAAAAGGAACAACTATCGCCATATGTTTTCTTTTTTTTTTTTTTCCTATTACACTGGATTTTGTTCAGAAAACCTATTCACCTGCCCTACAAATTCAGCTTTATTCTGCTGTGATTTGCCGATCCTGTGCTGTCACCTACCCTTGCCAAATCGCCTGGAGCCGACTGTCTCTTCTGAGTTTTTGCAGCTAGCCCCCCAATGTCACACTGCCATTTGTGTGTCCCTGCTCCTCCTGCCACCTGGGATAGGTGTGGGGGATATCCCAGGAGCTTGTAGTTGTAGGATATTACATTCTTGCCTAGGCAGAGGGTGGGCCAGGAGGAACAAAGTTATTATTTTTTTTTTCTCCCCCCCTCCATGTTGCAGGGGTGTGGATTGATCATAGTTTCATGCTGTCATTCGTTGCCCTGCATACACAGCCTATAGTAGAGAAAATCTTCAAATTCTTGTGTCAGCAGTTTCAATATTCCCTGGATCAATTTTACCTATAAATGTTAGTATCCAGTTATATTCTGTGTATCTAGGGAAGAATCCAGGACTTTTTTAAAGCAATCCACTGAGCTGGCCAGAATCAACTCTTGAGGGAGTCTGTTCCACATTTTCACAACTCTCACTGTGAAGAAACCTTTCCATTTTTGGAGATTAAATTTATTTTCCTCCAGACGTAAAGAGTGCCCCCTTGTCCTCTGTGATGACCTCAAGGTGAATAACTCTACACCAAGTTCACTATATGAACCACTGATGTATTATACATGTTGCTCATATCCCCCCTTAATCTCCTCTTCTCAAGAGAGAATAAATTCAGTTCCTCTAATCTTTCCTCATAGCTGAGCTCCTCCATGCCTCGTATCAGTTTGGTTGCCCTTCTCTGTACTTTCTCTAGTTCCCCTTTTTGTGAATTGATGCCCAAAACTGAACTGCATATTCCAGATGAGGTGTTACTAATGACTTGTACAGGGGTAATATGATATCGCTCTCTCTGGAGTCTATACCTCTTTTAATACAAGAGGATTTTGCTCGCTTTAGAAACCGCAGCTTGGCATTGCATGCCATTATTAAGCTTAGTGATCTACCAGAACTCCCAGATCCTTCACCACCATTGATTCCCCCAGTTGTACCCCCCTAGTATGTATGATGCATACCTACTCTTAGCCCTCAAGTGCATAACCTTACATTTATCAACATTAAACCTCATTTGCCACATAGTTGCCCAATTAAACAGTGCATTGAGGTCAGCTTGTAAGTTGAAGACATCCTGTAAGGACGTTATTCCACTGCACAGCTTGGTGTCATCTGCAAATACTGAAATGGGATTTATAATCCCAGACCCTATAACGTTTATAAATATATTAAAAAGTAAGGGTCCCAACACTGAACCCTGGGGTACACCACTAACAACCCTAGACCATGCAGAGTATGAATCATTAACCACTACTCTCTGAATACGATCTTTTAGCCAGTTTTCTATCCATTTACATACTGATTTTCCAAGCGCATAGACTTTACCTTACACATTAACCATATGTGGGGAGCTGTGTCAAACACTTTTGCAAAATCCAAGTATACCATGTCCACCGCCACCCCTCTGCCCAAGGTTTTGCTCACCTCCTCATAAAAAGAAATCGGATTTGTTCGACAACTTCTGTCTTTCATGAATCCATGCTGTCTGCTGCTTAAAATATTATTTTCCCGCAAGAACTCATCTATGTGGTCTTTTATTAAACTCTCCAGTATCTTCCCAACTATAGAAGTTAAACTAACAGGTCTATAATTACTTGGTAAAGATTTTTGAACCTTTGGCCTTATGCCAGTTCAGTGGTACTATGCCAGTCAGTAAAGAGTCCCTAAAAATGAGAAACAATGGCGTTGAAATGACATATAACTAAACTAATACCCATTTAGAACAATGAAAATATTTGAAAGTGTAAAATGTCTTTTAAGATGAATGTTAAAGCCCATTTATGCAATATTCCTGCATTTTTGAATCAGAAAAAAATGCACTGGGCTGCATCTGGTGTGAACTGGCCCTTATGCAAACTATAAACATCATGCCTCATGCACATGTACACACTTTGAGGCTTAAATTGTGCTCTGGTGTAAAATTATAGCATTTTTCTTTTCCTGGGGAACAACCGTTGATCGTGGAAATGAATTGATGTATGTGGCCATACATGCTTTTCGTGCATTACCATAAATGCTTGTGCATGCTGTATATTCCCCAAACTCTGAAATGTTGGCGTACACATGTTCATGCCAGCACACACAAGTATTTGCACATACAGTATTTGAGTATGGCCATTCACTTCTATGCCTGGCTATGCGTGCCACCTGCAGCTCCCCGGGTGGGAAAAAATTCCAGAATTTTAAGCTAGAGCATATTTTATCCCTCAAACCATCCAGTTGCATGAGGCCTAAATTTTAATCAAAATTTAACCATTACAAAAAATATTTTAAAGTAAAATTTACCAAACACCTTTTTTATTCCCTTTTTAATTTTGGACAGGTCCAGGGGAATTGTGTCTGATTCATCAATATCACTCTCCTCTATAGTCCCATTTTTGCAGTTACTCTTTTTCTAAATGTTCCATGCAGAGTGCCTTAAACTCTGCTTTAGTGGACAATTCAAATAACACTTCTGGCAGAGCAGAATAGGACTGATTCCAGAGTATTGGATGAGAGAAGTACAGTATAGTAGACTTTGACAACATTATAAAATTCAGTTATCTTAAATTTGAACTTTGGGCAAAACTTTTTCTTTTCTTTTTTTTTTTTTTTTTTGAATTATGGATAGAGTAAGGGAGGGTTATAACCACTGTCAGATTTTTTAACAATCTGTGTCCCATTGTGGTGATTTCCCTAAACTTCCTGTCCCACAGTCAAAACAGGAAGTGAGGAAATCCCTGCAAATGAAGAGAATTCCATGGGGACCCATAGGAAGATTTCCCCTTTATTACTTTTCTGGGGACAATCCAAAATGTGTGGTTTTCTTTTACTTTCACTGTCACTGATAATGCTAAACAGGACAAATGGAGAGGATGAATCTCCCTAATGGGGACCAAAAGCAATAAAAATGATAGGTGTTTTAACCCCTCTCCACTCTATCCAAAAAATAAAAAAAAAATGTTGCCTTTCTTTATACTTTAAATACCATTAAACTTCAGATTAAGCATCTGGAAACCCAAAGATGTTTGAAGGGAGGTGCTTGTACTTTGGCGATATTGCTGCAGTAGCATGTGTGCTGAGCCAGCAGATATACTTTAATTGGAGAGTGGGACTGGTACCTGCAGCCACCAAAGTCATTCACAAAAACGTTTCTGTACTTTCATTCGTCGTACGGCATTAGTCTAATAGGGAATCGAGAAATGACAATACTTAGATATTCTGTAGAAAACCATAAGTATGTCAAAAACATGGCAACCTGGGCAAATCCCATTTGCTATGGTAACTGGAATAAGTTCCTTGGCAGCTAGAATGCCCTGTCAGCCCTAGCAAGCATGCTGACATTGGCACAATGCCATTTTTCCTGTTCTCTTTCTTCCTGCTCTTACCATGTCTCGCCTCCCTTTTAGACATCCTCTTTCCTCTCTCACACATCAGATCTTAATGGGGAAAAATATGCCGGATATCTATGCTGATATGGACTGGGTAATGTGCTAGGAATGTAAGGATGACCCATCATTTGATAGAAATGAAAATGATCAACCTACAGAGGACTGAATTCAAAGATACCCCAAAAATCAAAGTGAAAAAATGATGCAGCAGGCTAGTCCATTTTGCTGAAATTTCATTGCAGCAATTCAAAATGGTACTCAGTAGTTTGGTTGGCCCCCATGTGCTCGTATGCATGCCTAACAACATCGGGGCATGCTCATAATGAGACAATGGATTGTGTCCTGGGGTATTTCCTCCCAGATCTGTACTAGGGCACTGAGCTCCTGGACAGTCTGAGGTGCAACCTGGCAACGTCGGATTTAACAAGACATGATATCCCAGAAGTATTCTATTGGAATTAGGTCAGGTGAACGTGGTGGCCATTAAATGGTATAAATTCCTTCATCCGCCAAGAACTGCCTGCATACTCTGGCCATTGTCGTACACCAGGAGGAACCCAGGACCCACTGCACCAGCATACTGTCTGACAATGGGTCCAAGGATTTCATCTCGATACCGAATGGCAGTCAGGGTGCCATTGTCTAGCCTGTAGAGGTCTGTGTGTCATTTCATGGATATGCCTTTCCAGACCATCACTGACCCACCACCAAAATGGTCATGGTGAATGATGTTACAGGCAGCATAATGTTCCCTACAGCTTCTCCAGACCTTTTCACGTCTGTCACATGTGCTCAAGGTGAACCTGCTCTCATCTGTGAAAAGCACAGGGCACCAGTGGTGGGCCTGGCAATGCTGGTGTTCAATGGCAAATGCCAATTCCGCTCTATAATGCTGGGCAGTGAGCACAGGGCCCACTAGAGGACGTCGGCCCCTCAGGCCACCTGCATGAAGTCCGTTTCTGATTGTTTGGGCAGAGACATTCATACCAATGGCCTGCTGGAAGTAATTTTGTAGGGCTCTGGCAGTGCTCATCCTGTTCCTCCTTGCACAAAGGAGCAGATGCTGGTCCTGCTGCTGTCCAGCTCTCCTAGAGTAACTGCCTGTCTCCTGGAAACTCCTCCATGATCTTGAGACTGTGCTGGGAGACACAGCAAACATTCTGCCAATTGCACGTATTGATGTGCCATCCTGGAGGAGTTTGACTACCTGTGCACCCTCTGTAGGGTCCAGGTATCGTCTCATGCTACCAGTAGTGACCCTGACCCTAGCCAAATGAAAACTTAGTGAAAAAAAGAAAAGACGAGTAAGGAAAAAAAAATGTCCGTGGCCTCCACCTGTAAAACCATTCCTGTTTTGGGGGTCGTCTCATTGTCACCCATCTAGTGCACCTGTTGTTAATTTCATTAACACCAAAGCAGCTGAAACTGATTACAATCCCATCTGTTACTTAACTGACCAGATCAATATCCCAGGAGTTTAATTGACTTGATTCTATGCTCTGGCTGTATGTTTAGGGTCATTGTCTTGCTGGAAGGTTAACCTCCACCCCAGTCAAGTCTTTTGCAGACTCTAACAGGTTTTCTTCTAAGATTGCCCTGTATTTGGCTCCATTCATCTTCCCATCAACTCTGACCAACTTCCCTGTCCCTGTTGAACAAAAGCATCCCCACAGCATGATGCTGCCACCACCATGTTTCAAGGTGGGGATGGTGTGTTCAGGGTGATGTGCAGTGTTTGTTTTCCACCACACAGAGCGTTTTTTCTTTTAGTCCAAAAAGTAAAATTTTAGTCTCCTCTGACCAGAGCACCTTCTTCCACATGTATGCTGACCAGAGCACCTTCTTCCACATGTTTGCTGTGTCCCCCCACATGGCTTCTTGCAAACTGCAAATGGGACTTCTTGTGGCGTTCTTTCAACAATGGCTTCTTTCCACTCTTCAATAAAGCCCAGATTTTTGGAGTGCACGACTACTAGTTCTCCTGTGGATAGATTCTCCCACCTAAGCTGTGGATCTCTGCAGCTCCTCCAGAGTTACTATGGGCCTCTTGGCTGCTTCTCTGATTTATTATTCTCCTTGCTGGCCTGTCAGTTTAGATGGACAGACATGCCTTGGTAGGTTTGTAGTTGTGCCATACACTTTCCATTTTGGTTGGTGGATTGAATAGTGCTCCGTGAGATGCCCAAAACCTGGGTTATTTGTTTTTTTTTTTTATAACCTGACCCTGCTTTAAACTTCTCCACAACTTTATCCCTGACCTGTCTGGTGTGTTCCCTGGCTTTCATGATTCTGTTTGTTCACTAATGTTCTCTAACAAACCTCTGAGGGCTTCACAGAACAGCTGTATTTATACTGAGTTTAAATTACACACGGGTGGACTCTATGTACTAATTAGGTTGCTTCTGATGGTAATTGGTTCCACTAGATTTTAGTTAGGGGTGTCGGAGTAAAGGAGGCTGATACAAATGCACGCCACACTTTTCAGATGTTTAGTATTCAAAATTTTTTACAAATATTTATTATTTTCCTTCCACTTCACAATTATGTGCCACTTTTTGTTGGTCTATTACATAAAATCCCAATAAAATACATTTACCTTTTTTATTATAACATGACAAAATGTGGAAAATTATAAGGGGTATGAATACCTTTTCAAGGCACTGTAAATAAATTTTATATACTGTATATATTAATATGCATATTAATGCTTGATACTTTCTATTCCTCCTTTTAGAACACTCTGGAGTTTTTAATCATCTTCTTACACCGAAGACCCCAGAAGAATGGCTGGCTTCTCTTTTAAAGTTAGAGAACACAGGCCTTCCACAGGTGGACCATGTACTTCTCAATAGACTGCTTGACAATTACAGTAATGCTGTTGGATCTCTTCCTGCAGAAGATCACAGCCACAATGAGAGTTATGCCAAAATCTTGGTCCGTTTTGCAGAACTGAAGGCGTAAGTATGACTCCCATATATTATGGGAAAGAAATGCAGTCATTTAACAATAGTCTTTATGGACAAAATTTGGGATAGAGTAAGGAAGTGTTCTAACCCTGTTATGCTTTTTTATTTATTTTTTTAACTATCTGTGTCCCATCGGGGAGATTCATCTTCTTTTCCTTTTCATTAGCCAGATCAGTAAATGAAAGAAAATCCATCCAAAGTGAGGGAATCCCTGGTTGTCACCAGAATTAGTGTCTCCATTGGAAGATTTGCCCTCTATTACTGTTTTAGAGACAACCCAAAATATGGGATTTTCTTTCACTTATGGTGAAAGATTTGGGTTGTCTCAAGAAGGGAAATAAAGGGCAAATGCTCCACTGGGGAGCCTGGGCCTGTGGTAAATGGCCAGGATAGCAAGCTACGAAGAAGATCGCAGAACATTTGTTAGATCTCTTCTTGGTGTCCTCTGTAACGAATGAACCTGGAAGCCACATCGTTTCTGGTTTCAGAGTTGTCATGCTATGAAGCATGATCTGTGGATGGATACGGCAGCTTTTACAGATGGGCATCATATCTGTCCATGTATGAAGGATACTCTAACTTAAGTGTTCGGTGGAACTTCCCTGCAAGAAACAAATTGTGAGGCTGCTCCTTGAGGATGATATCATGTATATTTCAATCCTCCTTCACATATATGATAAATGTGCAAAGTTCTATATTTAAAATGTCCCACACCACACAGTGAGTAATAAAGTGCTTGATATGGTGCTTAGTGATATATCCTTCTCCTAGTTGATCATTTCAGTGCTCCACCATGTGTGCCACTCTGATGCACTCACCACAGATCAATGACCCCTTATTTAAAAGGAAGACCATATGCACTTGTTATGTCAGGATCCTAATTCAGCCATATGCTACTATCTTTCTTCTCTATGGGCCTCTTGCTCAAAAGGACATACAGCTCTCCTTCAGTAAAGAATCAGTGTGTGTCAGAAGACAATCTCATAGTGTAGTATTTATTATCGGATTAAAATTTACAAAGAATAAAAATTAGGAATGACGCTCACATTTTCTGATCCATCACTTCACTGGGTATACAGTATGTAAGAATTTACAACCACTTTAAGGGTATCTTCTGAGCCACAAAAGAGTGATTTTCTTTGCAGCTCTGTAAAGGCTGCTGTCCCAGGGAGTCACCACACTATACCTACAGTGGAGACGGAGAGGACTCATGGCTTCTATTCCAACTGGTTTACAATTCCCAAGCCAAACAGAGTTGTCCAGCCTGTTCTGGACCTAGGGTTTCAACAAGTTCTTAAACGTACAGAAGTAAAGGATTGAACCCACTCAATCAATGATTGCTTTGCTTCAAGAGGAGATTTCGATATAAAAAGTGCCTACTTGCAGAACCCAATTTTTCTGATTTTTTTACGATCAGTGCGTACTTTTGGCCTGTCCAAGGCCCCCAGTGTGTTTACCAAGGTGTTGACTCCTAGAAATGTTGAGGATCTGAGCTATCCCCCTTTTGGGAGTATGTGGATGTCCTGTGCTGAACCTTCAAAAAGTGGGCCTTGGTTCCAACTCAACGTCTGAAGTACTTTGACTTAGTCCTCCAACATGGCAGAGGCAAATGTATCCCAGGTGGAGTCCCTGAGGTCATTGGAAAGTCATTTTAGTTGTGCCTGCATGAAGGTGCTGGGAAAGATGGCCCCCTTGCCCAATTTTACACTAGAGATTTTCAGCTCATTATGCTGTTGGTAGTGGACAAACCTCAGGTATCTTTGCATCTGACTCCCAAGACCAGATCAGCTGTGGAATGATGGATTTCCATGCAGATGTAGGATACTGAAAAATCATTTCTTCTGATGAACTGGAAAGTCTTAACTGCAGATGCCAGTCTTTAGGACTAGGGAGGTGTTCTGGAAAACCCTCTCAGTTCCTGGCATGTGACCATCCGTACAGTGGAAGTTGGCAATCAACATCCTGAAACTTCGGGCAATTCAGCTGGTTCTCCAACACTGGTCTGTCCATCTTTTGAGGTCTCCCTTTCTGGGTACAGTCAGACAATGTCACAATTGTGGTGTACATTAACCATCAAGGAGGAAGCAGACGTGGTCTTGTTATGGTCAGAACTTCACATTCGAGACCTCTTTGCTCTGCACATTCCCAGCATGGAAAATTGGCAGATGGACTTTTCAGCTGTCCGCAGCAGAATATGGTAGAATAGGTCCCTAGCCTAGTAGTGTCTGAAAGGATTTGTCTGTGGTGGGAGGTGCTAGATGTGGATTCCCTGGCATCCAGATTGAGTATCAAACTGGATAGGTTTATGCTGGGGATCCTTGGGTGTTTGTGGTGGATGGTCTGGTGACTCCTTGGGATCAGTTTTCCCCAATTTATGCCCTCCCTCTACTGTAGCTTCTTTCTCACCTGTTGCACAGAATAAAGCTGGAAGGTGTTTTGGTGTTCCTGTTAGCACCTGTTTGGCCAAGAACATGGTATGCAGACACTGTAAAGCTCTTGGCAGCCAAGAGAAGGTCTTGCAGGTGGCTTTGTAGTGGGATTCCCTCCTGTTCTGTTTTTGTGTTTAGGTGTATTTGGTCTTGTAGCTGTGTTGCCAACTCCTCATGTTCAAGGGTTTGGGACATCCAAAGTAGTCATGAATATGAAGTCCTCTGTGGCCCATGATGTACTCAAAGGAAAGCATCTTATAGATAACCCCACAAAATGTTGCTTAACTGTAATACTATTAATACAGAGGAGGTATTCCCAAATATACAACCTGCAAGCTCCTTGCTGTATTAGGTAAAGAATGCCTTGTGTATCAAACTTTGTGTACTAAGGTGTTTTCTAAAGCTGCCAGTCAGATTCAAACTTGTATTAAACTGGCCATACATTATACAATTTTCTTATTTGTTTTCCTTTAGGTTTACCTTCAACTATTGAGTGCAAGGGCCTGCCTGATTGCATACAAATTGAGTGTTTAGGGTTGACCTCATATAGTTTTGGTAAATCTGAATGGAAAATTGTACCAGAAAATTGTATGTTGTTGAATCTGCTTAATGGAGACACACCCACCCGACATGTTTACAGCTATGGATAGTTTTGCCTTAAGTGGATTACAGAGAAATCTGGCCAAATTGAACCTTGGAGTTCACAATACTTGGTAAAATAACAGGTTCACTTAAGTGCTTCCTTTGCCAGCTACTCATATACATTGCATTCCTTTTGCTCCCTTGCCGCTCTTGCTGCTGGGAGTAGAGGAAGCCTATGTGTGCTCCAAGTCCCAATGGAGAAAAAGACATTTGGAACATACTGTGCAACCCCCCCTCAATAAAAAAACAAACAAAAAAAAACCCTCTCATGAGTCCTGGATCGATACAGAGCTGTGCCTACCTGCAGTTCTTCTCCCTTCTTTTATTCTTCAAACAGAATGATCGGGCAGCAGACTGTCAAATCAGATATTGTGAGCAGAAAGAAGATGGGGCTGAGCCGCGCTGTGTGTGTCATTGGATGCACGTGACCCAGCTCGGGATTATGTCTGCCCCATAATTCCCTTGCAAAAGAGGAGGGGCCAAGATTGCCAGTAGGAGACCATGTAAGAGGAGGTTTGGGGTTGCTCTTTGCAGTACCGTTGCACAGAGCAGGTGAGTATAACCTGTTTATTATTTTAATTAAAAAATTACCTTTTTTAAACACTGATTATATTTGCCTTTACTATTTTTCAGCAACTGGTACTTTTTAAGGGTAATTCTCCATTTTTATTTTAGTATTCTAGATCCAGATGAGGCACGTGACCAGTTCCAAATTGCAAGATTAAACTGCAAAAAATTTGCTTTTGTACATGCTGCTTTTGCTCAGTTTGAGAGTTCAGAAGGTAATTTTCAATCATATTTAAACAAAGTTGTCTTTTATGTTTTGGTTTTACATCTCCTAATTGATAGTAAAGGTTATCAGAAAAACTTCTAAAACAAAACTTTCGATTTCTAGCTTAAGATAAGTTCACTTTTTAAAAAAAAACAAAAAACAATAAATGCACATTTTTTTCAGGTTTAAGAGGAGCTCCAGTCTCCTGTGTAAAAATTAAGTCAACAAATACTGTACCTGCTGACATTTAGTATACAGCCACTCGTCCCACGATCCAGTGGTGTGCTCACCCTAGCCAGTTTCATCTCTTGTCTGTCCCCGGCACCGGTATGTTAACTGTGGGCACCTGGCTGAGACAGCACACAGCGAGGTGCCAACTGCACATGCGCGAGTCCTGCTGTGCATTGTGAATGATCCTGCAGTCTTCTGGGACCTGTCACATTCAAAAGGCTATGGGGAGGGTGGAGAGGAGAACTTCTGCTTCTGATCAACTAGTCGGTCGGAGCGAAAGTGGGAATGGTTACCTGTCAAAATCAGGTATGCGCTCCCCAAAAGTGCCATTTCTTTACCAGGAGTGGGGGAGAAGGCCTTAAAGCAGAACTTTCCCTTTTGGGTGGAGCTCCGCTTTAGGGGAGAAAAAAAAAGTGCACTCATTTATTTATTTCTGGGAGCCTGCAAAGCATTGCACCTGCTATCAGCCGATCTTGGGTGCAGACACTCAGGATAGCTGTCTGCACATACCTCCTGTACGTGCATTGTTACTGAATTCCAGGAAGATCAATGATCTACAAGAGCACTTGCCAGCTCCCTTGCAGTTTACAGAGAACTACAAGTTGCCTGCTGCAGTGGCAAGCAGTATTTGTAGTTCATTTTTTCATAGATCTCCGTGAATGAATGATGTTACTATTCGGAACTCTGCACAGCTGCTCTGTTTATGAATTGTGACAACGGGTGCGGGGATGGGATCTCGCACTTGATGTCACAATGAGGGATCGTAGGGGTTGCAGGCAGGTGCTTTAGTAACATAGTACATTTTACGCCCTGAATATGGGTGTAACATGTTACTAAAAGTGAGCTTATCCTTTAAGCACTTGCAAAATGTGGCCTGGAAAAATTTTTCATTAATGTTCTATACTCTACATAAACATAGTAGCCAAGTTAGGGCTTTACTGATTTTCTCTTGGCCAGTACAAAATCCACAGTGTTCTAATCTCACCACTAATAACTAGTGTGCAGAAGCTCCATATTTTAGTTTATCAATTAGGATAAAGCTCTGGGTTGTGGGCATTGCCTCAGCATGATCGTGTACAGTGCAAGGCTATTAACCTTGATCTATACATCAGGAGGCGAGCTTGCAACCAGAGCCTGAAGTGTCTTAGGAGGCACCGCTGGACCAGTATCAAGGGAGCTTGCTGGAGCCAGAAGTAAGGTAAGTGATACCTTAGCCCTGCACTTCTAGACAGTTTCTATGCAGGAATTTGCAGGCAGAAGTGACCTGTAATCGTATAGCATTAACTTTTACATGCGTAGAGCCATACAGCATATAAATGGCCTCTGTTGGCCACCACTGCCACTCAGTAATGTACTAGATGCTAGAACACAGGTGGATTTCCTGCTGCCTACATCCTAGCAAAAAAAAAGTATAATCTTGCCACCAAATAGGCAGTCAACTCCCCATCAGGTCCCTTCTGATGGCTCGGCCAATCAAATTCTGCACATACAGAATTGGCTTATCCCTTTGGCAGCTGGGAACAGACCCGATGGGGAACAGCAACACTGTAAAACTATTCTGATTCTGCCCCTAACATATCCCATTAGATCTGTTCAGATGGCTAGTGGGAAGAGCGATTTTTGCCTTTGTAGGATTTGATTGGTTTACTAGTTCATTAGTGAGGAACTGGTGGTGCAACCAATGCCTTACAGATGCAGACTGGGAAGGCTATGTTACCAATGCCTCAGATGAAGTGCATACTGTTGCATGTTCACATAATTAAATGGAGATGGATTCATCTGTCCTTGGTGAAAATGGCCATTATGAGAAGAATGTGGAGGAAAAAACAAATAAGGGGGAACAACAAGTTGCATTTTCTTTTGCTATGCAAGGACTCATGACTTTGTTGTGCATCTGATGTGAGAAAAGAATGAGCACCCAAAAGTTGAAAGTGGAGGAAGGGGGGTTCAGTAATTGCCACTGGTGCAGGCCTATCTGTCTTGAGTCTGAAAGAAGTTCCAACTTAACCTATCTCCTGACATGCTGCTTAAAACCAAAAAGGGATGTTATTTTTGGGGAAGCGGGGGGAAGAGGTAACTCTTTCCATAAAGGTGTATTTGCATACCAGCTGAGTGGAATGTACCAGAGGGTAGTGTAGGAAGAAAAAATGTCTGCAACCACTTGTCCCTGCAAGCTGAGTGAAAAACTCTCAGGCTGTGCCTGGCTGTGTAAGATCAGTGGAGACTACAGTCACTGTAAACTCAAGCAGAGCTCTCTTGCTGGAGCTTGCCTTCGGTTTGTATGTACCTAGTGCCCATTTCTCCTGTAGTGAACCGTATAATGAAGGCTGCTTAATTATCAAGCTATCCCTCAATGGTCAATTTACAACACACACACACACAGCACACACACACCACACACACACTACCCCTGATCAATCACTGTTTTTGATAGAAATTATATTTCTACATTTCATGGCAGATAATTTACTAGCAGGTGTAGTAGAGTAATAGAAATCCAACAGTCATGACATGCATGCTGCTGATTCTGTGTAATTGAAAGGGGCATGTTCAAAATAATTGCAGTGTGGAGTTCTATTAGTGAGGTCATTCTTTAAATAACAGGTGGCAATTATTGCCCTTATTTAAGGAAGGAAGGCAGCAAATGTACATGCTGGTTACAGTGCATTTCTCTGAAATTCTGACGAAAATGGGTCGTTCCAGACATTGTTCAGAAGAACAGCGTACCTTGATTAAAAATTTGATTGGAGAGGAGAAAACATATAAAGAAGTGCAGAAAATGATAGGCTACTCAGCTAAAATGATCGCAAATGCTTTAAAATGGCAACCAAAACCTGAAAGACATGCAAGAAAGCAAAAAACTACCATTCGAATGGATAGAAGAATAGCCAAAATGGCAAGGACTCAGCCAACAATCAGCTCCAGGAAGATCAAAGAAGGTGTAAAGTTCCCCGTGAGGACTGTTACAATTAGAAGTCGCCTATGTGAAGCCAAGCTATCTGCAAGAAGCCCCCGCAAAGTCCCACTGTTGAAAAAAAGACGTGCTGAAGAGGTTACAATTTGCCAAAGAGCACATTGACTGGCCTAAAGAGAAATGGCACAACATTTTGTGGACTGATGAAAGTAAGATTGTTCTTTTTGGGTCTAGTGGCCGGAGACAGTTTGTCAGACGACCCCCAAACACTGAATTCAAGCCACAGTACACTGTGAAGACAGTGAAGCATGGTTGTGCAAGCATCATGATATGGGGATGTTTCTCATACTACGGTGTTGGGCCTATTTATCGCATACCAGGGATCATGGATCAGTTTGAATACATCAGAATACTTGAAGAGGTCATGCTGCCTTATGCTGAAGAGGAAATGCCCTTAAAATGGGTGTTCCAACAAGACAACGACCCCAAACACACCAGTAAACGTCCAACATCTTGGTTCCAGACCAACAAGATTGACATTATGGAGTGGCCAGCCCAATCCCCAGATCTTAATCCAATAGAAAACTTGTGGGGTGACATCAAAAATGCAGTTTCTGAGGCAAAACCAAGAAATAGAGAACTGTGGAATGTAGTCCAATCATCCTGGGCTGGAATACCTGTTCACAGGTGCCAGAAGTTGGCTGACTCCATGCAACACAGATGTACAGCAGTTCTCAGAAACCGTGTTTATACAACTAAATATTAATTAAGTGATTCAAAGGAAAGCAAAATCTTCACATATTTTTCAGTTTATATAGTGAATGTTTGAGTTTGTAAAGAAGAATACAAACACTGCTATTTTTTTGAACAGTCTAATATTCACACTGCTATTATTTTGAACACAACTGTGTGTGTACGTATGTGTGTATATGTATATGTATGTATGTATGTATATATATATATGTATGTATATTATATTTATGGCTTCAGATATACTTAGATAAACTAATGGGATTGCTTAGCTAATCAACTGGTGTCCGTGCTGGATCATGTCCATTGCATGCATATTGACGTTTATCCATGCAATCCAAAGACTACCCAAAATGTGCCAATTGTATTTATTTTCAGAAAGTGTTCACAATCTTTCAGTAAAACATTTATCACCATTTAATATGGTGGCAGGTTGTCTGATAAGCTACTACAGTGGATGGCTAAATGTAGAAATATTTAGTTGCTTTCATCTAAGGTATATGTTATGGATTTTAATTTATCCACTACCTAGATTTTCCTCTACCTTTTGACAAAGGAAAATTATTGTAACATCTTTCAAATTTACTTTTTTTTTTTTTTTCTTTTTAAAGGAAATTTTAAAAAAAGCAAGCAAATTCTTCAGAGAGGAAAAGACTGTGGAGCTGTTCCAGCTGAAATGATTGAGTTGGCCATGAAGAACCTGCAATTAAGGAAACCTCAGCTGATATCAGAGGAAGATAAAGAAAATTTATCTGGTTAGTATATTTTTCATTGAAACCATTGCTGACTAGGCAGCTGAAATTCTAGCCATCTATGAGCAGGTTGGTTGTGCTGAAGTCGATTAATCGACCTCAGTACAATCAGCCTGTTGGGTTTTTTTCGTGTGGTTACTGCTGCTGTCTATAGCAGACACAGTAATATTTGTATTCTGGCAGCGGGGAAACCTCCCGTTGTCATAAAACAATAATGCAGCAGGAGGGATTCCCCCATCAACACTGACTGCCATTTTCTTTCCTTCAACCCAGGGTTGCAGGAAAAAAAAATTGCATAATGTATAGCCCGCCTTGGCCTTTACTAGTCACTGTGATTTTCAAGTTGTGGTCACTTTTGCAGTGTCTCTGAACCAACATATTGGAGAAAATGACTCAAGCTGTGCCTTAGGGAAACCAAGGATAACAAGGAGTGAAAGCTCAGGCGAGCTCTCTGTCAACATGAGATTTTTATTTGGGTAAGCTATAAATTCTTTTTTTTTTCTTTTTTATATCTATGTATTTCTACATGACCTCATGTATTGCTTCATTTTCAAAGGGAAAAGATTAGTTCGCCTAAAGATTGTGATGAGATGCAACGAAAACCTTTAGCGAATGTGCCTAATAAGGTAATATGTCATATGTTGCATCCCCATAAGGTACCTCTGCCAAGTACCTATTTAATGTATTAATTAAGATTTGTTTTTGTTTGTAACCTACTAGACATGTCAGTTTGGCAGGGTACGTGTACAGCCTGTAACTTCACCAGGTGCTGGAACAGCTAATCACAGTGTATTCTCCACTTCAAGTGTTGAAAGGTAAGAATTTGTTTATTGACATGCAAACTTAGTTTAAAATGGAAGCTCAGGCAAAACCAAAGGCTAAAACTACTCGCACCCCCATTCTAAGGCTATTCCATCTACCCTGTAAAAGAAGATCTCTATACTTATACCTATTCTGAAGTCAGTCCGTTCTCCAGCAGCGGCTTCTGTGTACAGGAAATGCCTAGGAGATGACGGCACCCATAGACTTACTACGGGGCATTAGTTGTCGGCTGCCACTGACAGCTGATCCGGGGACTAGACCGGAGCATCTTCAGTCAGAATAGGTAAGTATACAGATCTTCTCTTCACAGGGTTAGATAGAATGGATTTGGGGGGGAAAGATTTAACCTTAGTTAAGTTTTGCCTGAACTTCTACTTAACTTATCCTTAAATAAGTGTATTCAACTCTGCAAGTGTACATTATTGGAGAATGACTTGTGTCAGACTCAGGACTAGCCCAAATGCAATGTATTTGCATGTTGCTTTTGCTTGCATTTAAAGCAATATTAAATCCAAAGCCAAAAATTTTATATATTGCAGCTTACCAATCCTTATATGTGGCTGCATTAGTTTGGTTTTTTTTTTTTTGTGTGTTTTTTCTGGATGTTTTTTAAGGCTTGTTTCCCTCTTTGCACTTGGTGATCCGGCCAGTAACACACCACTTGCATTAGAGTGCTCCCACTCTGGGTGAAGGGGCACAGGGGACCTTTCTAGACAGCAACATTTTCAGTTTGGATGGAGGAAAGTGTTTAAATGTACAAGCAGATATAGTACACTGAGGACAAACTTCAGCTCAAGTTGCAGTTACACAGATCGTTAAAGCACCATTTAATTTTTTTGGTCTTTTTGGGATAAAGGATTTAAATGGATAAATAAATGCTGAGCATTGTAAGCACTCCTCTCAGTGGTAAATGGTTTGTTTCAACACTCTAACTGCTGCATTTGCAGGAGATCTTGCTGGTCAGATCGCCAGATCAAAATAAAAAAAGCTAATGGAGCCATCAACATCTAAGAGCAAGCTGCAATATAATAAATGTTTGTGTTCAATACCTCTTTAAGCTGCTTAAAGTGACCCCATTGCCCATCTTTTTTTGTAAACAATAATTCTTAGTAAATCCAAAGTAGGACATGGCAAAAAATTTCAGCAGACAACATATGTATACAAAAAAAGGCAGTACAATGTCACAGAATTTCTGATCCATATAGTGTTTTTTCCACGTGCTATATCTTCATTGGACCTTTTGGCTCCAAAACCGTGCAAAATAAACAAAAATATACCATAGTGTAACACAATTTTTTTTTTTTTTTCTTTTATAAATTTACGGATTATACACACGCAGATATGCACTCACATTAAAGAAAAAAATGTGCTCCAAAGTGTAATAATCAAATGATTGCATTTCTGTACTGTGCCGACTAAATCATGGTGTTTCCCATCACCGTATAGGTGCACCATATACTCACCTTCTTCCTTGACCTATCAAATAGGTCATACACCAGCGGAGCCTGGTGACGTCATTTCCAGCACGAGCGATGTGAGATTTCCGGCTATTGAGGCCAGGAAAGAATGTAATGCAGTGCGATTTGCACTGCATTACATTCAGGGGAGACATGCAAGGTCTTTTAGACCCTGCATGTCTCATTAAAGATTACCTGCCGCCAAAAAAATCATCACATAGGGGACTTTTTGTCGCCTATGTAATGGAAAAAAAAAGTTTAAGTAGAAACATTTTTTTTTTAATAGTAAAAAATCAAAGTTGCACATAACATCCCCTCAAAAAAAATTTGCAGCCCCTCCACACCCACATATACGCACATAGAAAAGAAAAAGCACACATGAACGCCTACGCATGAAAACGTTGATTGCGATACACGTTACATAGCGTTGCGCACACCAGAATGAGAGCAATAATTCTAGCACCAGACCTCCATCCATAACGCTGAACTGATGACCTATAATGGTCTTTAAAAGGCCCGCCTATAAAAAAAAATATAGGGTACTGAAGTTAGTTGCCATTTCACGAGCACACAAAAATTTAAGGTTTGACATGATGGATATCTATTTACTCAGTGGAACCTCATCTTTTATATTTTACAAAACAATAGGCTAATTTATTACCTTTGCGGTAATATCATGCGAAACATAAAAAATTTTAACTACCGCTATTTATTCTTTAGGGTCTCTGATTTCAGAAAATACGTATATAGTGTTTGGAGGTTTTGTGTAATTTTCAGGCCTAAAATGATTTTTTAAACATGTGCAAAAAATGCAAAAATGGCTCTGGCAGCAAAAGGGATAAAGGATAAGCCCTGACCCACCCTTTCCTGACAAGCACCCAATCTGTGCTCATTACACTGTGAGGTCTCTCTCCTCCCTGCTAGTTCCCGGGTGCGGTGCTGGAGGCAGGGAGGGGAGGAGGAGATAAAACAGCAGAATGTTAAAAAAAAAATTAGACGTTTAGGTCACCATAAAGCCCCTTTTGATTTTAAAAGTCCCAGACGTTCCTAACAGATTTAAATACGGTTTGGGTTAAAATTGATTGATTGTTTTTTTTATTAGAACAAGTATATTGTCATGAGGAACAAGTAGATTGGGACACTGATTTAGTCCCTGGACAAGTAGTTTTTTCAAAAATGTCCACACCCCTGGACCTTTAATGCAGAGTTACATTTCTTATCGGAATAATGTGCTAATTTTTTCTTTTCCTTTAAGGCAACCCCTTAGTTCTATGCATGTGCCTGTTCTGCCGCCTATGCCAAAATCCAGTGGATGTGTGAATGATATAGATGAGGACCTACAGTCTTCCGGAAACAAGGTTAGAAGCTATGCATTACTGCATGTGACATTGTCAGTTTTTGCTAGCTTTGTCATGTTGTGATATCCAATAAATTAGGGTTATATTCCTGTATTGATTTCTTGAAATGTGACCCTTTTACCAGTTTATTAACCATTCTGTTTTTTGTTTTTGGGTTTTTTGGGGGTCTTTTTCAAATTAGTCTGCTTTCACACTTTTTTTTTTTCTATTTTTGGAAGCGAAAGAAAAACACATGACCATTCAGTTCTGTGGAACTCTTTACACTGGTCAGTTGTGCATCAGTGTAGTTTTCAAAGTCCTGCTTGCTGCATTCTTGGCACGTCTGGTGCGGTTCAAATAAATCGTACCAAAAACACACCTCTCCATTGAAATAAATGGTAGCATTAAAAATGTGCCCTCAGTTGCGTTTTTTGGTGCATTTTTTGAGTCACATGTTTTTTTCACAGGTGCAAAATGCATTGGAAGCATGGTAAAAACCCGTATGCATTTTTACTGCATTTTTCCCAGGGAGCAGTGAGAAAGTAGCCATAATTTAAATTTCCGGAATGTAATATTTTGTCACTGGAGTTTTTTCCTCCTACATGCTATGTGAGGAATCAAAAACTACATTTTATCAGACCTGTGACATTTATGATTAAATTTTTCTAAAAATTCCTCATGCAGTGGTTTACACAGGAACATGTTTGCATACTGTGTTTTTTGCATTTTTGTAGGTGTCTTGACAAATAGGAAACTTTTTTTTTTTGTTTATAGTGTATGTAAACCCTCACCTTTTATAAAACAACCCATTACAAATTAAAGGCAAAACATATAAAAAAAACGCTATAAGTACCTTTTTTCCCCTATTGTTATAAGTGATTAAATCATTCGGCTGCATAAGAACTAGGAGGGGGGAAGCAGCAGTACACTGAACTTCCCACTGATAGGCTGTGCAGGGGGGGCACGTGTCAGCACAAGTGTCATCATTGGAGGAGAGCAGGCTGAGTTCCAACATAGCTAGAAAACTGACAACTATGTGATGTCATGCTTAGTGTGGTAAATTTTTAATAGGAACGCAGAGGGACTGGCAGGAACACTGGAAGCAGTACAAAAATAACAGGATACAAGTACATGGTATATCAAGCACATATCCGGAATATGAAAGGCTGAGTTGCATAGTCTTTAAATAGACTTAAAGCAGTAGTTCAGTCCAATTCCCAGGTGGCTCGCCACTCCCCTTGGATGCCACCATTGTGGCGTATGCACAGATGTGCCTATGGGCTCTGCCCAGCCTTCGGGCCCTGGCAGAGCCTTTTGGCACATCTGCGTAGGTGATTTTCTGTGCATATGCAAACACAGGAAAAGTTTTAGTCTTCCGTGCTATAGCAGTCTATGTGCTGGTTTTCCCATGCATGTGAGCAGATGGCTGGCGAAACCTGCGTTTGTGCAGATGTGACACAGGGCTCTAGGGATCCGGGCCCTGCAACACATCTGCACATGCACAGGGGGTAGGGAGAACTTCTTCTTTTCTAGGCGAAAAATGTGAAGTGATGATTTTAGTTTGCATGTTCTCCCTGTGTCTGCGTGGGTTTCCTTCGGGTACTCCGGTTTCCTCCAAAGACCTGCTGGTAGGTTAATTGGATGCTGTCTAAATTGGCCCTAATATGTGTATGTATGAATATAAGTTAGGGACCTTAGATTGTATGCCCCTTGAGGGCAGGGACTGATATGAATGTACAATATATGTAAAGCACTGCGTAAATTGACAGCGCTATATAAGTACCTATAATAAATACATTTTGAGCACAAATTGAAAAAAAAAATAGCCATTTGTAAGAGGGCATAGTGGAGAAGGCAGGGCGGCACAACATGACCTTTATGATGAAGGTCCACTTTAAAGTAACCATGTCAGAGAAAAAGTTGTCAAATGTATCCCTGCAAAAAGAGAATACGTGCCTCTTATTGTCCTAAGTGATCTCACTGATGAATAAGGCCCCCTTGGTGGAATGGAAGATGATGAATGGTAGGACTCGGCACCCTTTGTCACAGGGCTTCTGAAGCTAAATTGATGATGGTTGATATTGCACTAAAATATTTCTGAAAAGATAATTCGCTTTGCAGTGATGCTCCCTTTTGATATTCTAATTTAATGGATCTAAAGCTGTTATAGTTGGTGTGGGCACAGATTCTTCTGTGGAAACTGACTTCTGAAAGCAGTTGTATTGAAATAAATGTTTTCTCCTAGTTAATCTACGTTGCAAGCTCGGCAAATCAGCAGCAGTTCAATGAAGACAGTGTAGAGATGAAGACTGCTTCATCGGTAATAATTAGGACAGACAGCAGCATCACTGTCAGGAGAGATGAAGGTAAGGGTATGATAGTCACATCTTGCATACATGAGCACTAAACCTCGTCTGTTATAGTTTATATATCCTTTTTGTTGTAAGGTGCACATACAGTATGTAGCTACATGTTGACCGCAATACGTATATATACAGTTTACTGGGGTTATGTCTGAAGATAAGAGCTGTAACCCCGGTATCTTTTTTTTTTTTTTTCAGCCAGCAGTTGGCTTTCTCATGAAAATGGTCTGAGCAGCTCATTCGCACTGTTGCAACAGGCTCACTAACAAAAACATTCCGACAGTGTGGCCGGCTGGTCACATAGGCAATGAAAGACTTGATCATCTCCGGTCACCTCTGTGGCCTTGGAGGACTGGAGCGACAGCATGATGTCACTTCCGGTCTGGGCAGATTTTTTTGTTTTGTTTTTAGGGGAAAAAAAAAAAATAAAATATATATATATATATATATATATATATATATAATGTGTTTTCATTTTTTTTTTTTTTTTTATTCTTTGCTTTTAAAGGCAACAAAGAGATTTGGGGTCCTTTTTGACCCGGATCTCTCCTTAAAGAGAAACTGTCATCCTTATTTATATTACAAGGGATGTTTACATTCCTTGTAATAGGAATAAAAGTGATAAAAAAAATGTAAAATTAAGACATGTAAAAATAAAAAGGTAAAGTACCCCCATCCCTCCATGCTTGCGTGCAGAAGTGAACACATGCGTAAGTCGCACAAGTATATGTAAACCGTGTTCACAGCACACATGTGGGGTATCGCGAGAGCAATAAGTCTAGTGCTTGGCCTCTTCTGTACTTCTAAACAGGTAACCTGTAAAAGGTTTAAAAAGCATCTTCTATGGAGATTTTTAAGTACCATAGTTTGTTGCCATTCCACCAGCATGCGCAATTTAAAGTGTGACATGTTTGGTATCCATTTACTCCACATAACATATTTCATATTTTACAAAAAAAAAACCCACCAAGGTATATTTTGTGTGTGGGTTTTTTTTTTTTTTTTTATATTAAAGTGTTTTTTTTTTCCCAAAAATTTTTTGAAAAAAATGCTGTGCAAATACCATGACATGACGTAAAAATTGCAAAGATAGCCATTTCATTCTCTAGGGCATTTGCTAAAAAAAAAAATATAATATTTGGTGGTTAGAAGTAATTTTCTTGCAAAAAATACTGATTTAAACTTGTAAACCGTGCCAGAAAATGCTTGGTTTTCAAGTGGGTAGTCCTAGTACTTTAAGAAAGGGAGAACAATTCCTGCTCAGTTAAATGACCATGATGTAGTCATCGTATTGCATTCCCCTTTTTATGCATTTCTTATCTATTTACTTTGCTCAATCCATGCAGTTCAGTCAATTCAGTTTGGTCACTGAATATACCAATACATCTGAGCTGACAGTGTTTCTATAAGACAAAGCAAACCTGTCTCCGTATATGTCGAGAGACTGTTTGATTTCAGTAATTTTTAAGTCCTTGACATGCTATTTGGTAGGCAGATCAAGAGTCTGTGGTCTTGTGCATTTTTTTTTTTTCAGGTCAGTGAATGGAAAATATTAACAGGAGATTAGCACTTAATTTCCTTTAACCACTTGCAATCTAGGACAATTTAATTTTTCACAAGGTTAAAATCAGCATTTTTTTGTTAGAAAATTACTCGGAACCTTTAAACATATATTTTCTAAAAGCGGTGGCCCTGTAGAATAAAATAATGGCAGTCGCAAATTTTTTTTATGTCTCACAATATTTGCGCAGCCGTTTAATTAAATTTTCATGAGAAATTACACTAATGTGCCATTTACGGCACACAAACACAATAAATACCTATTTTTTTGTTCAATATAAAAGGAAGATGTTGTGTCGAGTAAATAGATACCAAACCTGTCAAGACTCCAAACTGTGTGCAGCCAAGAAATTGTGTTAAATTATGGTACCTAAACTTTTTTAGAGGTGACATGTTAAAGCGTTTACAGCAGGGGTGGGCCTCTGCCTTTGGGAGTCATGCTTGTAACTGTCAGTTTTGCAATGCCTCATGGGACTTGTAGTTCTACAACAGCTGGAGAGCCACAGTTGCCCACCCCTGCTTTACAGGTTCAGTGTAGAGGTAATTGTGAATAATGACCCCAAACTTATTCTCACTCTGACGTTTGTGGCGATGCCTCTTGAGTGGTGCAGGTGCTGTTTCTGTATGCATGCATTTGCACGTATGCGTAGGGACTGTGGGGGCGGGGGTCCTTTTTTTTTTAATATTTATAATTACCAAGTAGTACCTTGTGATAGCAATAAAAGTTAAAATGAAAAACTAAAAATAAAGTGTATAAAGAAATAATAAATAAATATATATATATATATATATATATATATATATATATATATATATATATACACAGTCAGGTCCATAAATATTGGGACATCGACACAATTCTAACAGTTTTGGCTCTATACACCATCACAATGGATTTGAAATGAAACGAACAAGATGTGCTTTAACTGCAGACTGTCCGCTTTAATTTGAGGGTATTTACATCCAAATCAGGTGAACGGTGCAGGAATTACAACAGTTTGCATATGTGCCTCCCACTTGTTAAGAGACCAAAAGTAATGGGACAGAATAATAATCATAAATCAAACTTTCTCTTTTTAATACTTTGCAGTCAATTACAATCCTTTGCAGTCAATTACAGCCTGAAGTCTGGAACGCATAGACATCACCAGACGCTGGGTTTCATCCCTGGTGATGCTCTGCCAGGCCTCTACTGCAACCGTCTTCGGTTCCTGCTTGTTCTTGGGGCATTTTTCCTTCAGTTTTGTCTTCAGCAAGTGAAATGCATGCTCAATCGGATTCAGGTCAGGTGATTGACTTGGCCATTGCATAACATTCCACTTTTTTCCCTTAAAAAACTGTTTGGTTGCTTTTGCAGTATGCTTTGGGTCATTGTCCATCTGTACTGTGAAGCGGCGTCCAATGAGTTCTGAAGCATTTGGCTGAATATGAGCAGATAATATTGCCCGAAACACTTCAGAATTCATCCTGCTGCTTTTGTCAGCAGTCACATCATCAATGAATACAAGAGAACCAGTTCCATTGGCAGCCATACATGCCCACGCCATGACACTACCACCACCATGCTTCACTGATGAGGTGGTATGCTTAGGATCATGAGCAGTTCCTTTCCTTCTCCATACTCTTCTCTTCCTATCACTCTGGTACAAGTTGATCTTGGTCTCATCTGTCCATAGGATGTTGTTCCAGAACTGTGAAGGCTTTTTTAGATGTCGTTTGGCAAACTCTAATCTGGCCTTCCTGTTTTTGAGGCTCACCAATGGTTTACATCTTGTGGCGAACCCTCTGTATTCACTCTGGTGAAGTCTTCTCTTGATTGTTGACTTTGACGCACATACACCTACCTCCTGGAGAGTGTTCTTCATCTGGCCAACTGTTGTGAAGGGTGTTTTCTTCACCAGGGAAAGAATTCTTCACTCATCCACCACAGTTGTTTTCTGTGGTCTTCCGGGTCTTTTGGTGTTGCTGAGCTCACCGGTGCATTCCTTTTTTTTAAGAATGTTCCAAACAGTTGTTTTGGCCACGCCTAATGTTTTTGCTATCTCTCTGATGGGTTTGTTTTGTTTTTTCAGCGTAATGATGGCTTGCTTCACTGATAGTGACAGCTCTTTGGATCTCATCTTGAGAGTTGACAGCAACAGATTCCAAATGAAAATAGCACACTTGAAATGGACTCTGGACCTTTTATCTGCTCATTGTAATTAAGATAATGAGGGAATAACACACACCTGGCCATGGAACAGCTGAGAAGCCAATTGTCCCATTACTTTTTGTCCCTTAACAAGTGGGAGGCACATATGCAAACTGTTGTAATTCCTACACTGTTCACCTGATTTGGATGTAAATACCCTCAAATTAAAGCTGACAGTCTGCAGTTAAAGCACATCTTGTTCGTTTCATTTCAAATCCATTGTGGTGGTATATAGAGCCAAAACTGTTAGAATTGTGTCGATGTCCCAATATTTATGGACCTGACTGTATATCTCTCCTGTTTCCCCTAAAATAAGACCTAGTGCTATTTTTGGGAATTGCTAAAGTATAAGACATACATAGTTGTGATCAGGGCTTTTTTTCAGCTGGAACGTGGCTGAACGCCATTCCGCCACATCCGGCACATACCCATATCTACTGTCTCTTATAAACACAGAAGCGCAGCGCAAGTAACAGCACCATCCGCTCCCTACCTCTGTACTCACTGTGGGACAGGGAGGGAACAGACATCTGTGGGTGCAGTGTGTTTAGGGGTGGGGCATCTCGTCCTGCAGCCTAGTGCGTGGAAGCCGATGCCCCAGGGGTGATCACCAGCCAGTGGGGGAGAGGCGGAGCGGTGAGTAAGTGCGCTTGGTGCACTGTGTAGGAAGATAGGACCTGAAACGGGAGTTACTATAGAGAGGGGCTGGCTGCTGACAGCTGTTTGCTAAAGCTAGCTAACCATATGAGGGCAGGGGAGGGGGGATGTGCAAAGGTGAGCTGCAGTCAGGTGTTGCAGAGGTAAATTGAGTTAGGTGAGTTGCAGACAGGGTGCATAGGTGAGCTGCGGCTGGGGGGGTTCTTATATCTTATAAGAACAGATTATCACATTCATATAACCATGAGCTCCAGAGAAGAAGAAAAAAAGGGGGGGTTTAAAAAAGCCTGATAATATAGACGATATCTGTATTCCATGCTGTATTGATGCTATGTACCTCTAAGCCTTCATTGAGGTTGGGTACCATAGAACTAAATTTGTAAATCCAAAAGGTTTCCCTTCTACATAGGAGGGCTAGCCCCTTGTTATCGGTGAGAGTGCCCTTAGGAATATGTTCTATGGTCATCACTTCTAGGACGCTAAAATTCTTGTTATGATGAGCCTTCTATGTTCACCAATACGTTTGCGTAGAGGATGTATTGTGCGGCCCACATATAGAAATTTACATGGACATGTTAATACATAGACTACATGGTCATGTTCTGGGCGCTGGCATCTTAAGTGTGGGCATGCAGCTGTGACAGCTTGCCGCTTCACAACCAGGTGCCCACTGCACATATGCAAGTAGCTTTCTGAATGGTCCTGTAGTCTAATGGGACCTATTACGGGTCTCAGAAGACTACGGGGAGGGTGGAGAACTTCCGTTTCCAATCGCCTAGGCGATCGCAGCGGAAGTGGGAGCGGCTACATGTCAATTTTGTGGAGCCACTACCAACCCATGCCCCCTTTCCTGAAGGTGCCAATCCTTAATGGGGAGCGGGGGACCAGTCTTTAAAGCGGAGCTCCACCCAAAAGGGGAAGTTCTGCTTTAAAGTGGTTGTAAAGGCTCAAGGTTTTTTACCTTCATGCATTCTATGCATGAAGGTAAAAAACCTGTGTGCAGCTCCCACCTAATAACTTACCTGAGCCCCACTGCAATTCAGTGATGTGCACAAGAGCCTTGGCTCTACAGGAACTCTCCCTCTTCATTGGCTGAGACAGCAGCAGGAGCCTGTGTGTCAATCAATTCAATTTGTGTGAATAGACACACAGAGCAGCAGCTCAGGAGCAAGCCTGCTTCGGTGCCCCCATAGCAAGCTCCTTGCTTTGGGGAACTTGGCAGGAGGGAGGGGCAAGGAGTGCTGGCAGGGGCCCTGGGAAGAGGAAGACCGTGGCTATACTGTGCAAAACCACTGCACAAAGCAGGCAAGTATGATGTTTGTTTTTTTTTTTATTGCATTTAATATCCCTTTAATGCATGAACATCAAAATTCATAACTTTTTTTTAAATGTATAGATGTAGATATGGATGAGACAGATTCTACTACAGCACCATACAACCCACAGTTTAATAAACAAGAACCATTGCCCCAAAGTGACAACAAAATGGACGGAAAGCAGCTTGATCCTCCAAAACCCAGCAATTCTGAAATGGAATGGAAGTGGAAAATTCCTGAGAAGATACCAAGTGATATTTTTCAAGGAGATGTGAGTAGTACTGTACAGGAATAATTTCAGTCAGGTACATATTAAATGTCTTTGTCTATATTCTCCTTGCATACCCTGCCTACTTACACTGGGCTTATGTATGCAGATAATCTGAAAAACCTGGATAGTAAAAAGGTTCATAAATGTACAGACTGTTCATAATTCAGTTGAAGTCATACAACACATTCAGTGTGCGAGGCACAGACAGTTGCTTTGAAACAGAAATATCCATTTAGTCAGACAATTTGGTCCCTTATGTGTGAACATTTCCGTACCTAATTGCCTAAGCACAGCCCATGCTACATCTGTTAAGGAATGGTGGAGGGGGTTACTGTGTTTAAAAAAAAAAAAAAAAAATGTGGCCATCGTGGAGGTGGGAAAACAGGAAACCGATTGTTGCATGGTATGGAAGCGTTTAGAACAGCAGTGTCGGTGTCTATAATGTTGAAAAATTTAACATGAGTGGCTTTGATCGTTGTTTATGTAACATACAGGTCAGTATCAGGCTGCACTGTTCTACAGAGAGTTGCATGTGTTCCGCTGAATATTATATGTATGCATATAGAGCCATACAGTACTTAGAAGTGGAAGGGAACAGATGCATCCACCTAGGTATAATTTTTGTTCCTAAAACCCATACTTCTCTTTTAAGACTGAGAGCTGAGTGATCAAAAACCACTGATTGCTCAGTTTTCAGTGAGCAGAGAGTCGGGGACATAAAAACAACACAGATCTCTCCCTTGTCAGCTCCTGCACGCTGCTTTGTATGGCTCTGCATAGTAGAGCTATACAAAGCAGTGTGCTTACAGTGAAACACACACAGCACATTATGTGAAATAGCACACATTTAACCCTATGATCGCCCCAGATGTTAACCCCTTCCTGCCCAGTGCCTTTAGTACAGTCAGTGCTTTTTATTAGCACTGATTACTGTACTGGTGTCATTGGGGATGTCAGAATGCCCGCCGCAGTCCCATTATAAGTCACTGATCGCCGCCAGTGTCTGTATGTATGTATATATATATATATGTATGTGTGTGTGTGTGTATATATATATATGTGTGTGTATATATATATATATATATATATATATATATATATATATATATATATATATATATATATATATATATATATATCTCACCATTTCACGTAAATCAATTAATTTACACGTATTGGGATTTTTTTTTTTTTTTAACCAAAGACGTGTAGCAGATTACCGGTACATTTTGTCCTAAATTTCTGACAAAATTTTATTAATTTTCTTTTTTTTACTGGACATGTTTATAGTAAAAAGTCAAAAATATTGTTTTTTTTTTTTTCCCCCAAAATAGTTTTTTTTTTTTTATAGTGCAAAAAATAAAAACTGCACAGGCAATCAAATACCACCGAAAGAAAGCTCTATTTGTGGGGAGAAAAAAGTACATAAATTTAATGTGTGCAGCGTTGCATGACTGCGCAATTGTCAGTTAAAGTAACGCAGCGCAATATTGTAAAAATGTCCTGGTCAGGAAAGGGGGGTAAATCCTCAGGAGGGCAAGTGTTTAAGTTGCCTGGAGTTGGGCTTTAGGTCCAGCAATGTGCATGGCACCTTGTGGACTTCTCTCTTTGTATATACAATTGCCAGTTTTACAATCATTGTTTTTCAATCTTTTGCTTTAGGGTAAACGAATGAGTATGGATCCCAGTGTTTTTCCAGTTGCCAGAAGGGTAACCCCACCAATGTCCGTATCTAAATGTGAACCTGTTATAACCTGCAGGACACCTGCCAAACCACAGGAGGATTATATGAATTGGTAATTTCCAATAAAGAGAATGTAATATCATTTATGTATATAACTTGTTAACTTGGAGGTTACAGTATTTACATTTTACCAAAATTAGTAATAATGTGCTGTGTATTTGGGTGTACATAATTGTCAGGTTTTCAGTTTATAGATTTGTTTTGCTAATGGTTGAACTAATGGGAATGCTTCATATTACTTTGGGACATCTGTTTCAGTTCCCACAGAGGACAATATTAGAATGGGGTTTTTTCCCTAAGTTTATCTGGGTTTCCTCATTTTGCTCTGGTTTTCTACCACAACCTAAATCATACTTTGTAGTTTAACTAGGTTCTGTCCAAATAGCCCATAGTGTATATCTACCTGACTGCTATAAGGACACTGGATTGAGGAGCTCATTTGCAATGGAGAGTGGGTATCACCATTCGCTGTATCATACTCCTGCAGTGTTATGCACACCATGACCCACATGTTATGGCCCATTCATAAAATACAGGATGATTCTCCTCTCCAAGCTGTTTTTTTTTTTTTTTTTTTTGCCAGCTTTGGAATTCTGAAGCAAATTTTATTTTTTAAGATCACACCTCTTTTTTTTATTTTCAGGAGCATGGTCTTTTGGTGCTTATTAAATTGACAAAGTAAGTTGTGTGTTTTCAGTTTTAACATGATTCCTATGGTTTAGTTTCAGAACTCCTGTTGTGAAAGACCCGCTGAGACCAGTTTCAATGCTTTCTACTCCTTGTAACAACTTGCCTAATTATAAACTCCCACATACTCCAGCCAATCCTATTCTGCAGCCTTCAGCTTTCCCGGTAATGTATTTCTCTTCATTGTACACATACATCTCTGTAGTCCATGATCTAGTTTTGTTTGGGTTAATTGATAGATACATTGCTTCACTGCATGCAAGGTCTACTTTTTACCACTTGCTGCCACAACAAGTAATGCGGTGGCAGCATTGCCAGCATGTAAACAAATTCCCAACTGCTATAGCAGATTGTGTTTAATACACACACACTCACACTCACACTTTATGCAATGCTTTACAAATTGTGCATAAGATTAGTTCCTGCCCTCTACAGTCTAAGGTCAATACTGGAGTACTCAAAGGGCCCCTTATGATAGCAGTAAAGTTTATAAAATTTACATGCACCTAAGAAAGCAGACATGCACGCTGGGTACCAACAACTACAGTTGAGTCATATATTAGTTAATCACTGCACACTCTGCAGCAATGATCAAAGGAACATTTTTCAACATTCCCAGTCGAGAGAAGCCGCTCATTAGCTCGCCTTCTCTCTAGCGGTAATGGCCATAGTTCCTGCTGAACCAGCAGAATTTCGATCCAAACAAATGGCAACCACCCTAACCTATAACTGGCCTTTACAGCAGGGAACACATGGAAGGACGACACATGTCAAAAAAACAACTAACAAAAATTCCCAGCTCACTTACCAGCCTGCAACAAACCGTATTGCCCTAACCGTTCACGTTAAAATGTGGGGTTTTAAAGTGAACTGTTAGATGAGATAATTCGGTTTGTTGCAGGCTGGTTGGTAAGTGAGCTGGGAATTTTTGTTTTTTGACAGAATTTCAATCCATCTATGTCCAGCTTTAGCCTTCCATAATTGTACAGGCTCCTTTCCTGTAGTAAAAATTCCTTAGTCTGATTTCACTACACATGGTTTAAACTCTCAGTGTGCATTAGATTCTGCAACCACTCATTGAGCCCAACTCCTTTTTTTTTTTTTTGGTTGGGAAAATCCAGCATCTTGCATCCTATTCCCAGCCTTAGCCTGGGTTCACTCTAAATATGACTTTGAAATTGTGCGACTTCACTTGAATTTGCACGATTTCAAAATCGGATCTCAGTGCGACTTGTAAGACATCTGTGTAACTTCATGCCCAGATGTCTATGCAAGCTGCACCTGAAATCGCCAAAGTAGTGCAGCAATTACTTTCCAAATCAGTGTGACTCTGGCGAAGTTGGAGTCACACCAATTAGAACGGTTCCATTGCCGATCATTGGGTGTGACTTGTCACGTGATTTGAACTGTCAAATCGCATGAAAAGTTGCATTGGTGTGAACGGGGCTTACTGTCTCTGGCCTGTCCCTGTCATTCATTGAGTTTTTTCATTTTCAGTGGAGGCTCAGCATTACATATCGGTATAACATAGGGCAGTCTGCATGCCTATGCAGCGTTTTTAGGAATGCCCATTCCTCCAGGACTGACATTAACCTATCAAGGCATTTTGATATTTGCATACCTCCTCAAAGGAGACAGCCTGCTGTTTGCATCAGGGCTGAGGGCTCTTGATAGGAGTATTGAGGCAGGTTTCTGTGTTGTTTTTAGAAAGTTCTATTCAGCAGCCTGCAGACCACCTCCACCCTTTTGCTATTCACCGCTGGAAATAACTTGTAGGTATGGGTCAGCCATGCATGCCCCCTCCTGCATTCCTGATTGCAGTACTTGGTGCAAACTCTCACCAGGTCTAAGCAATATCACATGGGAAGGGTGGTTCTCAGTCCTTCACATACGCAAACTGGCAATATTTGCATAGGATTTGGGGAGAGAGAACAACCGTGGCAATAAGGATAACTCCGCAGGCACGCTAATTATAACTAAGAAGGTTCATGTTATACAGCTACAAGCTTACTTTGCTGTTCATGTGTATGTGATAGGTGCACTTTATTGTTATCCCACAAATTCAGAAATAGGGAAGCTGCCAGGATTAAGATGGCTGCCCTGAGTCCTGCACCTTAAAAAAAAAAAAAAAAAAAAAAAAAAATGGTACTTGCCAAATTTGCCTTCACATATTAACTTTAAAGTGGTTGCAGACCCTCAAATATACCCAGTAAAGCGACTGGCCTCAGGTGATAAAAGCAGATGAAACAAAGCTTTTATAAGCTTGTCTGAGCTGTCAGAAAAAAGGGGGATGGAGAGGAGAGCCTGAAAGCTGATTGAAGGAAAGGGATCCACCCCCCTTCACATGGAAACAGAGCTGAGCATTATGTCAATCTGCTGAAGCTCCCGCTCTGTCACCTTTTTTCTCTTGGTGTCAGGATATCTTGTCAGAAGTAGCTCATGCTGATAGCAAAGGATTAGCAAACAGAAATTACACTTGGTGCTTTGGATAGAGACAAGTACACACTTTAGAGGGATATGCTTTGTTCATTTTTCATGTCTGAGTTTTACAACCACTTTAAGAAAACACTGTCACCTGCCCATTCAAGGCAAAATGATAGTGTGTCCTGATGCCAAGAAAGGGATACTCTCCAATCTGTGCTCCCTTGCAGCCTTCCCCCTGTGCAAATTATTTAATACTTTGGGTGTCCCTGTATGAGCAAATTTTTGTGACCTGTAGAAGAGCTTTTTATGCAAAAATTGGGTATTTTGGGGACACCATGCAGTACAGGCATGAACATAGGAAATAGGTCTAATCATTTTGACCCATTCCGGCTTGTTGGAAAATATCTGAGGCTAGTGAGTAATCATTTTGTTTTTTCAATATCAAAAGGAGATCTATTTTAGACTAATGGAGTTTCAAAAGTTCTGCAAAACTGCAATAATGGACAGATCTATGTGGTTATCAAGGAGAGGAGCCTTTGTTGCTGATAAACTAATTATTATCTTTTTCTTTTTTCAGATGACTCCGTCAATTGCATCTAATGACTGTATTGTAGTCAAAGGAAGAATTTATGTAGTTTTAAAACAAATCGGCACTGGTGGCTCTAGCAAGGTAACCTCTGATTTTTGGTTCTGCAAAATGTATAACATATCTATGTGAAATCGATTTTTGGGGGTCAAAAGTGTGGATGAAATAGTTATTTATAAGATATTGCTCAGAAGTTACACTGGGAGAGACCTGTGTATTAACCACTTGCCTACTGGGCACTTATACCCCCTTCCTTACCAGACCAATTTTCAGCTTTCAGCGCTGTCGCACTTTCAATGACAGTTGCGCAGTCATGCAACATTGTACTCATATGAAATTTATTTTTTTTTTCTCTCACAAATAGAGCTTTCTTTTGTTGGTATTTACTCGCTGCTGGGTGTTTTTATTTTTTGCGCTATAAACAAAAAAAAGAGCAAAAAATTTGGTAATTTTTCTCCTTCACTGATGGGTGGCACAGGTGGGCGGAACTGGTGGGTGGCACTACTGGGTACCAATCAGGGCACTGATCATCAAAGCCCTGATGATTGGTGCCAATCCCTGCTTTGACAACTGCCTGACATGCACTGACAGCGTGAGGAAAGTGCAGCCGAAAACCGGCAATTACATTTCCCTGTGGTCAGCGTGTCATTGGATACGGCTGACCACTTGGAAAAAGGCCGTGGTTAAGGTAACGCAGCGCCGCATCACAAAAAATTGCCTGGTCAGGAAGGGGGGTAAATTCTCTAGAGGGCAAGTGGGTAACCACTTCAATACCGGGCACTTTTACCCCCTTTCTGCCCAGGCCAATTTTTAGGTTTCAGTGCTCTCACATTTGAATGACAATTGCACGGTCATGCAACACTGTACCCAAGCTACATTTTTATCCTTTTGTTCACACAACTAGAGCTTTCTTTTGATGGTATTTAATCACCACTGGGGTTTTTATTTTTTGCTAAGTTAACAAAAAAAAAAAAACACAGAAAATTCAGAAAAAAAACCCACCAGAAATTAAAAAAAAACCAAACAAGTTTTTCTTTGTTTCTGTTATACAAAATTGCTAATAAATAATTGTTCATAAATTTAGGCCGAGATGTATTCTGCTACATGTCTTTGGTGAAAATAACCCAAATCAGTATTTATTATTTAGTCTGTAGGAGAGTTAGAGTTCACAAACTATGGGATATATCTGAAAATTGATCAATCCTGAAGTACTGATGGCCAATCTAATTTCATGAGGCCCACAAATGTCAGAACAGTACAGATATCCCCCAAATGACCCCTTTTTGCCAAGTAGATAGTCTGATGTATTTCATAAGAGGCATAGTGAGTTTTTTGAAGTTGTCATTTTTTTTTGTCATTTTTTGGAAAATGAACAAATTAAAAAAATTGTCATATTTTTTTTTTTTACATACGGTCACCGGTGCAGTACAGTGTCATCATATAACTGGTGTGATGGTGATCAGGAACACCTACTGGTCACAGTACGGGGGGAAATTTTTTTTTTTTTTTTTAATTTGTTTTACGTTTTTTTTTTTTCGATTTTCTTTTCATATTACAGTATGACCAAAGTAGTATAATGTTACCATAGTCCCATTGTACTACTTTGGGGAAGTGATCAGTATTTGTTTTTTTTTTTTTTTTAAAGCAATATGATTGCTTATAGCAAATAATTTCTTTGCTATAAATAAGCATTTAACTGAATGAAATCAATTCATTCAGGTTGTTTTTGTTGTGATCAGCTGTGATTGGCCACGGATAGTCACATGACACAGACGGGCTGTGACTGGCCCGGTCTGTGCTTGTGTTCACTGTGATTAATCACAGCTAGTGACACAATTGTATACAATGGATGGCATGAAAGGAAGCCATCCATTGTTTACAACTGTCATGTGACCTGCTATGATTGATCACAGCAGGTCACATGGTACTGGCAACGGGCCGGTACACAGATCTGTCATCAGCTGTGTCCGAAGTACACAGCCGGTGACATATCTCACCACAGCGCGGCCCTGCAGGTGCACACAAGGCGCGGTCCGGGAGGGACGTCATGACGCCCACCCAGATCGACAAGAGTCCCACCCAGCCTTAATTTTCCTATTGGCTGGGTGGGAAGTGGTTATATATAAAGGGTGATCTATTTGTAAATAAAACGCACACATGCACACGTGATTTGCAATTCATATATGCTATCAAAATGATTTACCACAATTAAATTAGTTTCATGTACATACAGGTAAGCGTGTAACCAAAAATATATAATTGGTAAGTAACCAAGAGATAGAAAAATACCCTAGTCACCCTCAGAGCAGTTTCCCACCTTCCACTTTAAAACACGTCCTTTAAAACTATAAGACTACAGCTTACTAACAGGAAAAACTCTTGTTTCTACTGACAACAACCTTCAACTTCACAACAAATTAGCACCAATCTCCACCATACACATGTGAATTTCCAGAATACAAAACATGTACAGTGCTCAGCATGAATGAGTACACCACTTTTGAAAAGAGAGATTTGAATCAATATCTCAATGAACACAAGAACAATTTTTTTCAAAATTGTTTACAAAACTGAGCTTTATAGAATATTTGTTTAGCTCACTACATGAAAGTAAGGTTATTAGTATAACTTAGATGGCAAAATCTTCACTTTTACTCAAATTAGTGGATGCAAAAAAGGAATACAGGCCACAACAAAAACTACTACATCTTGTATTGTGTATGACCTCCATGATTTGTAAGGACAGCACCAAGTGTTCTAGGCATGGAATGAACAAGTTGGCGACGTATTGCAACATTGATCTTTTTCCATTCTTCAAGAACGACCTCTTTTAGAGCCTGGATGCTGGATGGAGAGTGATGCTCAACTTGTCTCTTCAGAATTCCCCATAGGTGTTCGATTGCATCAGGGGACATACTTGGCCACTGAATCACTTTCACACTGTTCTTCAGAAATGCAACAGTGACCTTAGATGTTTGTTTTGGATCATTGTCATGTTGGAAAAGTGCATGACGACCAAGGGCACGAAGTGATGGTAGCATCTTCTCTTTCATTATGGAGCAGTACATCTGTGAATTCATGATACTATCAATGAAATGCAGCTCCCCAACACCATCACCATGTTTCATTGTAGGCATCACGCATTTCTTTGTACTCCTCACCTTTGCCATATTGTTTTGAAGCAATCTGTTCCAAAAACATTTATCTTGGTCTCATCACTCCAGAGTAAAGAGTCCCAGTAGTCTCTTTTTTTAGCATGATCCCTGGCAAATTCTAAGTGGGCTTTTTTGTACATGGGCTTTAGGAGAGGCTTCCTTCGTGGACAAAACCCATGCATGCCATTCCTGTGCAGTGTTTGCTCTATTGTGTCACGGGAAACAATCACCCCAGTTTGGCTTTCTATTTCTTTAGCTAACTGCAGTGAACTTGCATGGCGATTTTCGTCAACCCTTCTCATCAGAAGACACTCCTGTCATGGTGTTAACTTCCGTGGTCAGCCCGGTCATCTCTGTGAGATGGTTGCAGTTCCATCTTTGTTAAATTTTTGTATTGTACATTTGCTACTGTATTCTGACTGCTAAGTAAAGCTTTGCTGATCCTCTTGTAGCCTTCACCTTTCTTGTGTAAAGAAATGATGCCATTGCTGACAGCATGAAATGAGAAGGGGTTTTCTTAAAGTAACATCCTTTTTATAATCAACTGTCTGCTGGATACCTGTTTAATGAATTAGACTCTCCTGTGATTGAATACTTGTTAATTAGGATTTTGTTGTCTAAAATTTAGCATTGCTGCCAAGACTTTTATTGGGGTGTATTCATTTTTGTAACGTGGTCTTGAATTAATTTGTTAGTGAAAAACAATTTTTTTGTGTGTGCAAATGAACAAATCTTGTTTGCAGTCAATGGCCCGCATTTGTGGGAGTATTTTGTAGTATAGTGTCCCACAGAAAATGTTGATTCTGAAAGGAAAGGTTTTCTGACAAATCTGTTGGGGTGTACTCATTTATGCTGAGCACTGTAAGTAATGATACGGGAAACTTAGCAAATTAAACCACTATGCACCGTCAGCAACAATATACCACAATGAACCATTGGTTGGGAAATTCTAGCAATGATTTTGGAATAAATAAAATCTTGAAATGACCCCTATTGGTATAGATCTCACCACCTCCAGATATAGGGTTCTGGAGTACAGGGTTTCTCCCTCAGGTGTAAGCAAGATTTCTTTTTTTCTTTTTCTTTTTTTCTCTGCTTTTCTAGTGTTTGGACTGATTGTCTACTAAGTTCACCCAAACTAAATGTTGACTGTCTTATGTTTGGACAATGTAAATATTTATTATGGGAATATTCAATCGTTGTTGTTGTTTTCTGCAACAGTGTCAGACCTTCCTAGACTACTAAAACCCTTAATACAGCCATGATTGTCTAAAGCCCAAAAGCACCAAGTTCCTATTACACCCCCGCCATCTCTGCCAGCATTGGAAAATGAAGAGCCTGCTCTAGAGGATGCAGACCTTGTGGGGAATGAAAAAGGACCCAAAGGCAATGTTAGTGGAAGTTTTTGCACCCCCCCCATCCTCTCGTACACCTGATGTTATAAGTTGATGCAACCTGCTTGCCAGTGTAGATATGCTCACTTTTGCTGGACACAAATGCCTCAGCATTGTCGCACTCAATTTATGTCATTCCTCACCATGCCCCCTTGGGTACTAAGAGACCTGCCAAGTCTAAAATACATTCCCCATTCATGAGCAAATAGAATGGGCAATGTAGGATAATTGGGTTAATCCTGAAAGGATTTTCACCTCACCGAGAATCATTGCAGAATTCTAGAGTTCACTAATAAGTGGTCTGTTCTGTAGACCCTGCAGTCTCAGCCTTAAAGTGGTTGTAAAGGCAGAAGGTTTTTTTTAAACTTCATGCATTTTATGTATGAAGGTAAAAAACCTGTGTGATGCTAACCCCCTCAGCTCCCCTAATACTCACCTGAACCCTCTCTCTATTCAGCAGTGTGCATGAAAGCCTCGGCTCCTTGGGACTCCTTCTCCTAATTGGCTGATACTGTAGCGGGAGTCATTGGCTCCTACTGCTGTCAATCACAGCCAGTGAGCCAATGAGAGAGTGGGAGGCGAGGTCGAGCCTCAGCTCTTTTTTTTTTTTTTTTTTGATGCATGGAGCCGGGCTCGAGAGTGAGCACGCACCAATGCCCTCATAGCACTGGTCAAGGGGGAGGAGCCAGGAGACCCGAAAAGAAAAGCATCAGGGCTGCTCTGCAAAACCATATAATTTTATTTTATTTTTTGTTTATTTTTTAGCCAATCCTTTTATACCACTTTAAACAAATCTGTTGCTGTTCTTTCATTTAAAGATGCTTCTGACAAAAACTGAGATAGTTTTTAAAAACTATCTTTCATTTTCCTGGTCCTGCTCTGCAGCTGGCCGTTGCTGCAGTTTGTTTAGCAGTCCACAGCTAATTGAACTGGGGCAATGAACAACCAGTACTCTGTGTTGATGTCCTAGAACAGGTCATGACACAGACCTTAAGAATGCCTCTTGTTTCTCTCTATGAACAAAAATTCCTATGGCTGAAAGCCTAGACAGCTGAAGATGGTTGCAAACATAGCCTCACATCTATGCCCTTTTGAAGGAGGACATCTATTTGATGAGTCACTTGACAAATACATAAAGTATGTTAAGGTTTCACGATTTAAAGTTCCAAGACCCCTTCTTTGGGAGGTTTCTGCCTCCTCAAAAAGAAGAATGCCCCATAGCTTTTTTTTAAGGTTTCGTCTTTGAAGCCAAAACTCAGTTCTTCCTTTAGTCACAGGACTTGGTTTTGGGGTAGACCCAGTAGGTTTCAACTTCCATCTTCACAATGAAGTGATTTCCTCATTCCTTGGGCTGGGGGGATGTCTGTTACAGTTTGCTTTTCTGTGAGTTACAGATGTCCCAAACCACTAGTTTCAAAGGGGTAAAAAGGTTAAAAACTCTGCCCCTCATCAATTTCATCTCTCAAACAACCCAAAACCTTCCATTTTCAAATTCTTCTTTTTTTAACTGGTTCTGGAGTATTTTTTTTTGTGTTCTGGACCTAAAATCAAGTGCCTTCATGTTCCAAAGTTTCGCATAGAGTCCACAAGGATTGTTGCCTCTCTGAGATGAGAATTCTGAGCTTCAGTAAACATCCAGGATGCTTTGCTTACATATTCCGGTTTACCCACCTCATAGTTGCTTTCTGAGCTACAAATTTGGAGACAAACTCTTCGAAATGGTCACACTGCCACTTGGCCTATTTTCTACACCCTTCGTTTTCACAAAGGTACTTGCACCTGTTCTTGCTCTCTTAAGAACTCAGGTCATTCAGTCAAAAGAATACCTAGATCATCTTCTGAAGGACTTATAATTTTTCCTAAAAATTTTCATTTGATAAACCGCTGAACAAATATTGTGTACAACCAACATTTTATTCTCCAGGGCCTTTGCTTTTCAAAACATGTAAGGTTTGGGGGTTCTTAATAATTTTCTGGCAAAAAAATGCAAATTGGTACAGGTATATCAGGAATGTCAACATTTCCCCAGTGGGCATTTGGTTAAGGTCTTTTTTTGGATTAGACCACCTTTACAGCTACCTGTACTGCCTTGGGATCTTAATTTACCATGAAGAAGCCATGCTTTGAACCTATCAGGGTACTTTCTTTGGATGGTCTTTGCTGCAAAGTGGTCTTCTTAGTGGTTGTCATGTCTATCAGATGTGTCTCTGAATTAGCGGCTATCTCGTGTACGGAGCCATTCTTGATCGTTTACAATTGGGGTGTCAAACTCCATTTCATCGCAGACTGCATCAGCATTATAGTTGCCCTCAAAGGGCTGGTTGTACCTGTAAGACTATGTATGCAGAGTTCAGGAGTGTGCTACGTGCACAGTTCAGGTGTTCGCAGCATACACCGTACAGGGTGCATGGTTTAGGAGTAGGCTGTGCACGGTTTAGGACAGGGGTGCTCAACCTGTGGCTTATGGAGCCCTCTGATGTGACCCTCCACCTCAAATCCGAGAAGCGCACTTCTATTATATTCTGCAGGTTTGGTGTGCTTTCTGAAAAGCACAAGAACTCCTAGTGCAGGCGTTTAGGTGCACTTTCAGAAAGTGCACCTCACCCACAATATATAATGGAACTCAAAGAAGACAAAGCGCAGCTAACCCGCAGGAAAGCCGCAGGTAAACCGCAGCACATCAGTGTGAAAGCATCCTTATAGGGGGCTCAGAACAGTAAGGGCTTGTTTCCATTTTCGATTTGAGGGGTGGTAAAACCCCATAGTTGAGACGTGTTTTTACCACACACCCCAACCACTGGTGTAGCGTCAAGGGTTGCAGTGGTGACCTTGCCCCTTGCTCCAGGGGCCCATGCAGCTTCCCTGTCATACTGTTTTACACTTGGACAGGAGGGGCGGCATATACAGGAATCGATCCTCTCCATTTTCCTCTTGCAACGGCTAAAAGCTTCTCTCCCGCTGGCATTCAGCAGCTGCAGGAAGAAAATGTTGATTATGCTATTCAAAATAAAAAAAAAATTTGAAATTCTGAACTATTTCATTTCACTGTGACCCGCAGCCGGTTACTAAGTCACTTAAGTCCCTCGTTCTTCAAAAGGCTGAAGTAGGCAGTACGCAAAGTGCGCAGGATTCAGCTTTCTTTCGTAGGTTGTCTATATCTCACTTCTACCCCCTCCTCCTCAGCTCTGACCTTGGCATCACTCTGCCATGCAATTAGTGCAAGCAGGGCAAGCAGGGATTTGTTTCTGTGTTTACAAGTGACAATGGGGAGCGGGGGGCAAGAGCAGGAGGTGGTGGAACAGAGTTCTGCCATGTTCTGGCTGAAAAAAGCCCTAGGTATGAGGGGCACATGAAATGGCCTGGTGGGCCAGATTCGGCCCACGGTCATTGTATTTGACATGTTGTTTAGAAAGACCAAGTATTCTTGCACCCAAGACCTAACTTACTGCCTAAGGTAGTATCTAACATCCAACTTCATGAGGACATTGTACTTCCCTCTTTGTGCCCTGCTTCTTAGCACCCCAAAGATATTGCTCTTTATTTAGATGTTGGCAGAGGTGTCAGTTTTCTAAAAGCCACAACTTCTAAAGGAAACTTTCTTGTCGTCAGGGCCTCTCAAAGGACAACTTGCTTCAAAATCCAATATTGCCGGGTGGCTAAGACAACTTCTCAAGTTTACACTCAAAAGGATAAGAGCTCTCCACTCTTGTGTGCCCACTCCACCAGATCTGTGGGTGTTTCCTGGGCATTTAGACACCAAGCCTCTGTTGTCCAACTTTGCAAGCTTGCCACCTGGTCTTCAGTTCATACTTTTTCCAAGCTTCTGCAGCTTTTGACTGCACGGTTCTTGCAGCAGCAGTATGAGTTGGGTCCTTGAACCTTGTTCTTATTGGTGCTTTTGGCACAGTTCTGTTTGCCTTGTTTTTACTCAACCACCTTATTCATTGCTTGGAGATGTCTGAGGGTCTATGAATATCCAGCATGTGTCCTGTACTGTACAATTAAGATAAGAGCAATCTTAACGTACCTGTAAATTCCATATGTTGGAGTACAATACACAGGCCACCCTCCTTTCTATTCCTTGGTTACTCTGCATTGTTGTTAAAAAAACTGACAACTTGGAGTAGGGTAGACTTGGAAGGCAGGTGCCCAAGCGCATAGCCTCAAAAGCTTTGCCAGTGTCCCTTCACCTGAAGATACCAGCATATAACCCAGAGTGTATGGATAATTCAGCCTGTGCCCAGTACTGTATTCCCAACATACACAAGACAATGTGGTCTTCACAAAAATGTTTGCACATTAGCCTTATGACTAAAATCCATGATGCTGAGACCTTGGTTTTATTTTGTATTTTTTTTCCCATTTTCTTTAAAAGTAGACACCCCCTTCCCTCATCCCACTTCTTACATTTTATTAAATGTGATTCTGTGTACACTTATTGTCACTGTCACTCAGTCATAGATTATGGTACCTATAATTTGCCTTTATGCTAGCCCAGAGATCCAGAACATATGCTTTGGATGTAGTACATTTTTAGCTGAAGATTATGAAAGGATACATCTGATCTCTGTCTGTATGCATTTCTTTAAAGGATAAATTCACCTTCATAACATGTTACACCCATATTCAGGGTGTAACATGTTACTATCTGACTGGCCCCTGATACCCGCTTTGACAGCTAGTGGGGGATCCTATCCTCCCACCCGCTGTGGGGTGCGATAGTAGTTCATTAATTCCTCCTGTCAGTATATCTGCTTTCTCGTACATCCCATACCAGCAAACAGATATTCTGACATATCTGCAGGAGAATTGCATGGCACCAGCAATCTGCTGATGCAATGCTTTATAGGCTCCTGCAGACAACAATAATAAATGCACATTTTTTTACCTGAAAAAAATGTGCATTTATAATTTTTTACTAAAAGGTGAATTTATCCTTTAATGCATCATCCTGTTTTTGCTGTCCGTTTCACAGATTTTCTTGCACTTTTAGCACTTGTAAGCATAGCTTGGTGCTTGTGTAAACTTTGCCAACTTAGCACTCTATTTGCTGGACATTGTAAACATAGTGTCCTAGGGTGTTTTTTCTTTTTTTCTGGTATAGATGGGCTTATTAGCAATATCCCTTTTTTTTTTACGCAGTCAAGTGTTCAATTTATTTATTTGATTTTCTTCTTTTGCTGGCTAATCTGCTTTTTGTGGTGTTTTACAGGTCTTTCAAGTTATGGATGATAAAAAACATTTGTATGCTATAAAGTATGTGGACCTGGAGGAAGCTGACCAACAGACTGTTGAGAGTTATCAGAACGAGATTTCTCATTTAAATAAACTTCAGCAACACAGTGATAAAATAATCAGACTGTATGATTAGTAAGTGTATGCAATCCTTTATTGCTTTTTCCTTTTTATTTCTGAAATACCCAAAATAGGCTAACTTGTAGTTTCCTACAGTGAAATCACAAAGCAGCACATCTACATGGTAATGGAGTGTGGCAACATTGATCTAAATACATGGCTGAGAAAAAAGAAGACTATTAACCCATGGGAGAAGAAGAGTTACTGGAAGAACATGCTGGAAGCAGTTCACACAATACACCAGCATGGTATGTGACTGTTTAGTTGATAACAGCTTGTAGAATGAAAAAAGATAAATGTCTGTCATTTTTATCCTCTCATAAACTCGCAACTTTGGGGAGAAAAAATGTTCCTAACACAAATTGTTCTAGACCTCTTGACCCAAAAAAAAAGATAACTTTGCATGTAAACATTTTTGTAAAAAGCTTTTTAAAACTTTTTTTGTGGTAGGGCATTGCAGTGATTAAAGCAGTACTACAGCCTTAAAGCAGTTGCAAAGGCTATACTTTTTTTTTTTTATCTAAAATAATAAGCATGTTCTACTTTTCTGCTCTGTGCAATGCTGTTGCACAGAGTGGCCCCGAAACTCCTTTCTTGGGTTCCCCCACCAGTGCTATAGGTTCTTCCTCTACTCCGTGTGCCACCATAGGAAACCACTTTCTATGGTGGAACACGTGGGCTCGCTATCCAGGCGTGCTGTGTGCATCTATAGACACACAGTGCTGGTTTCCCCCTGCTCCCTCCCAAGAGGATTTTATTGACAGCAGCAGGAGCCAATGGCTCCCGCTGCTCTTAGTCCTGTGAGGAGAGTGCAGCACTGCTACACTTGGTCACAACTCTGGATCTAGATAGAACTCTAGATATTGTAAGGTAACATGTTCTGCCTTTACAATTACTTTCTGTCTTATCTGCTACTGTCTCTAGTGCTTGACAGAAAATTTTGCTCTTATAACATCTCCCTTTCTATTTATAATGTGCCTTTTGAATTTTCATAGAATGGCAACACAGCAGGCACATTTGCTATGTGTGAACACCCACAAGACCTTCTGATCTAGAGAAGCCCCCTGGAATACACAAAGGGTGTTGATCACAGATGCTGTGTTCTGTGTGGTGCACACACATTTCATTGAGCTAGATTTGTCTGTGTTAGTATGGAGTTAGCTGCAGAGCCTGTCCCTTCTGTGTACACTGAATCCTGGGACTCAGATACTACAGCAGCTAGCGTCTGTGAAGTGTAAACTAGACTGCAAGTATAAGTAACAGCATCATGTTTCATCTGGTTGAGAAAATGTTATTTGCAGAGAGCACCCTCTGTTACTCAATGTGCACATTTATGTCCTGGTGTAAATGCAATGTTGTGTCTCAGTAACTTCAAATAGAAATATTCCTATTAAAATCACCTGGTGCAAAAATGCCTAGTTTGAATCTGTTTTCTCATGTGAAAACATAAATATTAAAGATTCACAACTCATAACAATTCCCCAGAACATTTTCTTATGTGATGATATAGAAGTGATCATAATTAACGAATAAAGATCAGGTGTTTCACGAAAAGGAAGCAATCCAAACATGGTACAAACAGACACACATTTCAGGAAATAAAATGTTGTGGTACTGTAACACACTTTAAAATATTAAACTCACTCTTTAAAAATTGTTGACAGAGTGTTTATGACAGAAGAGACCCTATTGGTCTCTATCATAAATGCTTCCCCTTGGCTTGTCAGGTTACACGGGTCAACGTACATCTATGGCACCCGCTCTGTGCCAGATCTGATGTTACTTCCATACACATGTGCAGAAGTGACATTATTGCAGTCCAACCATTCAAGTGACTGAACTGTTGAAACCTGGAAGGAAGACTGAGAGATGATGATGGAAGCACACAGGAGCAGTGACAGCTAAGAGCTGGAGAGCTTCTTTTCACAAGTGACCATCTGTCATAATGTACTAGAATGTGGGGTACATTATGGCATAAACATGCAGGTGGCCAGTGTTTAAAAAAATAAAATAAAAAATGAATACAGTTTTACAAGTTTTTTACTGATTCTGGCCAAATCAAGAAGCGGTTGATTCACTGACCTGCCCTGTTCTTTATACGATTCTATTTGTGACTTTGCTCGGTGAACCCATGTCTGACTGGTCAGAATACCTTGATAGATCTAAGTGCTGCCAAGACTTATAGAAATGTGGAGCAGTTGACTGGTGGTGATATATACTGCAGCTGTGTTGTTTGGTGGTGGTTAATCTTTGCAGATGCTTGGACAGCTTGCACTTCAGCTCAGATAGGGTGGTCTCCCAGGACTTCAAAATAGTCTCCCTTCCTGTCCCCCCTCAGTTTCTCACCACCAACCTTTGTGTCACTGCACAGATTTGCAGATCTTCTTCAAGCTCTCTAAGAAAGTCTGGATCAAGGTGACATTTTCTCATTTCCTGTGGCAGAATGGTTTTGGGAGTTTTACTTCAATCTGTTCACTGTCAAGCTCAAAGGAAAATTTGCCCCATTCTGGATCCCCAGGCTCTGAATGCTTTTGAGTCCAAAAATTCCTCATGAAAAGAGACACAGGGCACAACCAAGAGTAGCTGTGGATCCAAATGTGAAAAATGTGTAGACATAAATGCTCACCTGAGCAGGTCGCTGGGAACACAGAAGAGTATATAGCAGGAAACGGGCTTGAATATTGGTCCTCACAACTTATGGAGTCCATTGTTCACAGAAACTTTCAGTCACTGGTAGATAAAGTTATAACATCTAAGTGCAGGGAAATCTGACAGCAGAGATGTAACCGCAGGGAAAAAAACTGTGGATATCAAAGCTGCTCATGTATCTGTCCCCATTTTGTTAGCACATCAGCAAATCCTACACTTTGCTTTGGATCCCTACACTACCAGTTTATGATCCCCCTCCCCCAATTCAGCCTCGTCTGCACCTTTTGGGTTTTCACCAAGGTTCTGGCTCCTGTACTAGCCCTGCTGCATTCTCGTGGTATTCCCATTGTTGGGGTTCTTGGATAACTTCCTGTTCAGGGAACAGTCCTTGCAAGCTCCATCGGACAACATGAAGTTGATCCTCCAAATATTATATACTGGATGGATCTTGAACCCTCTTCAGATCAGCAGAGGAACAGACTAGAGTATTTTGGTCTAGTCCTGGATAGAGCTCAGGCCAGTTTTCCTTCCAGAAGAGAAACTTCACACATTCCAGTCTTATTTGAAATCTCCAGTCCAGGAGTCATCTGATATTCCGATTTTGCATGGGAGTCCTAGGTCTGAATGTAGATGTGATAGAACCATCCAGAACAGGGTCTTTAGGAGGAGACTGCCTACTGACTATGGGCCCTGGCATTGAGGGGGCTCTATTCTTTGGGAGGGGCGTGCCTGGAGGACCTTTTTGGAGTAGTTTTACTTTGGATTCAAGTCCATGTCTTCCCAAAACACAGACTCTGAGAACTGGAGGACCAAGATACAGATTTGGGGTCTCTATGCCCAAACCAGCATTAGTTGCTTCAACCCCCCTTCCTAGACTTGGAGACTCAGAGCAGATGGTAATATAATCGGCTCAAAACAACCTGATGATGAAGGCTCTTGCTGTAATCAGTTTATTAAGGTGTGTTGTGTTTACCGTTGTGTATTTGTCCCATTGGTAATGGAGTTAACCACTTGCCTACCAGGCACTTATACCCCCTTATTTACCAGGCCAATTTTCAGCTTTCAGCGCTGCCGCACTTTGACAATTGCGCGGTCATGCAACATTGTACCCATATGAAATTTTGATCATTTTTTTCTCACAAATAGAGCTTTCTTTTGGTGGTATTTAATCGCCACTGGGTGCTTTTACTTTTTGCGCTATAAATAAAAAAAGTGCAAAAAATTTGAAAAAAAAAATAGTTTCTTTGTTTCTATTATAAAATTTTTCAAACAGGTAATTTTTCTCCTTCACTGATGTGCGTTGATGAGGCAGCACTGATGGGCACTGATAGGCGGCACTGATGGGCACTGATAGGCAGCACTAAAGGGCACTGATAGGCAGTACTAATGAGGTGGCACGGATAGGCGGCACTGATAGACAGCACTAATGAGGTGTCACGGATAGGCGGCGCTAATATGTGACACTGATGATGGGTACTGATAGACGGCACTGACTGGCATCACTGCTGGGCACTGACTGGCGGCGCTGACTGGCACAACTGCTGGGAGCTGACTGGCAGCACTGCCGGGCTGCACAGGTGGGTGGCACAGGTGGGTGGGCACAGGTGGGTGGCACTTCTGGGCACAGGTAGGTGGCACTTCTGGGCACAGGTAGGTGGCACTTCTGGGCACAGGTGTGTGACACTGCAGAGTGGCACAGGTGGGTGACACTGCAGAGTGGCACAGGTGGGTGCACTGCTGGGCACCGGTGGGTGGAGCTAGTGGGCGCACTGCTCGGCACATGTGGGTGGAACTTGCGGGTGGCACTGCTGGGCACCGATCATCAGGGCACTGATCATCAGTGCCCTGATGATCGGTGCCGATGCTCGCTCTGACAACTGCCGGTTCTCGGCAGTACTTTCCTCACGATCTGATAGCGTGAGGAAATTGCAGCCGAGAACCGGCACTTGCATTTCCCTGTGATCAGCGTGTCATTGGACACCGCTGATCACGTGGTAAAAGGCCGCTGTGATTGGCCTTTTACCACATCACGTGATCAGCTGTGTCCGTAGGACACATCGATCACGGAGATCGCCGGGTGCGCGCCCCCTGGGGCGCGCAGGAGAGCGTGTTCTGGGAGGACGTCATATGACGTCCACCCAGAACTGGCCGGCCGCAGTGCAGCCGTCATTTGGCTATCTGCGGTCGGCAACTAGTTAATTGAATCACCTATTTGCCTGTCTGGCTAGTCCTCCTGAAGGTTTCTACATGATGGCATTAGTCTTGTGTCAACTTGACCTTGTTACCTAATCAGTGTGGGATGTTTCTCCCAATGTGTAATGTTTGTTTTTATTTTTCAAGTGGGGACTTGCCCTATATCTGAAGTGTATAAAAACCTGTATTTTTGTTGAATAAAGAGTTCCAGTTGCACCTAAGCTAGTGTCATCTAGTTCAAGGGTGCAATGCCCAGCTATAATACCTTGGTCCTGTTACCGAGCGACCAAGGGGCACTCAAATGGGGTGCCAGGAAGTCCATCAGAATAGCCTCTTTCAAGGCAGTCCCATTTGCCCAGTTTCACTCCAGACTTCTAAAATGCAACATTTTGTTGTGAGTTGAGTCAATCTGGTCTCTGGACAAACCAATTCATCAATCTTTGGGGTCCAGGTTATCCCTGGTCTGGTGGATAGGAAAGCCAGTTCCAGATTCAGGAAAGTCCTTCTTTCTGTGTTATTTTTTTTTTTTTGTGGAGGATCCACAAAACAGATGTCAGGCTGGAAAGGAGTGTTGGGCACCCTGTCAATATGGGGGACTTTGTCAGGGGGGTCTCCTGTGCCAGTCAAAATCTTGGAACTTTGGGTGATTTAGCGGTCTCCTTCATGTAGGACCATCCTTTTGGAGGGTCATCTGATCCAGATTCGTTTCAATACACTCTGATCTATGCCTTTGCTTCCCTGAAACATTTCTCATTTGTTTTTTGGTATAGAGAACCACAGACAGTGTTCCAATGATCCTCATTCTATCAGAATGGCTCAGGCATAGTTGGCATGCTGACTTGATGAGACTGAGCAGATTGGCTGCGTGCTCTACTGTATTGTCAGGATCCTTCTGTCTTAAGGACTGATTAACTATCCAGCTTCACAGTCACTGAATTTAACTAGGAATACCAGATTTTGTGTTGAATAAATCCTCTCCTTGCTTCTGGGTCTGGATCAGCTTTTTGCTCTCAGCATTATCAAGGGTCAGGCTTCTTCTTGTAGCCATTAACTCTGCAAGGTGAATGTCTGGCGGCCTTCTGCTGTGAGGAACCCTTTCTGATTCTGCATAGTTGAGGTGTTGAAACTGCCTGAGAGAGTTTTCTGTTTCAGGGGATTGTTCTCCTGTTCCTCTGTCCATCTGCAGTTCACTAAAAGCAAATTTCCCTCCATTGTCTGGATGTGTTTGAGCTGTGAGTTTTTCAGCCACTGCTTCTTTCCACTTTTACCACTTCAGTCTTCACGACGTACACAGTTGCCAGGTTGAAAAGGTTGTACCAGGATGATGCATGCAGCTATGGAATATATATTTTTATATTTTCTCCTTGTTGGTGATGGTGTTTAATGTAACAGCGATCCTAGCTGAATTGATTTTACAGGTGGCAGAAGAGGTTCTCCCATCCCACTGGGGGGCTCAGGACTGAAGCTGGTGGTTCGTTGGCTGACCTTAGAGATTCCTGAGGACCAAAATGTCTCTGATCATCTCTATTGTGCAAGTAATTGGAAGTAAAAAATTTTGACACTTCTAGTTTTGCCAGGTTGTAAGCAAGCCATTACTGGCTTTTGAAAGCATCAGAACCATGCGATCTGGGTTAAATCTGATGCTTTGAAGGGCAGAGAAGAGATCTGAGGTCTAATAGGCACCAAATCTCTCCATAAAAAGGACCGGTCACTAAACCAGTAGTTCATCCCTTTTGTTAATCATAAAAGTAAAAAAAAATAGAGACAATGTAAAAAAAAAAAAAAAGGAAGATTTAAAAAGCTGTAAACACCCCATCCCTCCCATACTCGTGCACAAAGGCGACTACATGTAGGATGCACAAGCATGTTTAAATGGTGTTCGCACCACACGTGAGGTATCACTTTGAACATCGTTGTAAGAGCAAGGATTCCAACATCAACATGGATTGCCCCCTTGAATCAGCTGTCCCCGTCAACGTGCCCCCTTGCATCAGCATAATTTGATGTACCGTAGTTTGTCGCCGTTCCTGGAGTGTGGTCAGTTTTAAAGTATGACGTGTTTGGTGTCTTTACTCGGCATAACCTCTTTTATATTTTGTCAAACAATTGGGTATTTTTTTTTTTTTGTGTGTTAAAATTCATTAAAGTGTATTTTTTTAAAAAAAAATTGCGTTTCAACAACCGCTGCACAAATACAGCGTGACATAAAAAATTGCAACACCCATCATTTTATTTTAGGGCATCTGAGGGTTTTAAGTAATTTTCTAGCAAAAAATACTGATTTTCACACGTAAAGTAAATGTGCCAGAAAAGGTCTGGTTTTAAAGTGGCTAAGAGAATATTTTTCATTCGCAAACAAAATTAAAGTGGAGCTCCACCCAAAAAGAGAAGTTCCACTTTAAGGCTTTGTTTCCTGCTCCCCATTGAGGATTGGGCGAGTGGGTACCTGATTTTGACAGGTTCCCGCTTCCACTTCTGTTGCAGTCGCCTAGGCGATCGAAAGTAAAAGTCGTTTTCCTTCCCTCCTCGTAGTCTTATGGAACACGTAAAAGGTCTCAGACTATAGGACCATTCACAAAGGTGCAGTGCTATTGGTGCATGTGCAGTGGGCACCCGGCTTTGAAGCCGCAAGCTGTCGCACACTTAAGATGCTGGCACTGGGGAGAGAGGACGGCCGGTGAAACCAGCTGCAGAAGACACCCCTGGATCGAGGGCTAAGTGACTGTCTGTGTGTTTTATTAAAAGTCAGCAGCTACAGTTTTTGTAGCTGCTGACTTTTTATTATTTTAGATTTTGACTGAAGTTCTGCTTTAAGGCAATAATTCTCTCTATCAAATGGGATGGGACCCTCCACAACAGTCATATACGTACTAATTTGCTTTGTGTTAAGGCAGTGGTTCTCAACCTTCCTAATGCTGCGACCCTTTAATACAGTTCCTCATGTTGTGGTGACCCCCAACCATAAAATAATTTTCGTTGCTACTTCATAACTGTAATTTTGCTATTATGAATCGTAATGTAAATATAAATACATAATTTTACAGTTACCCAGTAATTATAATTCATGAAGTGTTTTTACCTCCAATACTGCTGCTTTCAACACAGTAGCTGCTTTCAACACAGCAACTGCTTTCTAAACAGTAGCTGCTCTACACACATGTGTGACTGGTCCACATAAGTACATTATGGCGCCAACCCTGTCACACCTGTATTTGTATGGGGTGTATCTGATGGGGTTGGCGCGATGATGTCATCATGCCGGGTACTCATATGTGGGTGTATCTTCATGTGGCCGGACCCGCCTGGAGACGGATAGAGGAGCAGTTTCTCGGTTCCTAAGACCATCGGAAATATATGTTTTCTGATGGTCTTAGGCGACCCCTGTTAAAGGGTCATTCGACCCCCAAAGGGGTCGCAACTCACAGGTTGAGAACCACTGTGTTAAGGCATCCCATTTATCGGCATTAGTTGCATTATGCACTACAACAGACCTACAATCCTACCTTCAGCATGTTGTGTGTTGCAGTGCACTGCCACATACGAAAGTGCATTGTGGTGCATTGCTACAATAAAATGGTTAAGAAATGGGCCCCTTGGCTTTTTAATAATACAAGGGCATATACAGAGCATAAAGTATCAATTGTGATGTAAAGAAGTGCCTCTCTTGTTGCTACAGTAAGGAATTGTAAAAATATGAAAGGACAAACTTCCTGTATCAATAATTTGAAGAATTGTTATGGGATTGCATTGCTTTTTGTTTCTTAGGTATCGTTCATAGTGACTTGAAGCCTGCAAACTTTTTGATTGTTGATGGGATGCTTAAGCTTATAGACTTTGGAATTGCTAATCAAATACAGCCAGATGTGACTAGCATTGTTAAAGATTCTCAGGTAAATACCCCAAAACATATACTCTTCACTTCTTTCAACAACTGTGTGTGTGTTTTCCTGACAGTCCATCTACCTAACATACTTTGTGTATCTTCATAACCTCCACGCGTCCTTTATATATTTTTTTTCCTGAGTATGTGTAATTACAAATGCTTTCTGCTTGTTTTAATATTAGGTTGGCACAATCAATTACATGCCACCTGAGGCTATCAAAGATAACACTTCTTTTGGTGAAAATGGAAGACCAAGGTCCAAGGTAAAATGTCATACCTAGTCTTACAGTATATGCTTGGTCACATATTTTGTCTTCTGTGTTTTTGCCGTCTTCCCTTTTGATGCTGTCTTGACTCAACCACGTTTTCCAAGAGTTTCATCTTACAATTAAAAAACATATACCGTATTTTTCGCACCATGAGACGCACTTTTTTCCCCCCAAAAAAGGGGGGAAAATGTCAGTGCGTCTTATGGAGCGAATATGGAGCCGCCGGTCCGGTATTTCCACTGCCGCCGTGTCAGAATACCGGGCCGGCCGCTCAGCTCTACAGCGGGACCTTATAGAGATGACTGCTGACCTTTGGGGAGGGGGGGGGGGAGCGGGTACCTGAATTTGACAGATACCCGCTCCCACTTCCGTGGAGTTGTTCTTTCATCTTACCCGTTCCTCTATCCAGCGGCGCGGTCTTCCCGGCTTCTGTAGTGTGGGCATGACAGCCGGGTGCCAAGTGCGCATGTGCAGGAAGCGGTGCTTTTTGTGAATGGTAAGGCGGTACCTGGGACACATGACAGATCCCAGAAGCCGCCGGACCAATCACAAAGCGCAAGTGCTTCTCGCTCATGCGCACTGGGCACCCGGCTGTCCTGCCGAGCGCCATTACAGAAGCCGGGAAGACAGCGCGCGGCTGGATAGAGGAACAGGTAAGATGAAAGAACAACTCCGCGGAAGTGGGAGCGGGTATCTGTCAAATTCAGGTACCCGCTCCCCCCCCTCCCCAAAGGTCAGCAGTCATCCCCTGTACTATCCACAGTCTCTGGTCATCCCTGTGCTGTCCGCAGTCTCTGGTCATCCCTGTGCTGTCCGCAGTCTCTGGTCATCCCTGTGCTGTCCGCAGTCTCTGGTCATCCCTGTGCTGTCCGCAGTCTCTGGTCATCCCTGTGCTGTCCGCAGTCTCTGGTCATCCCTGTGCTGTCCGCAGTCTCTGGTCATCCCTGTGCTGTCCGCAGTCTCTGGTCATCCCTGTGCTGTCCGCAGTCTCTGGTCATCCCTGTGCTGTGTCCGCAGTCTCTGGTCATCCCTGTGCTGTGTCCCCAGTCTCTGGTCATCCCTGTGCTGTGTCCGCAGTCTCTGGTCATCCCTGTGCTGTGTCCGCAGTCTCTGGTCATCCCTGTGCTGTGTCCGCAGTCTCTGGTCATCCCTGTGCTGTGTCCGCAGTCTCTGGTCATCCCTGTGCTGTGTCCGCAGTCTCTGGTCATCCCCTGCACTGTGTCCGCAGTCTCTGGTCATCCCCTGCACTGTGTCCGCAGTCTCTGGTCATCCCCTGCACTGTGTCCGCAGTCTCTGGTCATCCCCTGCACTGTGTCCGCAGTCTCTGGTCATCCCCTGCACTGTGTCCGCAGTCTCTGGTCATCCCCTGCACTGTGTCCGCAGTCTCTGGTCATCCCCTGCACTGTGTCCGCAGTCTCTGGTCATCCCCTGCACTGTGTCCGCAGTCTCTGGTCATCCCCTGCACTGTGTCCGCAGTCTCTGGTCATCCCCTGCACTGTGTCCGCAGTCTCTGGTCATCCCCTGCACTGTGTCCGCAGTCTCTGGTCATCCCCTGCACTGTGTCCGCAGTCTCTGGTCATCCCCTGCACTGTGTCCGCAGTCTCTGGTCATCCCCTGCACTGTGTCCGCAGTCTCTGGTCATCCCCTGCACTGTGTCCGCAGTCTCTGGTCATCCCCTGCACTGTGTCCGCAGTCTCTGGTCATCCCCTGCACTGTGTCCGCAGTCTCTGGTCATCCCCTGCACTGTGTCCGCAGTCTCTGGTCATCCCCTGCACTGTGTCCGCAGTCTCTGGTCATCCCCTGCACTGTGTCCGCAGTCTCTGGTCATCCCCTGCACTGTGTCCGCAGTCTCTGGTCATCCCCTGCACTGTGTCCGCAGTCTCTGGTCATCCCCTGCACTGTGTCCGCAGTCTCTGGTCATCCCCTGCACTGTGTCCGCAGTCTCTGGTCATCCCCTGCACTGTGTCCGCAGTCTCTGGTCATCCCCTGCACTGTGTCCGCAGTCTCTGGTCATCCCCTGCACTGTGTCCGCAGTCTCTGGTCATCCCCTGCACTGTGTCCGCAGTCTCTGGTCATCCCCTGCACTGTGTCCGCAGTCTCTGGTCATCCCCTGCACTGTGTCCGCAGTCTCTGGTCATCCCCTGCACTGTGTCCGCAGTCTCTGGTCATCCCCTGCACTGTGTCCGCAGTCTCTGGTCATCCCCTGCACTGTGTCCGCAGTCTCTGGTCATCCCCTGCACTGTGTCCGCAGTCTCTGGTCATCCCCTGCACTGTGTCCGCAGTCTCTGGTCATCCCCTGCACTGTGTCCGCAGTCTCTGGTCATCCCCTGCACTGTGTCCGCAGTCTCTGGTCATCCCCTGCACTGTGTCCGCAGTCTCTGGTCATCCCCTGCACTGTGTCCGCAGTCTCTGGTCATCCCCTGCACTGTGTCCGCAGTCTCTGGTCATCCCCTGCACTGTGTCCGCAGTCTCTGGTCATCCCCTGCACTGTGTCCGCAGTCTCTGGTCATCCCCTGCACTGTGTCCGCAGTCTCTGGTCATCCCCTGCACTGTGTCCGCAGTCTCTGGTCATCCCCTGCACTGTGTCCGCAGTCTCTGGTCATCCCCTGCACTGTGTCCGCAGTCTCTGGTCATCCCCTGCACTGTGTCCGCAGTCTCTGGTCATCCCCTGCACTGTGTCCGCAGTCTCTGGTCATCCCCTGCACTGTGTCCGCAGTCTCTGGTCATCTCCTGCACTGTGTCCGCAGTCTCTGGTCATCTCCTGCACTGTGTCCGCAGTCTCTGGTCATCTCCTGCACTGTGTCCGCAGTCTCTGGTCATCTCCTGCACTGTGTCCGCAGTCTCTGGTCATCTCCTGCACTGTGTCCGCAGTCTCTGGTCATCTCCTGCACTGTGTCCGCAGTCTCTGGTCATCTCCTGCACTGTGTCCGCAGTCTCTGGTCATCTCCTGCACTGTGTCCGCAGTCTCTGGTCATCTCCTGCACTGTGTCCGCAGTCTCTGGTCATCTCCTGCACTGTGTCCGCAGTCTCTGGTCATCTCCTGCACTGTGTCCGCAGTCTCTGGTCATCTCCTGCACTGTGTCCGCAGTCTCTGGTCATCTCCTGCACTGTGTCCGCAGTCTCTGGTCATCTCCTGCACTGTGTCCGCAGTCTCTGGTCATCTCCTGCACTGTGTCCGCAGTCTCTGGTCATCTCCTGCACTGTGGCCGCAGTCTCTGGTCATCTCCTGCACTGTGGCCGCAGTCTCTGGTCATCTCCTGCACTGTGGCCGCAGTCTCTGGTCATCTCCTGCACTGTGGCCGCAGTCTCTGGTCATCTCCTGCACTGTGGCCGCAGTCTCTGGTCATCTCCTGCACTGTGGCCGCAGTCTCTGGTCATCTCCTGCACTGTGGCCGCAGTCTCTGGTCATCTCCTGCACTGTGGCCGCAGTCTCTGGTCATCTCCTGCACTGTGGCCGCAGTCTCTGGTCATCTCCTGCACTGTGGCCGCAGTCTCTGGTCATCTCCTGCACTGTGGCCGCAGTCTCTGGTCATCTCCTGCACTGTGGCCGCAGTCTCTGGTCATCTCCTGCACTGTGGCCGCAGTCTCTGGTCATCTCCTGCACTGTGGCCGCAGTCTCTGGTCATCTCCTGCACTGTGGCCGCAGTCTCTGGTCATCTCCTGCACTGTGGCCGCAGTCTCTGGTCATCTCCTGCACTGTGGCCGCAGTCTCTGGTCATCTCCTGCACTGTGGCCGCAGTCTCTGGTCATCTCCTGCACTGTGGCCGCAGTCTCTGGTCATCTCCTGCACTGTGGCCGCAGTCTCTGGTCATCTCCTGCACTGTGGCCGCAGTCTCTGGTCATCTCCTGCACTGTGGCCGCAGTCTCTGGTCATCTCCTGCACTGTGGCCGCAGTCTCTGGTCATCTCCTGCACTGTGGCCGCAGTCTCTGGTCATCTCCTGCACTGTGGCCGCAGTCTCTGGTCATCTCCTGCACTGTGGCCGCAGTCTCTGGTCATCTCCTGCACTGTGGCCGCAGTCTCTGGTCATCTCCTGCACTGTGGCCGCAGTCTCTGGTCATCTCCTGCACTGTGGCCGCAGTCTCTGGTCATCTCCTGCACTGTGGCCGCAGTCTCTGGTCATCTCCTGCACTGTGGCCGCAGTCTCTGGTCATCTCCTGCACTGTGGCCGCAGTCTCTGGTCATCTCCTGCACTGTGGCCGCAGTCTCTGGTCATCTCCTGCACTGTGGCCGCAGTCTCTGGTCATCTCCTGAACTGTGGCCGCAGTCCCTTAGTTCAGAATTTTTTTCCCCTGTTTTCTGCCTCTAAAACCTAGGTGCGTCTTATGGAGTGAAAAATACGGTAGTTGCAAGATCTACGTGTTTCACCAGATGGACTGAACATGATTGTTAGTCAAGTCTGGGGAAAAAAACAAAAAATATATGCGTTCTCTTTACTTGCAGACACGGTACCTGGCCTTTCCCAAACTATGGATTAATAGCAAGTAAAAAGTTATTTACTTCTGTCAGAACTCATTAAAGTTGTGACAAATATATGTTTATCCTCCTATATACACACCGTTCCTTAAAAAAAACAAAAACTGAAAAACACTCACATCAAGATTTAATCCTTTCGCTGCCAGAGCCCTTCCTTTTTATTTTTTTATCTGTTATTTTTCATGGTTTGCACATATTAAAATTCACATTTTAGGCCAGAGGATTACATTAAACTGAAGACCTTGTAGAATAAAATTATACCCATTGCCTTTTTTTTTTTTCTTGTCACATGATTATTGCACACCTATAACTTCTCCTGCCCCACACCTACCGTTCAGCTTAAGCTGGCCTTATACAAAGAAAATTTTGGCTGGATCTTGATGAGGTAGCTGAAAGTTCAAACCATGGTGCATCCTCCTGCCCAACATCTTTGATAAGAAAATTGGGCAAAAAAATGTTTTGCGCACTTTGCTTTTATCCATCCTGTGCGGGTATTCTGACTGCCATGGCAATGAATAAGGTCTTTTTCTGGACTGAAACGTGTTAGCTTGGGTTGTACCATGAAACATTTTACTCCTTGTTCTCAATAAAGAAGATTTTTGTCTATTTTCACCTTGCTGCTGACGTCCGTTTTATGAGTGTTTATTGAGAAACAGAAGGAGACTGCTAGTCCGGCATGGTGAATCGCCATACCACAGCATGGAAGAGAAAACTGGGTTGTAGCACCTTACCTGTGTGGAATTGTATTGGGCTTACTAATGCCCTTCAGCGTGGACTGGAAAGTTTGTCAGTGTGTGTGTGGACTTGTGGCAGCCCCCTCTTATAGTCTTCCCTCTGTATGTGGTGTTTTAGAGCTCAGGATGGTACCAAGACGTACTTTTTTTTTTTTCCTCTTTATGGGGTGATATATAGGCTGTGGTAGTGTATAAAGGGGTGGGGGCAGTTGGCCATTTTGTGTCCCATTCACTGCTGATTCTGTCCATTGCACAGCAAGTAGAGAAGCACATGTTTTTTGGAAAATGCCATCACTGTATTGCTTTGGCATAGGACACTCCTCTCAGCTGAGTGACTGCTTCTCGCTTGGCTACAGGCCTATCATCCCTCAGCAAGCTGGGGCTTTGATTAGTCATGTAAAAGCTATTGAGGGTCAGGAATCCTCTGTAGAGGAGTCCTCTCAGGCGGAATCCCAGGGTCCAGGGTTTTCTAACACAGTAGGCTCCTAGTAGATGCGTCGCGTCCTTAGGTTGTCGCTACCTCAATCTTCTTCCCCTAAACTCCCTGGTTTTTGGATCTTGATGGCTGCCAAAAAATTTCCAAGTCTTTTCCAGTGCACCCTCACTAGCAGGAAATGATGTATGCTGACTGGCCTCACCATGTTTTTTGTTACCATATTGGTTTGCTTGGCTATTATTTGAATAAGACACTAGCAGTCCTGATGGATGATCTTTAAAGATGCCATGAATTAAAGGTTGGAAGCTAAACTGTTTCATTCTCTCCAGTGTCAAGTGGCTCTGCTCCCTGCAGTGGCTGCTGTAGGAGTGTGCCAACCCCTTAAAGTGGAACTTCACTCTCTCAATTAACATTGACTATTTTTAATCCTTATGCTGCTAGCTTTAGTAAATACAAAAATATATCATCTTTACTTGTTTTAAACTATTTTTGTTATGTTTCTTCAGTTACTTCCTGGTTTCTTGCCTAGGCAAATGATGTCATACATCCCAGTAGTCTTCTGCAGGGGTAGAGGGGTTTTCTCAACTAGGCACACCCTCATGCTTGTATGCCTGAACTAATGGCAGATGGATTGTTTGCGTCCCTGAAAAGACTACTGTCCACAGGGGTCATTAGACCTGTGCCAGTAGAGAGATTTCTTGGTTCCCAAGACAGATGTGTGGTCTGTCTGCACATCCCAGTTTTTCAGCTTTGCCAATGATTTCTGTGCTTTGCAGTGAAGGATCGCCAGTTCCCCTTTTTATTTAAAAAAAAAAAAAAAAAACTTTTCACCTTTTATTCATCCCTCTTTGCAGCTCAACGATAGCTGATCTCCTGAATCCTCTACAGCCTTTAAACATCTACATGCTTGCACTCTGGGTATGGCTTAATGGCAAACCGGGGTTCATGATGGTGATGCACCAGTGTGTTGAATTGGCCATTTGTAGTCTGAATGGGAATCCCATAAAACTGATAATGCAGGGGCACAAATAGGAACACTAAGAGAGCTTTGTCACCCTATAACAGGCTGTGCCAAAACAAGGACCTGCGTTATCTGCTATTATTTTAATGAAAAAAATATTGGAAAAAACTTTTGAGCTTATGATGTATAGCTAGATTGATTATAACATTTTATATGTATTTATTTTAAACCACTATTGATTTCTGCTTTTAGATTAGTCCTAAGGGTGATGTGTGGTCCTTGGGTTGCATACTGTACTGTATGACTTACGGGAAGACACCATTTCAACATATTACTAATCAAATCACTAAACTGCATGCAATCTTGGATCCAAGCTATGAAATTGAGATACCTGATATACCAGAGAAGGACCTCCAGGATGTTCTCAAAGTAAGATTTTTTTAGTTCTGACATCTTTGAAAGTGTTCAATGCTAGAGATTGTTCTAATAATCTAATAAAACAGCTCTTTTTAGAGATGTGTCTTTTGATGTATATGACTATTTATATATATATATATATATATATATATATATATATATATATATATATATATATTTATGTTTATGTTAAATTATGTGGGGGGGCAGGGGTTATATTTTCTGCTTAACAACCAGGCAGTGTATTGAACAAAGCAGAACATGATATGCACTGAATTGTTAGCAGTACTTCTGATCAAACAGTCTAATAGAACTATCAATGTACACATGAATATACATATTTCTTGAGGTTATTGTGTCTCGATTTCTTTACAGGGACATTGGAAACAGATGATATAAAAATAATAATGCTCATGTTCACCCCATTATAGTTGATTATGAACATTAACGTTGTTCTAAAGTCTCCAAGATTTTTTACCTTTTTGCTTTCTTTGTAAATGTGTTGCAAATAATTTACTATGTTGGCTGCAGCGAGTACAAGGCCACCTTGGTAAGATACTGAGAAGTAAATAAGCAGTGGAGCTAATCTTTGTTTTATTCTATATGGTAGGTACATATGAGATGTGGTACATCTCAGCAGATCTGTTGTTACCCTGGTTCCCTGTTCTCAGCACAGGTCAGGTTTTGCTCACACATGTTCCTGAGAGTAAAACCTTTTGGAGAAATGTTGCCCTGTTCAAGAATTTCAAGTTCAATATTAGGCAATCAAGATGGAAAGCATTTTCACTGTAAGGATTTTTTTTAAAAGGGGAGATAAAGATAGAAGTGGAGGGACTGATGTAGACCTATTATCAGGAGCAAACAAGAACACAAGTGTTTTTTTTTTTTTTTTTGACAAGAACAATAAGCATTGGGCTTACACACCATGACCTTTCCTTGGACCGTAATTCTAGCATGTGCGTTTCTACTGATACGACTACTCCCCAGGACGCTGTACAAAAATCTAGGCAGACAAAGCACAGGTGACCATAACAAGGATTATCTCAAGCCATTCAAATGTTTCTTCAGATGGAGTCGAATATGGGACTGTCGGCCAGAACCCTGAAACGGCATACAGCTGACTCTAACTAGTGGATGCCTGGCCAAAGACCGTTCCAAATATAGTCAAACTCTTTTTGGCTTTATCTAGAAATCAGCTGTACACAAGTCTGGCTGTTCCACCTTGGGATTTATCTGTAGTTTTAGCAGCTGACAAGGCCACTCTTCAAACTGCTTGAAGGAATTCCTCTGAAATGCCTCAAGTTCAAGCTCTTTTTCCTAGTCTCTATCACTGCGGCTAGGAGGGCCCATGAACTGCAGGCGTTAGTAAAGGAGCCATACTTAGAATGGTAGTAAAGTCACAATTTGAAAAATTGCTGACAGGCAGGTTTTTAAAAACAAGAGACCCTAGAGGTCTCTCCTGTTATAAATGTCCCCTCTGCCTGTCAACCGGTAATGATCTGACCCATCCATGTGCAGCTCAGACCACATTTATGGCCCACTCTGTGCTGTGGCAAAGTGACTCCCGTGGGCATGCATAGGAATGACGTCAGCCCAGCCGTTCAAGTGGCCGAAGATATGAAACCCAGAAGAAAGACCAAACAAAGATGGAAGTGCCAGGGACCTGGGAAGCTATGACAACGTAGCGCTGGAGGGCTCCGTTTGCAGGTAAGTCTGTCATAATGTACTAGCATCCAGTGCATACTACAGCCCTGGTCAAACATTTTGAGAGTGACACAAATATTAATTTTCACAGTCTGCTGACTCTGTTTTTATGATGGCAATTTGCATATACTAAAGAATGTTATGAAGATTGATCAGATGAATTGCAATTATTTGCATAGTCCCTCTTTGCCATGAAAATTAACTTAACCCCCAAAAAACTTTCCACTGCATTTCAGCCCTGCCAGAAAAGGACCAGCTGACATGTCAGTGATTCTCTCAACACGTGTCTTTGTTGATGAGGACAAGGCTGGAGATCAGTCTATAATGCTGATTGTGTTAGAATAACAGACTGGAAGCTTTAAAAGGAGGGTGGTGCTTGAAATCATTGTTCTTTCTCTGTTAACCATGGTTACCTGCAAGGAAACACGTGCAGTCATCATTGCTTTGCACAAAAAGGGATTCACGGGCAAGAATATTGCTGCTACTAAGTTGCACCTAAATCAACCATTTATCAGATCATCAAATCAAGGAGGAGAGGTTCACCTGTTGTGAAGAAGGCTGCAGGGCGTCTAAGAAAGTTCAGCAAGCGCCAGGACCGTCTCCTAAAGTTGTTTCATCTATGGAATCGGCACCACCAGTGCAGAGCTTGCTCAGGAATGGCAGCAGGCAGGTGTGAGTGCATCTGCACACCACAGTTAAAGACTTTCGGAGGATGGCCTGATGGACAGTAAGGAAACCACTTTTCTCCAAGAAAAACATCAGGGACAGAATGATTTTCTTCAAAAGGTACAGGGATTGGACTGCTGAGGACTGGGGTAAAGTAATTTTCTCTGATGAATCCTCTTTCTGATTGTTTGGGGCATCCAGAAAAAACCTTGTCCGGAGAAGAAAAGGTGAGCGATACCATCAGTCCTGTGTCATGCCAACAGTAAAGTATCCTGAGACCATTCATGTGTGGGGTTCCTTCTCAGCCAAGGGAGTGGGCTCACTGACAATTTTGCCTAAGAACAGCCATGAATAAAGAATGGTACAAAAAGATCCTGCAAGAGCAACTTCTCCCAACCATTCAAGAATAGTTTGGTTACGGACAATGCCTTTTCCAGCATGATAGAGCACCTTGCCATAAGGCAAAAGTGATAACTTAGGTGGCTTGGGGAACAAAGCATTGAAATTTTGGGTCCATGGCCAGGAAACTCCCCAGACCTTAATCCCATTGAGAACTTGTGGTCAGTCCTCGAGGCGGGTTTAACAAAAAATAACCCAACAAGTTCTGACAAACTTAAAGTATTGATTATGTAAGAAGGGGCTGCCATCAGTCAGGATGTGGCCCAGAAAGTGATGGACAGCATGCCAGGGTGAATTGCAGAGGTCTTGAAAAAGAAGGGTCAACACTGCAAATATTGATTCTTTGCATAAACTTAATGTAAATGTCAATAAAAACCTTTGCCTTTGAAATTCTTGTAATTATACTTCAGTATACCATAGTAACATCTGACAAAAAGATCTAAAAACACTGAAGCAACAGACTTTGTGAAAATTAGTATTTGTGTCATTCTCAAAACTTTTGGCAAGGGCTGTAGTACATTATGAGTTAAACCTGCAAAGGGGCCCATTGCTTTATTTTTCTTACATGACTGTACTACCCCTTTAACCATTTTTTCTGACAGGGTGATATTAAGATCCCATGTCTTTGCCTAAGATTTCCACAACTGTTTTCTAAACCAAAAAATGGTTCTTCCATTATTCTGTAGTAACCCTAGAAATAAGAAGTAGAATGTGCCACTCAGAATATGAAGAGATGAATCCTAAGGTACATGGAAGCTTCCAAAGAAATTTAGTGAATCTTTTTATTTTTATTCACTCTCTTCAGAGGGGCCAAAGCAGGGAAATCTTCCTTCCTCTATCACCAGAAGGATTAAAGCCGGCCATAGATAGAGTGATTTTCTTTCCTGCAACCACAGGTTACAGGAAAGAAATACGCTCAATTCCCCCCATCAACACTGAGCGACCACCCATGGAACCATTGTTTTTCCTGCTGGAAGAACATGGTACTTCCTGCTAGCAGCTATAATTTCCACTAGCAATAATCGTGTAAAATTGGACTAGGCTGTTTGTACCCAAGTTGATTGATAGCCTGCCCATACATGGTTCGAATCTTGGTCAGCCCCTGCTGAATCGTCTGAAATTCGAACTGTCTATGGCCGGTGTAAGTTCACTATTGAGCCTGCTTACAGCATCAAAGACATGACCTGTCCTTCAAGTCAATCAACTCACTCTACAGTAGTCACTTACTGAGCAGAGAGTGCTTGGGCCACCACTGAGCAAATCTGCAAACCCACCACTTGGTCTAGCAAGTCCACCCGCCTGAGGCACTACAGGATTGACTTGATATCCAGGCAAGACTTGGCTTTTGGGTGGGACATTCTCCAGGCTGTGGTCCCTACTTAGGTATGCATCTTTATAGTCTCTCATATGATGATAATTTAGGAAACATGAGTTATTACCCGATGACTTTTCCAGGAATTTTGCAGGACAGCAAGTTCCCCCCCCCCCCCCCCCCAGGCGGTTTTCATCTTTTGGTGGGTAAATTATTTATTTGTCTCAGCCTTTTGATGAATCTTTGATAAAACTGGGGTAGCTGCTGGTGTGGAGCTTTTTACCTCTCTGTGCTTGTGTCTACAGTAGAGGGAGGAGCTTATTCTCTCTCAAGTGACCATCCTGGAGGGTTCTGGAAAAGTTTTGTGTCATTTTGTTGTGTTTCTATGTGAATTAATTTTATATGATATTCTCCTATTTATTTTGATCCTGGTGATGCCGTACATGAATCTGTGGCAGTGACCTTGTGTACCAGTAAGAGTCTTATGCATTTTGAATTTAATCTGTGCATCACATAGAAAACACAAATAGCACATGAAAACTTACTGTGCTGATGTGTATGTTCGGTGCCGAATGGAACAGAAGCAGAGTTTCCACTATACTGAACATTAGAGCTTGTAAAGTAATTTTTTTATTTTACCAAAATAAAAGAAGTTATACTTGCTCTGTGCATGAGTATTGCACAGATCAACCCTGAACTGCCTATTCTGGGGGTCCCCATAAGTGTTTTCATCTCCACCTCTTTTCTGTGTGCCACCATAGGAACCTGCTTCCTGTGGTGGCACAGATGAGGGCTTGCTCCCAAGTCAGGCTTTGTGTGCCCATAGACACATGAGTTGACTGTGGCATGTGCCAATGGCTCCCGCTGAATTCTGCCAAGCCTGTGAAAGAGGGGAGAGAAGACCTGCAGCTGGGCAAAGTGCTGGATCGATAGAGCCAATACAACAAACACTTTACTCCTGCGCTAGGAAAGGACTCAGTAGACCCAATAGGAATGTTCTGGAATTTTCTGGAATATGCACTGCTTGCTGTCCTCAACAGATGGGGTGGTCCGAATACACTGGATACAAATGGAGAAACAGAAAAAGGGCGCACCGACCTAGTGCATTATCGTTTAAAATAATTTATTATAGAAACAAAAATAGGTATCATACTCACAATGGACATAATAACACAGGCATGTCAAACTGAACAAGATGTATGATCCAAGCCCTGAGGGCTCTGAGGAAGAGGTTGTGTCCTCGAAACGCGTTAGCCAGTTGGTCATCCAGGGTTCCTTCGTATGGACTCAGATGTTGTTTGGATCATACATCTTGTTCAGTTTGACATGCCTGTGTTATTATGTTCATTCTGGATCGATAGAGGCCTTAGATAAGTATATAGAGAAGGGGATGAATGTACAGCTACTGAAAAGGTCTCTCTTTTTTTTTTAACCTTAATGTATATACTTTATAACCACTAACTTTTTTGATTGAGTGGCATTTATAACACTTTTACCGCTGTTTTATGCTATAAAGTAACGGCATTGGAAGTAATGCTGTTACAGTTTTATATCACCATATTCAATTTGTTTTCTGTATTGCCATAACACTTTTATTTCCCATATGACTTACAAATGGTAATTTTTTTTTTTCCCCCCAGAAATGTTTAGTGAGAAATCCCAAGGAAAGGATATCTATTACTGAGCTGTTGGTGCACCCATACGTTCAGATACAACCTCACCCTCAGACAGGTATGTAAAAGATTTTCTATTTCATACCTTTTTGTATTGTAGGCTGCTGAGGCGTTGTAATTAAATGGTAAACTGAGTTGCAGATGATCTGAACTGTTAATATCTGGGACCTACCTGTGGGAGCGGTCATCATATATATAGATAATGATCAGCTTTCTAGGCTTATATGATTGCAGCATCTATGACTTTAACAACTTTCAGAGGTATTTTCATCATTATGGCAGTGTCTAGGAATCTGATCACTAGTTTTGAGGTAAGGTTTTTCTTTGAGAATTGTGCAGTCAAGATCTTGGTAGCTAAAGTATAGAGAAAGGCAGTTGGTGCTATCGAAAAGAGGTTCCTTGAAGAAGGGAGAGAATAGAATAGGAAGGGAGATGAGGAGGTAAGAGGTTAGGTTGAAGTTAGGTGTAGGGTACTGCATGTACACTGGATGTGGATGCACTGCATTCAAACTATGGCGTAGCAGTGCAAAGCTGGTCTTATTGATCTTAGCTGTTAGGGACGCAGTGGTGACAGAATATATTTGATTTCTCCTTACTTTCTGTCTCTATGATAGTGGTCACCAAGACAAATAGAAATATGAATCACCCTAGCAGGTACACAGACAGCAATTAAGACTTCATAAAGGGTCTAACCTTTTCACATTTTCAACCTTTTCATGTCCAAAATTTAAAAAAAAAAAAAATTTTAAGGGGGTGCTTTCCAATACACGTTTCAGACAAAATTCAGCAGGTGATATGATAGTATATTTCATGTGAATGTGAGTATGTAAGGAAGTTCATGAGTTTTAAAGTTTGTCTTTTTGCTTGGTTATAGATCAAGTACGGAATGATGCTGCAGAGGAGATGAAACGAATTCTTGGACAACTCATTGGACTGAATTCACCAAATTCTATATCTAGAGCTGCTAAGGTGAAAAACAGTAGCTTTAAATATTAGTTGTTTTAATATTGAGCTGTCGATGTGCACCTACTGTATGTACTTTGATGAGAAGATTGATGGTTTACATGCTTTTTTTTTTTACATGCCAAGGTCTACTTGTTATCATGTACAGGATATCCCCATGCTTTCCCAATAGCTATACTGATAAAGAATTTTTTTCCCCTAAGCGCGTGTAAATAGTAAGTATTATAAACTTTTATAGCTGTTGATTCATTGGATATCTTTGACCTTCCCTTTTTAGTATCAGTGTGTTAGGGTAGTACAGTTAAGATGAGATTATGTATGCTTGTTATTCTTTTCATCTGTTGAGTTAAATGCAAACCATATTAACATTTTAATTTTCCCTTTTTGTTTTGCAGAGTTTGTATGAACAATATAGCAGTGGCAAGGGCCTTGATTCTGGCCCAGCTGGCAAAGAGACCAGTCAGAACACATGGGCAACAAAGTGATGTGCAATGCAGAAAGGAGCCATTTAAAAGCTCATAAAAATGGTCATTGGGTGAAGGCCTGTGGCCAAACCCATGTAACTACTTTACAATAATAAAGTGAAACCTCTGCTGTGTCTTCCAGTACAGATACCACTGTTTGCTTGTAAATAGATTTGTATTTGCACGGCATATGTGTAAATTTTGTGTTCTTTTCAACAATATTTCCTCCACTCTTCCTTTAGGCAACATCAGAGAAGTGATAAAACCTACGTTTTGTGTTCTGCTGTCCCCCCCCCCCCCCCCCCCCCTTTTTAATTTGGCATCTATTCCAGTGTGGTCTTCTGGATCATTAAGAATAGTTAAAAGAAGGTTTTTTTTTCTTTTAAATACATTGATCAATACAGTGTTTTCCTGTGGTTGTGTTTTTCTTTTTTTTTTTCTTCCTTTTAAGAAGGCAAGCTAAGCAGGATCGAAACAATGTTTGTAGCTCCCTGTAGTTTGACTGTATCCACACTTTTCTGTGCATTTTAACACATGCTATCAACTACTTAGCATATACTGCCTTATTTGGCTCTATATAATGGATAAAAAAACTGACACATTAACTAGCACAATTTAAAACAATGTCTAGTCTATGTACATGCCATGTCTTAAAACATATGAGTGAACAACCTGAAAAGATATGGCATTCATGTCTGTTTAGGTTATCCAGCAATATATGCAGACATTAGTAAATAAATTAAACTTGAATTAACCACATTTTTTCCTGGAATACTTTTTTGGTTCAAGTTAGAATTATCATCAGTCCATGTTTCCATACATGGTAGATTGCCTCCTTTACCATGCACGCTGAAGTCATTACACTTCACTTAAAACCATAAAGATGTATACAAAAAAAAAAATCTCAGATTATTAATCGTTATAGTTCAACATCTTCCCTGTGTGAAATGTGATTTTTTAGGCTTTTAGATTTTGTTCTGTGAAACATCTATGTTCTGTAAATATGTTTACTCTTAAAAATGTAATATATGTATATGTATATTTCAAATGCTGTTCAAAATAACATCACCAATGCCATATTTAAAAACTTGTCTAAGGAATGTTTTGTTGCTGTATGGGTAAACTTAATATTGTGGATTAATTAGTGACATGTAAAGCACAATAAAATAATATATAGGAAATGGAGATTGAGCCCAAGAGTTTAAAGTGCTTGTGATGTGATGCAGTATATAACATTAGCCTGCATTTTTTTTTTTTTTTTGGATACTACACAATAATAGGGCAAAGTGGTTTCCAGTTAACCAGGTGACTGTGTTTTCTGCTCAGGTGACATCCCTTACAAAAACCTTTTATGCATTATCTTTATTGCTATTCAAGCAGTACTAAACCTATCAATTTTAAATGTTTTCCAAAACAGTTATGTGTTGTGAATAACTGCCAAAGTTGCTTGTAATCTCAACCAAACTGTCATAACTGATCTCGTGCAACAGCATAGCAGCTGCAGGTCAAACAGGCTAAAACAATAGCTTCCTTGCCTGCAAAGGATAAGAGGGTTTAGTTAAGTTTTAAAGACCATTCTCAGCCAATGTTTTTTTTTCTCCATAAAGGGGGAGAGTTAGAATTTCTCCACTGCACATTGATCTCTATATTCCATTTTGAGAGATTTCCCCCTTTTGCCTGCCTGTCTGGAAGCGAGAGAAATTTCCCCATTGGAGCCATGGAAAGCAGTAGTGTATAACTTTTGTAGTAGAGTAGGGGAGTGATCGAATCTCAAGGTTTTACTGCATTCTGCTGTAAAAAAGACTGGAACCATGGATCGGAAGTACACTACACATGTGCAGTTTGACTTTGAACAGCTAGAATATTCTTTCTAACCTGTTGAGCACAGTGTGTATACAGCAGGCAAATGCACTGCCCCCTGCACTATTTTCCCACCTTGACAAGGAAAAATTGAGTTGCTTCTCTCACTTCAACGCTAACAACCTTGGAAACTTGAAGTGGAGAAGGATTGAAGCTGATACATCCTACCTACCACCAGAAGATTTATCCACCATGACAAGAGGAGAAATTGTCATCTTAATACCCTGGTCTGTCTCTGCTTGCTTGCCTTGTGCTGTGACAAATGAAATGGAGCTGGACTCTGAACACTTTTTTTTTTTTTGGAAAGGGGTGCCTGTGATCTGAATGCTTGAGACTGGACACTTCTGTAAAGCGATTTGTTGCCCAGTAGGTAAAAATAATTTACTGTAAGGGCTCTTTACACACCACATTGTGGCAATGCAACAAGCATGCCGTAGTGTGTCTGCAGTGCCAATAAATTAGAACTACAGTGTGCATGTATGCTATAGTGTACCACAATGTACTCTCTTAAAAAAAATAAAAACTCAGTGGTTTCTTCTGCATATGGGCCATGGTAATGCATTACACCTCAAAGCACCCTAAATCTTCCAAGGCAATGCTCTTGCCAAGTATTCGAGATGATAGGCTGATTTACTTAAGAAGTTAATCTTTACTCCTATTATGTGACTATTCACTTCATTTCTCCTTGGTACAAGTTAATTCCAGCCCACTTTTAACACCCAGTCATGTTCAGATGTTTTTCACATGATTGAATAATTGAGGTGATTTTTTTTTTAAAGTAAAGATTTAATTTTTTTTAGTAATTCAGGCTCAATATGTTTTGTCAGATTTTTTTTGTTAGAATGGATGAGATTTACTAAAACTGGTGCACTCAGAATCTGGGGCAGCTGTGCATGGTAGCCAAACAGCTTCTAACCAGCTTGTTTAATTAAGCTTTGTCAAAACCTGGATGCTGGTTGGTTTGTATGCAGAGTTGCACCTGACTTTGCACTTGCTAGTTTTAGTAAATAACACCCAATGTGTCCATACAAAATTTTGACTTTTCTGTGTTTTTTTTTTTTTTTATATTATTTTAGTCCATTAAGTTGCTGGCTGCTTTCTGTCCAAGTTAAATGAGTAAGCCAAAAAGAATGCTGCATTTTAAACATGACATAGGCACTAATTCTTCCTTACTCTATCCAAAATGAGAATAAAAACAACATAATGGATGGAATTGGGCTCGAAGCATTGATTCACCACCTACTGACTTACAAAAATTAAACAATTGGCCCAGTCAGAATTAATATTTCAGAAGCAAGAAATCTGGTTGTTTACCGAACTACTCTGCTTTTGGACCAACTTTTGGGATTGATTTCCTAAACTTGGATCAGTATCTGATTTGGGGTACTTTACAGTGTTCCCCTTTCACAGCATACACCGCTGGTAATTGTCCTTCTCTGTTGTGTCAATTGCATTCTTTCTGATAAGAACTTTTTTACTTGATCAACCAATAGCAGCATTAACCTATAGCTTGTAAACACTAAAGATGTTTATTTGAAAAGTTTTTTTTTTTTTCATCTGCTTTTACAGCATCCTGTTAATCATTGGCTCTGCAATATCCTTGCAATACTGTAAATACTTTTTTTCATACTTACTATTTATGCCAAGTGCTAGCATATAGTGGCCTGGCTCTTAATAGCATTCTGATATTTTGGGTTTTGAAAGTGCCAAACTTTTAGTGCACTTTTTCTAGTTCGTTCTATTCTGTTCTTTTCTTTGATTTCATAAGTTGTGAATTTTCCTTAAGAGTTCCATTAGATGTCGTCCTTCTCTGTGCAATGTATATATTTGTCCAGTTTGTTTCATATTTGAGCCATAAAAAGCAATATATAGTTAACTGTTGACCTATTAAAATGTTTTGTAAAATTGTGTTTTTGTATCATTTTCTTTTACCAACATATAAACAAAAAAAGCTTTCTCAGCTTTGCGGAAATCCAACATAGATTTCAGTGGCAATTCTCCATGGTGTACTGTAACAGTCTGCATAACTGTACCTTGTCCTTTCAGACAGCTGCAGGTCCTTGGTATTCGAAGTAAGTAGCAATATCCATATAAAATGTATCCCGTGATGTCCCTCATGCAGTGTCCCCGGCGATGTCCTCCAGCTGATGCCGGCATCTGTCTTCTGGGTTCCGTTCCCTGCGATGTCAGGACGCATGGGGGAAATTTGAAAGTTGTAAAAGTGACATTCACTAAATTCACATAGTAAAACATTACTGTATAAAAGCATTTCACATACATTTTGTCCTGTGCCCTGCCTGCATTTTTACCGGTTTTTCTGCCTGGAAACTGAGAAATGTCCATGGCGTCCAAAAGCGTCCCTTTAAGTCAA